>NC_134358.1:302814113-303119113 GCF_048569485.1 Anomaloglossus baeobatrachus
CTGAGCGCTCTCACATGCCGGTGGGCGGGCGCTCAGCTGAGCGCTCTCACATGCCGGCGGGCGGGCATGCCGGTGGCCGGTCGCTCAGCTGAGCACTCTCACATGCTAGTGGGCGGGCGCTCAGCTGAGCGCTCTCACATGCCTGCGGGCATGCCGGTGGCCGGTCGCTCAGCTGAGCGCTCTCACATGCCGGTGGCCGGTCGCTCAGCTGAGCACTCATACATGCTGGCGGGCGCGCGCTCAGCTGAACGTTCGGCCACCGAGAGACAAAATAAAGTTTGTGATTTAAAAAAAACAAACAAAAAAAAAAACAACGACGCTGCGTCGTACAACGAATGCAACGCTGACACTTGCATTACAGTGCGTTGGCCATACAAGTCTATGGAGAATAGCGCATTGCGTTAACGGACTGCGCTATTCTCAATAGTGACGGACTCCGCTGAACGCAAGTGTGAAAGTACCCTACATTGAACATGTAGGCTTTGATAACATGATCAAATTGTACCAGCACAGAATATTCTAAGCTTTTTCATGGAAGCAGAGTTAATCAGCTTTCATGTGCAGGTGCAGGGATGTGAATTGTATAGGTGTTTTTTTCTATCAAGCCTTCATAGTTAGAGCAGCAGATACATGGTTCAGCCTTTCCGTTCATAATTAACTATACTATAGCTGAACCCTTATATCCAATGTGTCTGTCCCTAAAATAAGTACATAAAAAAGAAAAAATTGTTGATGGTATAGAATTTACTGGGACTCATAACTAGCGGGCATATATTTAATGACACCAGGTGCCTGCACTAGTTAAATATCACTGTGTAAGCCCCTTGTGGCTGATTTAAAGCTTCTAAATTGAACACATAGGTGCTGATAACATGATCTAAATGTGCCAGCAAGGAATATTCTAAGCTTCTCCATATAAGCAGAGTTTCATCTGCAGGGACATGAATTGTATTGGTGTTATTTTGCCCAGCCTTCAAAGTTAGAGCAGCGGATGCACGGTTCAGCTTTCATGTTTACAATTAACTATATCACAGCTGAAACCTTGCATCCAATATGTTTGTCCCTAAAATAAGTGTATTATATATATATATATATATATATATACACACATACACACATTATATATACAAAAAATATCTTGACGGTATTGCCCGGTATTTTTTGATATACATGATATTTACTGACTTTCATGTGCCCAAAATGTATTCATAGTGCATGTAACTTAGGGTGGGAACCTTTTTTCTGGGTTATTCTAATCACTTCAAGAGCCATGTATGTGCCTTTTTAAATGTTTTGCATAATCTAATAAAATATATTTAATACTTTTGCAAAAAAAAATCTTTTGCTTAAAAGACTCAATTTTTCCTGAATGGTTTGAACATCTCACAAGATACACATTTAGTGGCATAGTCCATGGGATACATTTACATGGGGATGAACCATGCAGAAAATATCAGAAAAAAACAATGAAGGAAAAATAATACAGGATCAGCTGATAGGTGAAACAGGCGTCACCGCGAGACCTACGATCAGCTGATGCATCAGGTGACCGCATCAGGTGATCCACCGCCAGGTCCTGCAGCCATCGGACGTGCCCGGGGAGACTGCACACAGCCGGAGCGGCGGTACCGGGAGAGGAGCTGGGAGCGGACATGGCACCGGGAGTCTGCAGACAGGTGAGTATGACATTTTTTTTTTCTACTGTTCACTTTTGATTTCACAGCTGCCTCCACCTTCCGCCCAGCCATGGCACCGCACGGCAGCAGACATGCACAGGACGGGAGGTGGACGCAGCGGTGACGGTACCGGGAGGATTCACGCTTCTGTGTTTACTGACAGAAGGAATCCTCTTCCTGTACATGTCACTTTACTACCCACCCCTTGCATTTATAGCTGCATTTTTAAGCATTGAAACACACTAAAACGCAGCTATATTTGCAATTTGCGTTTTTCATTGCATTTTTGAACATCTCATTGAACTCAATGGGTGGAAAACGCAGTGAAAAACGCAAAAATAATTGACATGCTGCATTTTTGTGTGCAGCACAAAAACACAGCTAAAAAAACCCGCTGTGTGCAGACAGCAAAAATGAAAACTCAGAGACTTTGCTGGGGAAGCAAAGTCATGCAGTTTTCTGAGCAAAACGCACCCGAAAAACGCGCAAAAACGCCGCGAAAAACGCACTGTGTGAACTTAGCCTTAGGGCAGCGGGAAAATCAGCTGGTTATAAAAGCAACCACAGTTTGGTAGCACACTCCCCTTAAATCACTGTGCAAGAAACCTTGCACATGTCTTAGTCTCTCCCGATATTTCAAAATACTGAAGAAAAACGTTACTATCATGGCCTACCTGAATGAGCTGAGAGGCACAAGACATTTTCTTCCATAGTGACTTAGATTTTCAATTCATTTGCTGTCTGATAGGCAAAGGTAAATATAATGGTCAATTTTCTCAGTAGAAGGACTCTATAAGAATGCAAGTGGAGCCTAAACGTCAACATTTTTGCCAGCTATTGGCTAGATAAAGGCTTAGAATGTTGGATTTATTTGCCCCAAGCAAGCGCAAACATACTTTGTCTTTCTTCTTTCTGCCACTGCTCAAATCCACTTAATGGGGATATTCTATCCCAGTTCCGGGTATCTTTTATGCTTTCCCCCTTTTTTTCTTATCCCAAGGACAAAAGAATGAAAATACAAGTCATATTAATTATATGAAAAAAAAGGTTGTGATTTCCACTCTGCTCAAACCATTAACATGATGTTTAGACCACGGTCCAGTTCCGACAGAGTATAGACGTTGATGACAGACAAGAGTCCTGAAAATAGTTTTGCTCAACTCTAGCCATTTCAAATATATTATACAGCAAGCACCATCATGAAATAAATGTAACATTTTATATTCTAATTAAAAAAACGTGACTCACTGTGAATTTTATGATACATTTAATTTATTACAGATATTGTATATAGAATGTTTCCTTAATAATTATGTCTAAAATGTAAATACCTGCATGTTGAAGGATGCTTTCTGCTCGGTTAGAAATTTTTAATTTGCTGATCGATTCCTCCTGATCTTTATCATTTATGTCTGAAATTGTCTGTAGAAAACAAGAAACGGTTCATGCAATAAATGAAAGCTCAAACTCATTAAAGTGATACCATGCAAATATATGGTACAAACTGGCAACATAAACTGTACATAAAATGCATATAAACAGTACAAGCATAACATGATATATAACATCAGACATTCAGTTCAAAGTAGCAAAATTGTTAACAAAATATGTCACAAAAGGTAGAAAATAAATTGTTTTGTTTATAAATTCTAAATTGCATTTAAAGCATTTATGTTTAATAATGAATCCCTTCAAAATCAACAGTTCTCCAAAAAATAAAAACCCTAATCTATTACTTTATTATCTCTAACTCTGGTGACAGATTTTTTAAAGGAAATCTGTCAGCAGGTTTTTACAACCTAATCTGAGAGCAGCATAACATAGGGGAAGAGACCCTGATTGCAGCGGTGTGTCACTTAATGGGCTGCTTGGTGTAGTTTTGATAAAGCAGCAGTAGATCATCATTAGAGGACTACTTAGCAGGCTGCCAGGCAGTCCAGCATATTCATGAGCTCTGTATCACTGCTAGATCTGCAGTAGAGAAAACATTGATTTTATCAAAATGACAGCAAACAGCTCAGTAAGTGACATCCCTGAAATCAGGGTCTCTGTCTCTACATCATGCTGCTCTCACATGAGATAGCAAAACCTGGTGACAGATTCCCTTTAAAGCAAACCAACAACCAGGATTTTGCTATATGAAGTAAAGGCAGTGTCATACTGGTACTCGGATGATGTATCTAAGCATACCTTTTGTTGAAAGATCGGATGCTTGGTTGCTGACATATCTGTAATCATAGTTGCAGAAATGCACTGCACTTTGATTGATGTGTGCAGTGGGGAGGGCCTTGTGAGTCGGATCTTGGGTGTAAAGTCCTTCTGCTGTGTTCTCTAAAGCCTGCCCCCTTTTCTTTATTTAAATATCGCGCCACGCCACCACTGTTGGTGTTGATGCATGTGCATTACCACAGCAATGATGTTTTCATTAAAATAGCATCGGAGTCCGCGCATGTGCGTACCGTGATCTATATTGTAGTTCGATTCTTCAATACAATGGTGCTGGAGTCAGTACGTGCGTATTCTGCCAACTCCGGCACCACTTTATTAATGACACGGTTGTGGAGACACGGGGCTCTGTGGGTGCTCTCGTCCACTAAAACCCGCCGCCTTTAGAAAGACAGCGTGGCTCAGGGCTCATCCCAACTGAACGCCGGCCTCCTTAACCGTGGGCGTAACACTACTCAGACAACACAGGGTGAGGGAACCACAATAATTAGACTTTATTGGATCCCCAAACAATTAACGGCACATAACACGTAACCAGCAAAACACAAATGTAACAGGCAACAGAGTCTCACCCTTCCGCTGGCTAACCAGGGATTTAGAATGTCCATGCCTCAGAGGTTCCAGGGCTATATACTCCAATCCAGCAGCACCCCGCTTTTGGCGGGCACCCACCGAGAAAGGAATAATGCCAGATATAGGAAGCTGTCTGAGATCTGCAAAGTCTGTAGCAGGTGACTGAATTGTCCCAACCTGAGTGTCCTCCTTAGATAATCCTGGTATGATGATATAATCCTGGCAGCCGAAGTCGAAATCCCTAGACTGTGGATATGGTCTCCAACCGGAACCGGAGTCCCTAGATTGAAGCCAGAAGGTATCCTGATCCTCTAGTCAGCTCCTAAGAGCTTAGACTGGATCAATCAGCATCCATCAACAACCACCTGGTGGCTTAAAGAAATCCCTTTTATAGCCACAGCCTTCCACTTGGATACACTGCTTCCTCATCGATTGGTTGGACAAGATCGCCTCTCCCATTGGATGAATCTCAAGCTGCATGGACAATGTTCATCCAAATGATGTCTACAGAAAGACTGAGGGTTTACATGTAGTCTGGAATGCACAGACTAGACAATGACTACTAAGGTAATTACATTAGCAATACACAACTACAATACAATGATTACTGGAAGGGTCTGGAGAAACAATAGCTAAGCAAACATGACTTAGCACACATAAGAACAATACGTCTGGCTGAATGTTAAGAAACTTTAACACATGCTAGGCATTGGGTGTCCATGTCGTCACAACGGTCTCTGTGTATATCACCAGTCTGTGAATTTCACCAGCTTGTTTCAAATGATACTTACAGAGTTTCATCAACAAAATGGCACCAGAGTTGACGGTATGCACACGCACCGATTCCGATCCTATTTTAGTGAAGAATTCAACTACAACGCTGTGATACCAATGTGATATGACTGAAAGAATGAGTGTGATTAGCTAGGGATCATAATCAAAAGATATAGTGATCCCAGATATTATTTGACCCATCCATAATTCAGTATCAGAGAGAGATGTCCTCTGGCTGACCCTATTTCACTATGACCAAGCGTACGTGTCAAACAGATCTTGAGCAAAACCACAATTATAAGGAACTAACGTTTACAGTTCCACAGTCAAGAAACTTGTGGTTAGTGTGTAACAGGTGTAAGGAAGCTAGCATGTAAAATTTACGGCTCATTGCAACATCTCCAGGAAAACTGTGGTCGGCCAGTGGTCCGATGGCAAAATGTGCAGGAAATTTACAGGAAGCTGCTGGTGCCCACAGCAGCTTCTGGTCAAGTTACATGAACATGACTCAGCTGTCACATGCTGGTCACCAATTAACCACTCAGAAAACACAACGTACAAAGTTTCTTATAAAAAGACCGGACTCTATTAATGAGATTAGGGAACTCTTCCAGGAAGCTGAAGTGTACGTACCGCTCCTGTGATGCAAAAGGCCGGGTTGTTCCTTCTCAATAATCGAGTCCCTCCGATGAGAAAGGATTGCTACAACATAACGGTAATGTTGATGCATATTTCTGTTATTGTATAAGATTCTACAATTATAAAGTAGTTCTAATGCCTATGTACCATTGATTATTCATGTGCTATTAAAATAAATAGTATCTTGCTATAAAGAATCTTAGTATTCGTGCCTGATTAGTATATCAGTGAGCGCTTCGTAAGTACGGGCTTTCAGCCCCTTTTTAGGAAAATTTAGCAACACATAAATTGGCGTAGTCGGCAGGATTATTTCTATAAGAAGTAATTAACGAATTTTTGTAATTTAGAAATTAAAAACATATATTTGGCAAATTTCCAGATATATTTTTTCAATCTTTTTGCATAGTGTCAAAATGTTCAGAAAGTGTAAGGATAATGTTAAGGAGGTTGTTGTGGAGATCCCCGGCTGGACTGAGGCTCCCAACAATCTTATAGCACATGAATTGGTCAATTGTGGATTGGCAGAACAATGGCAGGATAAGCTCAAGGGTAGTGAGTCTACTGATGTTGTGAATGTACTCAGTAGTGTCCCTGTGAAAGCAGGTGATGTAGTGTCTTGTGGATTGGCAGAACAATGGCAGGATAAGCTCAAGGGCAGGGAGTCTACTGATGTTGTGAATGTACTCGGTAGTGTCCCTGTGAAAGCAGGTGATGTAGTGTCTTTAGGACAGCGCATCTGGATTTTGGCAAGTGCATATCGCGAGATGCATGAGCGTAATCTAAAGATGCAGAAGAAAGGTTCCCATATGGAACAAAAGATGATAGAATTAGGTGGCCAGAAAACAGTTCTGGAATGTAATACCCGACTGTTGAAGGAAGAATCCCCGGTGAAGTGGGGGAAAGTATATGAAGATTTAACCAAACAACAACAAACACATGCATGGTTCACAGACGGATTGGCTCGTTATGTGAGTGGGAAAAGGCTGTGGAAAAGTGTTGCATATAATCCCACATTGGAAAAATTTCTGTCAGTAGAAGGGGAAGGCAAAAGTAGCCAACATGCAGAACTCTATGCCATATTCTTGGCATTATCTTTTGAGCAGGGAAAAGAGTGTCATCTTTATATCGATTCTTGGTCAGTAGCAAATGGATTAGCCACATGGATGATGGGATGGAAAAAACACAAATGGTTAATTCATGGAAAAGAGATTTGCGGCAAGGAAGTGTGGCAAGACATTTAAGAGATTATTCAATCTACCAAGACCACTATATTTCATGTCGATGCTCATGTCCCTACTAACTCACTTAAATGTTTGTTTAATTCAGAAGCAGATAAAGTATCAGCCATCAGACAAATCAGTCCAACAGTTGACAAGGAAAAAAGAGGCATGGTTGCAAGGTACAGCTGTTTGGGCACACCAGAAAGAGCAACACCTTATTCAGCAGGTTTAGACCTCAGTACATTGGACACTGTCGTGGTACCCCAAGGTAAGGTAAAACTAATTTCAACAGGATTGGGTTGCCAGATACTAAAGGATCATTATGGTCAAATAGCCACTCACTCTAGTTTAGTGTTAAAAGGAGCCATAGTGGTGGGAGGGGTAATAGATGCAGATTATCAGGGATAAATCAAGGTACTGATGCTAAATTTGGGAAATGAACCTTTGATCTTGGTGAAACACCAGAAGGTGGCTTAGATGTTGATAATCCCAATAAACTTGTCTGAAATAAGAGAAGGAACTGCCTCGGCAGAATTAACAATACGGGGTACTAAAGGTTTTGAATCCTCTAATATTACAAATGTAGGAGCAAAAATATGGATTCAAAACCTCCAAGGACTGCCCTCAGAGACAGAGGTAAAAGCGGTCGGAAAAGATCGTACTCTCCTGATAATGAGACCAGGAGTGGAGAAGTGGGAATATGTTCCACAAGAAAATTGTTATTTACGAGAATAATAGTGTATCTTAATTTGCAGATGGTGTTGTAAATAAGCGGAATCCATGGTATCGGTTACTGGGAAGAGCTCGATAGTGATGAGATGGAGCAATTCCTGTGTTTGATGTTTGCCTCTTTGGTCATTGGATGGACAAGTCTACATCAGGAGGAACCTATGGCGAATACATTTCTGATGCACCATCACATTTTCAACACACAGATTGCTGGATCTGTACACATTCTTCAGTTACAGCCACCAGTATCCCTTATCTGGCTATCCCGGTACCGATAGAGGAAATGTTAAAGTGGAAAAGTTGTTCTGATCATCTTGCTAATAAAAGACACTCGAAATGTTCGACTATGGAATACTACAGTACCCTTTCCCATAGTGGGATGGATCAATCTTCCATGGTGGCAAGGCAATTTTAGTGGAACAATCACCAATTTACAATATCTGGCTTTTAAGGGAGGAATTTGCGTACCAAGAAATAAGACTGGACTGACTAACCTGGGATTCATACCTATGGGGAATATAAAAATAAATTTTGGGACAGCTATAAATACTGTAGATGCTTTTAAACCCAGCTTAGTGGAAAGGACAAATCATGATATGTTATGGCCTTATGCCAATATGTTCATAAATGGGACTAGTGAAACTTGTAGTAACATATTGGGAAATTTAATGTGTAATAATTCCTTTGAATATCGAGCAAATGCCAAAACACATGATATTCAAGAGAGCTTTTCAGATAATATTGCTTTTAGTTTTAATATACATAGTAGTGAAAGTGATTATATTTGTGATTCAACGTTTATCCAAACAAACCAAGAAATCAATATTTGTGGCAAAGTCAATGATAGTGTCCTATTAAAAGTGATACTCTTGGTCATGGTATGGTGTTTTCCGAGTGATCTTCCTCTAGTGGAATACTGATGATGGAAAATAATTCCTGGGATCAAGGACCGATTGTGATACCAATGTGATATGACTGAAAAGCTGGTGTCACACTAAACGACAGCGACGTCGCTGTTACGTCACCATTTTCGGTGACGTAACAGCGACCTTGTAAGTCGCTGTTATGATCGCTGCTTAGCTGTCAAACACAGCAGAAGCAGCGATCATAACGTCGCTGTGCTACATGTGCAGAGAGCAGGGAGCCGCGCTTAGCGCTGGCTCCTTGCTCTCCTGCAGCACACATCGGGTTAATTAACCCGATGTGTGCTGCAGCTACATGTCACAGTTCAGAGAGCAGGGAGCCGCGCTTAGCGCTGGCTCCTTGCTCTCCTGCAGCACACATCGGGTTAATTAACCCGATGTGTGCTGCAGCTACATGTCACAGTGCAGAGAGCAGGGAGCCGCGCGCACTGCTTAGCGCTGGCTCCTTGCTCTCCTTGCTACAGTATGCATCGGGTTAATTACCCGATGCATACTGCAGCCACATGTCACAGTGCAGGAGCCGGCACTGGCAGCAAGAGCGGAGGCTGGTAACCAGCGTAAACATCGGGTAACCAGGGAAAGGTCTTCCCTTGGTTACCCGATGTTTACGCTGGTTACAGCTTACCGCAGCTGCCAGTGCCGGCTCCTGATCGCTTCATTTCGTCGCTCTCTCGCTGTCACACACAGCGATGTGTGTGTCACAGCGGGAGAGTGACGACCAAAAAATGAAGCTGGACATTCAGCAACGACCGGCGACCTCACAGCAGGGGCCAGGTCGTTGCTGGATGTCACACACAGCGACAGCGACGGGACGTCGCTGCAACGTCACAGAAAATGGTGACGTAGCAGCGACGTCGTTGTCGTCGTCGTTATTTGTGACACCAGCTAAAGAATGAGTGTGATTAGATAGGGATCATAATCAAAAGATAGTGATCCCAGATATTATTTGACGCATCCATAATTCAGTATCAGAGAGAAATGTCCTCTGGCTGACCCTATTTCACTATGACCAAGCGTACGTCTCAAACAGAGCTTGAGCAAAACCACAATTAGCAGAAACTAACGTTTACAGTTCCACAGTCAGGAAACTTGTGGTTAGTGGATAACAAGTGTAAGGGAGCTAGCATATAAAATTTACGGCTCATTGCAATATCTCCAGGAAAACTGTGGTCGGCCAGTGGTCCGCTGGCAAAATGTGCAGGAAATATGCAGGAAGCTGCTGGTGCCCACAGCAGTGTGTGGTCAAGTTACATGAACATGACTCAGCTGTCACATGCTGGTCACCAATTAACCACTCAGAAAACACAACGTACAAAGTTTCTTATAAAAAGACCGGACTCTATTAATGAGATTAGGAAACCCTTCCAGGAAGCTGAAGTGTACGTACCGCTCCCGGGTTGTTCCTTCTCAATAATCGAGTCCCTCCGATGAGAAAGGATTGCTACAACATAACGGTAATGTTGATGCATATTTCTGTTATTGTATAAGATTCTATGATTATAAAGTAGTTCTAATGCCTATGTACCATTGATTATTCATGTGCTATTAAAATATATAGTATCTTGCTATAAAGAATCTTAGTATTCGTGCCCGATTAGGATATCAGTGAGCGCTTCGTAAGTACGGGCTTTCAGCCCCTTTTTAGGAGAATTTAGCAAGACAAACGCCTTTATGGTTGAATTGCTAGAAGAAAGCCACTGCTGATGACTGAACAACAAGAGGACACTTGTTTGGGCAAAGCAACACAAGTACTAGATATTAGATCAGTGGAAATCTGTACTGTGAGCTGATCACATTTTTGGTAACAACTGCCTTATCTTTATGAGCTCACAAAAAGGTGAGTGAAATTTTCTACATGTGGGTGACCACAATGAAACATTTAGTAGGTGTGATGCTACATTGATGATTTATTCCAAATTAAAGACAAACATAAACCCAAGCATGGTGACTAAAAAGAACATGCCATCCCATCTGGCTTGCACTCAGTGGGAATTCTTAATTATCTGTGTTGCAACAAAACAATGATCCACACCACACCCACACACTATGTAAGGATTATGTGACCAAGGAGGAGAGGAATGGAGTGCCTCTCCGAAGATTGAAGGCTAAGCAGCTACCAAGTCCTCAGCTAGGAAGTTCTTCAAAACTGCTTAAGAGAATGTAAAGTGGTCATCAGTGTAACAGCAGGGATTTTAAATTCCTCAATGTGTTACACATTCTAGTTTGTTTTAAGTGTTTCTCTTGTCCTTGTTTCCATGTGTTTTCTTTCGTGGCTTTGCTGTCTTCATTCTGAATCTACAATGTACACAGTGAAACCAAAACAAGAAATACCATTGCATGAACAGGTGTGTTCAAAATTTTGACTGGTGCTATCTGCTGGTGTTTCCAACTAAATCAAAACACTTTTCTAAAACCAAAAAGATTGACCCCGATGGAACAGAGATCAGACAGAGTTCAAAGTGGCCCCATATACCTCATTAAAGTATATAATTCTGACATGGGTTCCTATCAGAATCCCGCTTTTTGCGAATTTATATGGAAACCCTGATGTAAGTGCTCAGTGTAGAGCACAGGAAAATGTGAGTCTAGTCATAAAAACAACCCCACTCTCAAACCTTAAAAATTAAAAATCCAAAAGATCCATACCCTCAAAGCTAATCTGCACCCTCCCTTCTGAGCCCCAAACGAAGTTAGAGTCCACATGCGCTGCACTTTTGTAGCACAGAGAACACACTTAATTTACTGGAGGCAAGTCTCCCAAAACCCAAGCTGGGCACAATTATTTGGGCACTAAAATGTCATACTGGTAATTTTAATGCTGCATTATCTGAGTGCTTATTTTTAGAAAATACCTTTAGGACTTATTCGCACAATGCCTCGTGTCACTGCAGAATTTTCTGCAGCGATTTGATAGCTCATGTGCGATTCCAATCGCTGCAGAAACACTGCATAATTGATGCAGTGTTTCTGCAGAAATGATGCCGATTTCATGCGCTATGGATGCTATCTCTCCCATAGACAGAGTGGGAGCTGCATCCAAAGCGCACGGAATAATTGACATGCTGCATTTTTAAACGCAGTGATTTTGTCAAATTTTTGACACTCAAATCGCTGCGTTCGAAAAAGCATTGTAGAAACGGATTATGGACAATCTTCATAGATTGTGCTGGGGACGCAGGATGCATGCTGTAGTGCTAAATGCTGGGTAAACGCATGAAATTACGCCACGTGCACACGTTGATTATTTGGTTCACCTGCTTACCTCAGGATTTGTAAGCCAAAACCAGGAGTTGGTAAAAAAATGCAGAAGTGGTGCCACTCCTGGTTTTGGCTTACAAATACAGAGGTAAAAACTCACCAAATTGCCAACGTGTGCACGTGGCCTCTGGATCAAAATAGGAACTACTCATCGAGATGAATTCCTTAAGGGTATATTTTCCAAAATAAAATCAAATTGTGGAGGAAGAGGATGGTGTTCTATTGTCTAAAGAACCTTGGGGTCTCTGTAAATAGCAGATGATTAAGAGCCTGCGTGCTCGAAACGCGTAGACTGTGTCTACTGCCAGGTCATGACTTTTTACCTTTTTAAAAACTACTAAATAAATGTGATGTTTTTAATCTACTTTTTTGGATTCCTACTCCCATGAGTGCTGGATACCTCCCTTTTGCCTGTTTGGTATTGTCACTGCAAATAGCACCTGAATCCTATTCAAAGATCTCTTCTTCCCTTCTGAGCTCGGCTGTGTGCCCAAACTGTACTGTATGATCATGCACAGGGTACAGATGAAATCAGGACAAGCTGTGTAACAAATTGTGCGGTCTCATTTCCCTTGTTCGAGCCCGTAAAAATAAATAAGCCTATACACACCTCCAGAGCAGCCGCTGTTCCAGTGATGAGTTAAACCGCGTACCCAGGGCCCAAGTGACATTGTTATGACACGTGAGCCCTGCGACCAATCAGCACCGGCTGCCTCCTCCCCGCCTTTGGATGTTTGAGCAATAAGTCAGCACAGCGCTTACATCCTGTTCAAAAGTCCGAAGACGGGGAGACAGATGCCGGGCGCTGACTGGTCACGGGGCTCGCATGTCATAATCTGTGAATGCGGCTTTAGACAACGCTGGAACTAAGGCTGCACCAGAGGCAAGTATAGGCTTATTTATTTTTACCAGGTTAACAAGGAGAATGAAAAAGGGTTATCTAAGAGTGGTGGACAACCCTTTTAAGGCCTTGTGCGCACTGGAAAATGGAATTTTCTCAAGAAAATTCCGCAGGTATTCAAAAATTACCGCACCCGCGGTAAAAAAACGCGGCAAACCGCACTAGAAAACCACATGCGGTTTGCTGCGGTTTTACCGCGGTATTGCCACGGTTTTGCCGTGTGCGGGTTGGTACATGTGCTTTATTGCATTCAATGCAATAAAGCACATTGAAAGAAAAAAAAAAGTCATTTCATTCTGAGATAGATAGAGAAATAGACAGAAGGATAGATCGAAGAATAGATAGACAGACAGAGGGATAGATAGAAGGATACATAGAGGGATAGATAGATAGAGAGATAGATAGAGGACAGATCGCTGCAGTTCTCACGGTCGGTAGTGAGTTCACATTACCGGCCGTGGGAAATGCCCTGGAGTTACCTCTGCTGTCTCGCTGCGAGGCTGCATTCAGCAGTGTCTGTGTCAGTCGCGGCTGGATGCAAGTATCGCAGGACGCCGGAGCTGTGGATTACGTCGGAGCTTTGTTTCGGGAGGGGTTAATAAAAGGGTGAACGAGGCTTATTTGTGTATTATTTAAAATAAAGGATTTTTCGGTGTGTGTGTTTTTTCACTTTACTTACTTGTCACATAAACGCTGCCATGATCAAGCCTGGACTTAGTATGACTTGCATGGATGATGTTACCCAAAAAGCCTGTTGTGCCTGGCTTTTGGATGGCAATTGCACAGACAGATGTTCCAAACAGTCTGAAGAGGGGCTTTAGAAAAGAAAATTACGTTGCAGAAAGTATAGCGATTGGACTGCATAGGACTGGATTACTGTCTTTGATGAAGCTGTCTTCAGTCTGATTGGGACATCTGAAAGAATTATTGACCAGAGAAGATAAGGTGAGCACTACCATCAGTACTGCATCATGCCAACAGTAACACATTCATGCATGGGGTTGTGTTTCATCCAAAGGACTGGGCTAGCTCATAATTTTGCCTTACAACAATTCCATGAATAAAGAATGGCAAATAAACATCCCCCAAGAGCAACTTCTCCAAATAACCTAGGAGCAATTTTGTGATGAACCATGCTATTTCCAACATTATGTAGCACTATTATTGCAACAAAATTCCACATCAACATGACTATATTGTCTTAGGCATGTAAAAATGAAAATATCAAAAGGACAATGAGAGTAGCATATAAATCTATGAAGTGATAATAAACATGAGGAAAGAGAGTATAGCACCACAAAAAGAGGATGAATCAATTTAGTGAAAAAATACAAAAGCGTTTATTCATTAAAAATACAGTCAACACTAAATTGTTGATCGATGAAAATTACCACATTCGGTAATAATTGGAATAAGACAATGCTGTACATCAATTTATACCCATGGAGTGCTGGGAAAGACAAACCATTGAAAATCAGGGGATGTATAACACCAAAAAATGTTAGTAGTGAGTGCCTCACAAGGCCTAAGTAATCTGATTACTGGTCATCCTTTTTAATATGTGTATGCGAAACGTTTGTTAGGTCCTCTCTTGGTCTCTTTGTGACCTGACGGTATTGCCACCGTGCACAATGTGAGTATGCCTCAACAATGCCTGACTTTCATTTGATTTTCTGATTCCTGGTCAGTTTACATAGATAAGCACAATATATAGAACCGTTACTTATGTTATGTACATTTAACAATATTATTGTGGTAATGTGATCTCCTGACACACCCTACAGTTTCGGCTACATATTTATCTGTGCTATTGTTAGACCTTCTCCTGACCAGTAATCAGATTATATAGGACTTATGAGGCAATCACTACTAACAGTTTTTGGTGTTATACATCCTCTGATTTTCAATGTTTTTTCTTTCCGAGCACTCCATGGGTATTAATTGATGTATAGCATTGTCTTGTTCCAATTATTACCGAATGTGGTCATTTTCATGGATCAACAATTTAGTGTTGACTGTATTTTTAACAAAAACGCTTTTGTATTTTTTCACTAAATTGATTCATCCTCTTTTTGTGGTGCTATACTCTTTCCTCCTGTTTATTATTATGTAGCACCATGTTACAAGGTAAAAGTGATAACTAAGTGACTTGGTGAGCAAAACATTGCATTTTCGGGTCCATTCCCAGGAAACTCTCCAATATCAATCCTCAAATGCAAGTGGACAAAAAATACACAGAAACTGTGGTAAACTTCCACCATTGATTAAGCAAGACTGGGTTGCAATCAGTCAAGATTTAGTCCAGAAGTGAATACGCAGCATGCCAGGGCAATTGCTAAAGTCTTGAAACAGAGTCAACACCATAAATTAAATTTACTTTATAAATCTGTTAATAAATGTTTAAAAACAAATGAAATGTTAATATTTGTATTTCTGTAACCATATAAACATTGACTGAAATATCCAAAAATACAAGCAGTAAATTTCGGGAAATCTAAATTTGTCAGTATTAATACTTTTGGGCATGACTGTAGTTTCAAGGGGTTGCTCACTTCATTTCTCCTTGTTGGTACCAGGTGCCTCCATGGGACCTAGTGCTAGAACTTCTCTAGTGTTTTTCCTTTGAACCCCAAAGGGAGCCTCTCCATAGCTGGTCTATTAGAAAGTGTATTATCTTGACACGTTACATCCTACAGTGGAGTCTCAGAGTTGGCATCAGTTCATGCCCAAACGAAAAAGCTGCTTTAGGACATCCCATAGTTCCTGTATCTCCAATAACAGGACCAAGAAATGATGATGGTTATTACTTAAAAGTAAAATCTATTTCTTGCAGCCTTCATTGGAGGACACTACCTTCCTGTGTTGCCCTCTCAGGCTGTTGCAGTGTTTCCATACAAATTTATCTAAGGGTAATTTCTCCTAGTTCTGTTCCTTTAATCTGTTGGTTCTTCTACTATTTGTTCCAGCAGGTTGATTGAATATGCATAGGAAGAACTGACTTTAGTCAACTTCTTGGTGGCAGGAGCCAATTCTCATGGTTCTGGTGTCTCCAAATTAAGGCACAATGAAGATGTTTTATGATGAGTAGTAAAAGTCCTCTTTTTACAAAGTACAAAAACAGTAAATGTGTTCAGATGTAAATACTCTAATATTTAAGAAATATATATATAAAAAAAAAGGTCAAGAAAATAAACATTTACCGTCAATTGCTGGGAATTTTCAACAAATTCTTGTAACTGGCTTTTAAATGTCTTGACAATTTGTTGGATGAACTTTACATCAGTGTCATCTGATATCTTAAAGTATTGCTAAAAAAATAAAAACACAAATTGGTATTAAAATAATTAAAAATTACATTTTTTTTGTTCTTACTTTTATAATTGGTTACCATTGCTCAGTCTTCTGCCCATGATATTCTGTAATATATTGCCATTATGAGCTTTAAAACTAAAATAATTATTTTGAGTCTTGATTACCAGATGCTGGATTAAGGAAGTTCAATTGTAAATCATTATTCACTTTCCAAAAAGCGTTTTACCTTAACCTTGTGATATGTTTGAGAACAAATGCTCTAAATATGCACATTTCATTTGCAACATTTCAGTTCTGGTGGAACACGGAAAGATGTACAAACTATATTAATAAAGTTAATACAGTAGGGTAATACTCTGTCTAAAGCTAAAACAAGACACTTAACACAATCAAATTATTGCAACTCAAAAATGGTGAGATGCTTTATTTGGTATACAGACTGTGGCAACAAATATGAAAAGAATGATACTTCCTATCCCAAGTCATCTTTTCAGCAGTCACCTTATTGCATGCTTAGAAAGCTGTCACATATTGTAGCAGTTAAGGAACATCCCCAGTTTATTGTTTTCTACAGTATAGTTCATGTGGTTTCAGGCTGCAGTAAGGGTATGTGCGCATGTTGCGTTCTGTGCAGTGCGGAAAAGAACGCACCCTTAGAACTGTAAACACTGCATTTGTAAAAAAAAAAATGCATCCAAAACGCATGCATTTTGGATGCATTTTGCAGTGCGGTCCCACGGCAATTGAGCTCTGCTACATGCCCGCTGACAGCAGACACGAGTCGCGCGATGAGAATGAACTTCACCCGACTTCATTGTCATACCGCGGCTCTGTCTGTGTCGTGTCCTGATTAGAGGTCACCCGTGAAGAACTCACCGGTGACCGCTAATCCCCTGAGTGACTGAAGTGAGCAGCGCGATCAGCGCTACCGTCACTCAGGTTACCCGCGGCCAGCTGGAGTCCTCCACCTGAGACCGCAACTCACCTGTGACGTCATCGCTGATTGCGCAGCTCACTTCAGTCACTCGGGCGACTTGCTGTCACAGTTGGAGGATCCAGCGGTGGCCGCGGGTATCCTGACTGACGTCATCGCTGATCGTGCAGCTCACTTCAGTTGGTGCGTGGAGCTGACAGAGAGCGATCGAGCTGAGTCGTGGGACGTCGTGTGGATTACGACGGACCTGGATGGGAATTTGGGGGTTAAAAAAGTGGTGAAAGAGGGTGGGTTTTTTGTCTTTTATTCCAAATAAAGGATTTTTTAGGGTGTATATGTTTATTTTCTTTAACTTACAGGTTAATCATGAAAGGTATCTCGGGCAGACGCCTGTCATGATTAACCTAGGACTTAATGGCAGCTATGGGCTGCTGCCATTAACTCCTTTATTACCCCGATTGCCACCGCACCAGGGCAATTCAGGAAGAGCCGGGTAAGAGTCCCGGGACTATCGCATCTAATGGATGCGGCAATTCCAGGCGGCTGCTGGCTGATATTGTTAGGCTGGGGGGCTCCCCATAACGTGGAGCTCCCCATCCGGAGAATACCAGCCTTCAGCCGTGTGGCTTTACCCTGGCTGGTATCAAAATTGGGGGGACAGCAAGTCGGTTTTTTTTTTAATTATTTATTTTACTGCACGATATTGACCCGCCCACCAGCGCTGTGATTGGTGCAGTGAGACAGCTGTCACTCAGCGTAGGGGCGTGTCTGACTGCAACCAATCAGAGGCACCGGTGGGCGGGGAAAGCAGGGAATACGAGATTGAATAATGAGCGGCCGGCATTTTCAAAAAAGGAAAAGCCGCCGAAGCAGTGTGACAGCCATGCAGCGCCGCGCTGGTGATCGGTGAGTATGAGAGAGGGGGAGAGACTGACTGATGGACAGAGAGAGAGACCGACAGACAGAGAGAGAGACAGACAGAGAGATCAACTGACAGAGAAAAAGACTGACCGACAGACAGAGGGAGATTGACCGACATCGACAGAGAGACTGAAAAGACCTGCGTTTTGCTTGTCAAAAAAGCATGCGCAACACAACAAAAATGCAGTCAAGTGCATTTTGGTTGCGTTTTGACCCACACCATTGATTTCAATGGGTGGAGAACGCAGTTACAACGCACAAAAGAAGTGCTTTTTTTTCTGCAGCGATTTTTGGCATCCAAAACGCGGCGTTTAAAAACGCAGCGTGCGCATTGAATTTTCGGACTTTTCAGACTTTGCTGGGGAAGCAGAACGCATGCAATTTGGCACTGAAACGCTGCAGTTCAAAACTCAGCGTTAACGCGATAAAAAACGCAACGTGTGCCCATAGCCTTAGACCTTCTTCACACTTTTTTTTTTTACAGATGATTTTAAAGCAGCTTTCAATGGCATTTTAAAATGACAGAAAAGTAACCAGAAAAAAACCTATGCACTACGAATTAAAAGTAAAAAATACCAAAGCACAAAAATGTATCCACAAAATCACTTTGTATACGGTACATTTGATTATACACTACTAAATTTAAAGTACTATTGTACTGACGTTCCTTGTCTATGGAAATCCAACAAGATAAATAGGTGATTTATCTTGTAAAGGTACCGTCACACAAAGAAATTGCTATAGATATCGCTGCTGATCCAGTTAGCGATCTCGTTATGTATGACATCTACCAGCGATCAGGCCCCTGCTGTGAGATCGCTAGTCGTTGCAGAATGGTCCAGGCCATTTTCTTCAAAGGCGATGTCCTGCTGGGAAGGACACATCACTGTGTTTGACACTGTGTGAGAGGGTCACAGTGACTGCTGAGATCGTTATACAGGTCGCTACTGCGACCTGTATTGTTCCTGCATAGTTGGTAAGGTCTGACTGTGTGACATCTCACCAGCGACTTACCAGCGATCCTTATCAGGTAGCATCGTTTTCGGGATCGCTGGTAAGTCGTTGTGTGTGACTGGGCCTTTAGACCAAGAACTTTAGGACATCTGATTATATGTCAGACCAGGGTTACACAAGTGGATTAACTCTCCCAAACTCACCCCACCTACACCCCAAGCATCTTTACAAAGATTCACCTTAAAGTTTCAAGTACAGAGCACAGCTCCATTTCTTTTTGCCTTTAGTGATCCTTAATTCTTCTAATGGTCTGGTAATTTTAATAAGTTTCTTACAGGGTAACCTGTTAGTACACTTTTTTCCCTATACCCATGCGTAAAATATTGCCTTAATGGAGAGGAGCTGACTCAATGTTATTTTAGATCCTCTGGGTTCCACTATAGGGGAGTAGGGATCTTCCTCCAATTGCTTTAATATTCTGACCAACAGTCTGTGAGACGTTGGTGAGTGGCCTGCATATGGACATGTAACTTTACCACTTGGTAATGTGCACCCTCTCACACAAAGTCATCAAAAGATAACTTAACTGTATGTCAAGAGGGACTTGGGGGTACTTCTCACATAGCAAGATCGCTGCTGAGTCACAGGTTTTGTGACGCACCAGTGACCCCATTAGCGATTTCGCTGTGTGTGACACTAAGCAGCGACTTGGCCCCTGTTGTGAAATCGCTGATCGTTACACACTGTTCTGGTTCATTTTATGGTCGTCGGGCTCCCGCAGGGCACGACGCATCGCTGTGTTTGACGCTGTGTGACAGGGTCCCAATGACCGCCGAGATCATTATACAGATCGCTACTGCGACCTCTATCGTTACTGCGTGGTTGGTAAGGTCTTACTGTGTGACATCTCACGAGCGACCTCCAAGCGAGCCTGACCAGGTAGTATCGTGGTCGGAATCGCTGGTACGTCGTTTAATGTGACGGTACCCTAAGAAGAGATCTACTGTCTCTGAAATTACTACCGTATTTTTCGCTTTATAAGACGCACTTTTGTTCCCCCAAATTTTGGGGGAAAGTAGGGGGTGCGTCTTATAAGCCGAATATTTGGGGGGGGGGTATAAACATATATGTACACTGCAGGGTCCAGGGGAGGTGGGGGCGCTGCTGGGGGCAGGTGAACGCTGCGGCGGCAGCGTTTGAACTCCTGCTCCCGCTCATATAATATGCACAGCCGCTGTCCATCTCCGGTGGTGCTGAAATCGCACCGCAGTGAGGGGCTGGGGCAGCGGTGCATATTATATGTCTCTGCGCGCCCCTGTGATGGTACATGCCCCCCCTGTGTTAGATTTGGCCCCCAGGCTGCTGCTCATTCTAAAATAAAAAAGCTTTACTTACCCCCTCCAGCGTTTCTTCCCGTGTGTCCCTGCTTCCACTGTGATCAGGCACGCAGAGATCTCAGTCTGCTGTGCCGATCACATGACCGCACTGAGAACCAGGAAGTAAGGAAGAGAAGCACGGAGGGAGCTCAGCGCTGGAGGAGGTAAGGAAAGAGTGTTTTATTTTACTATGGGCAGCAGCCTGGGGGCGATATCTAACACAGGGGTACTTGTACGATCTATAGGGGCCATGGGCAGCACTATGGGGGCGATATCTAACACAGGGGGACTTGTGCAATCTATATAGGGGCCATGGGCAGCACTATGGGGGCGATATCTAACACAGGGAGACTTGTGCGATCTATATAGGGGCCATGGGCAACACCATGGGGGCGATATCTAACACAGGGGGACTTGTGCGATCTATAGGGGCCATGGGCAGCAGCATGGGGGCGCTATCTAACACAGGGGAACGTGTGCAATCCATAGGAGACCATAGGCAGCACAGGGGAATGTATGCAATCCATAGGGGGCCATAGGCAGCACAGGGGAACGTGTGCAATCCATAGGGGACCATAGGCAGCACAGGGGAATGTATGCAATCCATAGGGGGCCATAGGCAGCACAGGGGAATGTATGCAATCCATAGGGGGCCATAGGCAGCACAGGGGAACGTGTGCCATCACAAAGGGGCTATATTCAATATAAGGGGGCCATATCCAGATTAAGGGGGCTAATTTTAGGATGGGGGGCTATGAGGGACATATACCCTATATGATTTGTTAGAGGGACACTGGCATTATAAGATGGACCACATTTAACATTAAAAAAATTTCTCTTTTCCTTCACCAAATTTGGGGGTGCGTCTTATAATCAGGTGCGTCTTATAAAGCGAAAAATACGGTAGTTACTGTCCTGCACCAAATAGATTAGCTACAGATTGAATTTACCATTAAGATTATATTTTCAATACATTTTGGGCTATAATCTCTAAAGAAGGTAAGCAAGATATTTCCCTTGACTGATTAAAATGACATTGTGCTGCTATTCACTTCATGTGCCCTCATCTAGCTATGGAATTCCCCTTTTGAAACATTTCCATTTCTACCAGATGCACCATTTTATGGGGCCACCTAAAACAAAAATATGGGCAAATAGATGCAAAATCTGTTTTGAACACACATTATGACTCCTGATTATAGCGGCTTGTTTCTGTAAGGAAAAAAACCCAAAACATTTCCGCTACAATTTCATGCTGCAATATCTGTATACTCTCATTCAAGTTCTTCCCTGCCAAGGAGCTGTGATAGCGACCATATTCCTGCATGTTTGGAAACATCCATGGCACTGGACGTAGCAGGACACAATTTAGGGTACTTTCACACTTGCGTTTATTTCCTTCCGTTACAATCCGCCCTTTTGGAAAACAGCGGAATCCGTTAACGGATTCCGCTGTTTCCCATAGACTTGTATGGGTGACGGATTGTACCAAAAGGACCTGCGTTGCTTCCGCTGGGCGACGCTCCGTTGCTTCCGCCCAGCGGGAGGAACGCAGCATGTAACGTTATTTTGAGCAGCGGAATCCTCCGGATTCCACTGCGCATACTCTTTTTTCTTTTCTTTTTTGAAATCAAACTTTATTTTGGTTTGCGGTGGCCGAACGTTCAGCTGAGCGCCCGGCCCATCGGCAAGCGACAGCGCTCAGCTGAGCGACCGGCCACCGGCATGCCCGGCCGCCGGCAAGTCACAGCGCTCAGCTGAGCGGCCGCCCGCTAGCATGCCCGGCCGCCGGCAAGTCACAGCGCTCAGCTGAGCGGCCGCCTGCTGGCATGCCCGGCCGCCGGCATGCCCGGCCGCCGGCAAGTGACAGCGCTCAGCTGAGCACCCGCCCGCCGGCATGCCCGGGCGCCGGCAAGTGACAGCGCTCAGCTGATCACCCGGCGGCCGGCTGCAGGGAGCGATCAGCTGATCACCCGGCGGTCGGCTGCAGGGAGCGATCAGCTGATCGTTTACAATAGTCCGCCGCTGGTAAAACTGTAAAAAAAAAAAAATCAAAACGAATTGCGTTGTTTTGCAGCATCCGTTACACAACGCAATGCAACGGATACCGTTCAACGCAAGTGTGAAAGTACCCTTATACAATTCTCAGGACAGGAACAATTTGTATTTATTTTTAATTTATTTATGTTAACATATCCAATTGTAGAATTTATTTTTAATCTAAGATACATTTTTTTTAAATGTACTGTGTTTGTGGGACAACCCCTTTAAATGATCTCCAAGGGAGGCATTAATGAAATCTATCCT
This sequence comes from Anomaloglossus baeobatrachus, assembly GCF_048569485.1. Classification (NCBI taxonomy): domain Eukaryota; kingdom Metazoa; phylum Chordata; class Amphibia; order Anura; family Aromobatidae; genus Anomaloglossus; species Anomaloglossus baeobatrachus. Next base: position 302,836,837 of record NC_134358.1, read on the forward strand.
GGATGCTGTGAAGCATGCTCAAACTGATCTCACAATAAAAAAAAATAAAATAAGATCGAAGAACCATGAAAGTCCTCTTAATTAACGTTGACCGATTAAAACTTTAAAACTCTTGGGTAATGACAAATTATTTAGCATCCCTCAAAATAAAGCTAATTTCTTTAACAGATTCTGATTGACTTGGATTCAATACTCAGAAGATTATGATGTTGTAGCCGAGCCGATTGTGGTTGGTGAATATCTTCAATCCTCATGAGGATCTGGAGACAGAGAGAACAGTATCTTTAGGCTATGTGCGCACGCTGCGTTTTTTTTTTTACCACAAAGATGCAGCGTTTTTATCTCTGTGGTGACTACTTTGAGCAGCGTTTTTGGCTTAAAAAATGCAGTAGTTCTCCACCTGTCAGGCCTCTACTGAAGTGAGCCGCAGGATTAACGCTGACATCACTCAGGTGATGTGCGGTGACAGCTGGATCTGGATCACCGCTGATCTCGCGGCTCACATAAGCCGCGACCTGATATGCGGTCACAAGTGGAGGACTGTAGCTGTCACCACACATCACCTGACTGAAGTCACCGCTGATCTTGCACTCACTTCAGTCGTGGCCGGATTTGCGGTAACAGGTGGAGGACTTCAGTCAGGTCATGTGTGATGATAGCTGTAACTCACCGCTGATCTCGCATGGCTCACTTTACTTGCGGCCTGACATTCACAAAAAGTGGTTGTGCGGTGAAAGAGAGTGCTTTTTTTGTGTTTTATTTCAAATAAAGGATTTTTTGGGTGATTGTGTTTATTTACTTTCACATACAGCTTAGTGATGAGGGGGTGTCTCAGACGCCTGCCATCACTAAGCTAGGACTTAGTGGCAGATATGGGCTGCCATTAAATCCTTATTCCCCCGATTGCCACCGCACCAGGGCAATCGGGATGAGCCGGGTAGAGTCCCGGGACTGTCGCATCTAATGGATGAGGCAATTCCGGACGGCTGGTGGCTGATATTTTTTAGGCTGGAGGGCTCCCCATAAGGTGGGGCTCCCCATCATTAGAATACCAGCCCTCAGCCATGTGGCTTTACCTTAACTGGGTATCAAAATTGGGGGATCCCACGCCGTTTTTTTAAATTATTTATTTTATTGTACGATAACAACCCGCCCACTGGTGGCTGTGACTGGATCACACTACTTAGCCATCCTTCCTTATATCATGTTCTGGCCCCAGGGCCCCTCATGTGCGTACAGCGGCACATGCGGACAACACTTGTCTGCATATGCGGTTTCATGTTCACACTACTCCTATATAAATTTATTTTTTTTTGTCTATCTTCCTCGCATGTGTTTGCCATTTGGTTGGACCGCAATTTCATGCTGTTTCAGTATGGGCCTTCATGCTGCCTCTATTTTTGCTTAGTTTAGCCCCCTTATTAAGTCATTACATCTATTGTGTCTATTGTGCCACCAGGGTTCCCTGCTACAATTGTCAAATTGTGGGTTTAAAATAAACAAGATATGTGCTCGGTCTTATCTAGAGATGAGTGAACCGGTCCCGGTTCGGCTCGAGGTCGGTTCGCCGAACGGAGGTCCCGTTCGAGTTCGGCTCGTCGAACGTTCGACGAACCGAACTCGAACTGCATAGGAAACAATGGCAGGCAATCACAAACACAGAAAAACACCTAGAAAACACCCTCAAAGGTGTCCAAAAGGTGACAAACAACTCACAACACATGGGAAAGTGACAAGGACATATACTCATGCGAAAACAAGAGCTGGACAAGGAAAAAGAGGAGGACACACAGATATATGAGTATATGCAAGGAAACATCGATTCCATTAATGTGCAACTTGACCCCTGCTCATTTTAGGCTTCCAATCTGGATAAATTGCCTGAGCTCGCCACGTACGCCTTGGGGATCTTGTCGTGTCCTGCAGCCAGCGTTCTCTCGGAACCTGTCTTCAGTGCTGCTGGGGGTCTGCTGGCAGATAAGCACACGTGTCTGTCCACTGACAATGTGGACATGGCTCTCAGAGGACTTTTCTTCCCCTGGGTCAGCCAGGGGACGGGAAAGGCACGCGTATTTTTGAGAGTGCTTCATGCAAAGCATCTTTTTCATCTTGAAAATTGGGTCAACTGATGCCAGTCAAGTGGGGTGTGTGTGGCCCATTTAGTGGAAACGAGGGAGACTGTGGTTGGAGTCCCCTCGCTGTGTTTCTAAAAGAACCAAGATGAACAAGTCATGGCTCTCAGAGGACTTTTCTTCCCCTGGGTCAGCCAGGGGACGGCAAAGGCACGCGTATTTTTGAGAGTGCTTCATGCAAAGCATCTTTTTCATCATGAAAATGGGGGTCAACTGATGCCAGTCAAGTGGGGTGTGTGTGGCCCAATTAGTGGCAACGAGGGAGACTGTGGTTGGAGTCCCCTCGCTGTGTTTCTAAAAGAACCAAGATGAACAAGTCATGGCTCTCAGAGGACTTTTCTTCCCCTGGGTCAGCCAGGGGACGGGAAAGGCACGCGTATTTTTGAGAGTGCTTCATGCAAAGCATCTTTTTCTTTTTCAAAAGGGGGCTCAACCGATGCCAGTCAAGTGGGGTGTGTGTGGCCCAGTTAGTGGAAACGAGGGAGACTGTGGTTGGAGTCCCCTCGCTGTGTTTCTAAAAGAACCAAGATGAACAAGTCATGGCTCTCAGAGGACTTTTCTTCCCCTGGGTCAGCCAGGGGACGGGAAAGGCACGCGTATTTTTGAGAGTGCTTCATGCAAAGCATCTTTTTCTTTTTCAAAAGGGGGCTCAACCGATCCCAGGCAAGTGGGGTGTGTGTGGCCCAGTTAGTGGAAACAAGGGAGACTGTGGTTGGAGTCCCCTCGCTGTGTTTTACATGCTTTTAGAAGGGCATGACATGGCTTGGAGGTTGACTTTCAGCATCTGCAAACTGTTGGCTACCAAAATGCTGCCTTTCCAACACCTGTGGTTATAGAAAATGAGGAACATACTGATGAAGATGAGACGCAGATACCCGATTGGGATGACAACTTAAATATTCGGTCAGGGCAAGAAGAGGCTCGGTCTGAGGGGGAGGGGAGTGCAAACACAACAATTGATGATGAAGTTCTAGATCCCAGCTACTGTCAACCCACAGTCAGACACTCGAGGAGGTCAACAGAGGCGGTGGAGGAGGATGCAACCGACGACGAAGTTACCTTGCGCCTTCCTGGACACAGTCGGAGCACTGGTAGCACGTCTACAACTGCATCCTCAGCCACCACTCTGCCTCTGAGCATTATTCGGGGTGGATCAACAGGTCGCATGGCCTCTAAGCCTTGCCTAGCCTGGTCCTTTTTTGACATAGAAAAAGATCGCCCAAATTATGTGATCTGTAAAATTTGTCATGGTTCTCTTAGTAGAGGTCAAAACCTCAGCAGTTTGACAACTTCTTCCATGAATCGTCACATGAATAAATATCATATGGCCCGGTGGGAAGCTCACCGTGCTGCAATGCGGCCTAGCGGAGCGAACCATCCACCGCCTGCCCCTTCCAGTGCATCCGCGCGCTCGTCATCTGCTAGGACTGTGGGGACAGCTGTCACACCTGTTTTTCCACCCACAACTTCCACCACTGTAACCGCAACAGGCAGTTTGCTTGGTAGGTCGTCAGTTGGTTTGGAAGGGGAAACAAGTGAGTGTGTACAGCTCTCTCAGACATCGATAGCACCAACGTTGGATGAAGGCAACATCATGTCTCCGCCTGCACTTTCCTCACAAACCTGCATTTTTCCAGGGACACCCTACTCAACACCGTCTACACACAGCAGCCAGATCTCTGTCCCTCAGATGTGGTCAAATAAAAGGCCACTTCCTGCGACCCATGACAAAGCTAAGAGGTTGACTCTATCCCTCTGTAAGCTGTTGGCTACCGAAATGCTGCCTTTCCGCCTAGTGGACACACAGGATTTTAGAGACCTTATGTCTGTCGCTGTGCCCCAGTACCAGATGCCCAATCACCACTGCTTCTCCAAGAAAAGCATGCCCGCGCTACACCAGCATGTCGCACACAACATCACCACTTCCTTGAGAAACTCTGTGTGCGACAGGGTGCATTTCAACACAGATACTTGGACCAGTAAGCATAGACAGGGTCATTACATTCGTTTCTGGGAATGCCCTATGACGCGGCTCACTGCCGGAGATCCCACCCCGCACGCGTCCAATCGCGGCTCGGCCATAGTATGGGAGCGGTATATTTAAACGCGGGTACATCATGCCATATCACACCACGGCCCCCCGAAGAAGACATCGAAACGTGCGCGTCGGGGCACGTTTTGCTCGGGTTCCATCTCCATATCATGGGTGAGCGCAGTACAGGGACTTATTTGACTTGGTGTATTTGAGGTTTTGTCACCTGTTGACATGTTTAATGCATGGTTCATGGTCTGATTCTCCGGTCATATGATTTTCTATTGTTGTTATCTTTGTGTGTGCCTACTGTTTTTAGGGGTGCACAATTAGATACATCGGAGATTGTATTGTTTCTACTGTCCGGAGTCTCCCTTAGACCATGTTCCTTTTCTACTATCTTGCTATACTGCCCCCCTGATGGGAGATGGATCCTTGGTCTGTTATGCTTCAGTGACATCTCCTGTCGAGCCTGATCTGTATGTAATGTGCTTGTTTATGTCTTTATGTCACTTTTTGCTATTTATATGAATCTAATAAATATTTGTTATATTTTTGCAAAAAGTAGTGATTGATGTCTTTCATACTTTGCTGGTCTGTTGGATGACCTTGACTACCCGTTCCCTTGTTCTCTCATTCATCATTACATGTCACTGACTGGGCACTGGCAAACTATGGTGAGAGATGGAGAAGGGTCTGCTGTACAAGTCTTGCCGTCCCCACGAGTTGTTTCAATTCTTCTTCTGTATGTAGAAGTTAATACACTGCTTCTGCCTCTTCAACCTCGTGTGGGTCCTCCACCTTGGCGCAAACCCTGTGTGGTCAGGCCACCCTTCCTTGTAACTGCGCACAAGGACTACCACACACCTCCTTACTATGCTGGCAGCAGAGCTCAATGCCATCAGGCGGTCAAAGTTTTACTTTGAAATGTATGGGAAATGTGAGTCACACCACTGAGAAGTTGTGGACGGTTAGCTCTGGATACCGAGTTTCATCAATGGTTGTCTCCACTCAACCAGCAGCCAGGGAAGGCCGGGTGCGACAATGATGCAAACATGGGTGCGGCCCTTCGCTGTGACAATGTGACACACATGCCTTGTGTGGTTCACGTGTTGAACCTGGTTGTCCAGCAATTTTTAAAGCACTATCCTGGCCCACATGGCCTTCTGCAGAGAGCACGGTGTAACGCCTTCCTTGATCCACACACTCAGATGGGCTGTTAATGATAGGCTAGAGGGAAGCCACTCACCAAGCAGGACCCCTAGAACCCTGAAACCCTTTAACCCCTATACAGGGATTAGGAATTGCACAGGGCCCAAGGTGATTAATACCTGTGGAAGGCTGCAGTTCCAGAGAATAGTAGTCAGGCAGGGTCAAAACATTAATTGAGGAACAGGAACAGAATGGGACGGCCAGGACTTAATCAGAAAACAAGCAGAGGTGAAATGCGGATCGGCCAACAAGCTACATAACCAGCAAGCAGGAAAAGTAGTCAGGTAACAAGCACACAAAATCATAAGACTGAACTGGGGGTAAAATTAACCAGAGGTTCATAGCTATGTCTGGCAGTGGTCTGCAGACAGGATGTGCATAAAAAAGGGTGTGGTGTCTTCCCATTGGTTGTAGCTGAATGATGGTATTTCATCTGTGAGATACCCACCAGCTACATTCAGCCAGAGATTCTGCATCTGTCAAGGTAATGCAGCCCAGTGGGTGAGCATAACCTGCGTCCACCTGCGCCGCTGGCATCGACTCCTCTCCCATCATCAGCACTATTCATGAAAGCAACACGTTGTCACCTGGCGACCGGAGTACAAATTGACGGAGCGGACTCCGTTGGTGACTTAATAGCCGTGTGCGGCAATGATGCAAACCTGGCTGCGGGCCATCGTCAGGGCAATGTGACACACGTGCCTTGTATGGCTCACGTGTTGAACCTAATTCTCCAGCAATTTTTAAAACACCATCACGGCCTACATGGCCTTGTGCAGCGTGCACGCTCGCTATGTGCTCACTTCCATCGTGCGCACACAGCAGCTCAACAACTTTCGTCGCTACAGAAGTCTTTAGGTCTGGTGGTTAAACGCCTGAAATGCGATGTGCCCACACGCAGGAATTTGAATCTGCACATGTTGCAGCGTTTGTGGCAGCACCGCCGAACCCTGCTGCAATACGTTATGACATATAGCCTGGGATAACTTGATCCAGAGGTGGTGCAGATCACGCTGCTGGAGTGGTGTCAGATCAAGGACCTATGCACCCTGCTACACAGTTTTGAAATGTCGACGAAGATGTTTAGCACTGGCAATGTCATTCTCAGCGTGACAATTCTGGTCATCTACATGATGGAGCACACTGTAATTATTATTCGGAGTCAGGTGTTGGGACAAGAGGAAGGGGAGGAAGTACAGGAGGAGTCATATGCGGAAGGGATAACAAGATCTACGAGGTCCAGATGGTCAGCGGCACCTATGCGGCAGTCATGGTGAGGGAGAGGGATTAACAAGGGCGCATAGTATCAGCAAAAAGTGTTGAGGAAGGTGCAGGAGCCCATGAAGAAATGGAGGACGAACTGGCGATGGGCATGGAAGACTCAGCAGATGAGTGAGAGCTTGCTCACATTTCGGTTGTGCGAGGTTGTAGGGAGAGGGCAGAGGAAGGAGGCACGATTCTCACCTCTCTGCCACCAACACACCAAGGACTTGGTCCTCCTGGATGCACAAGACACATGAGCGGCTTCTTGCTGCACTACCTACAACATGACCCTCGGATTGTACGAATTCAAAGTAATCCAGAATACTGGGTTGCCACACTGTTACATCCCCGGTACAAGACAAAATTTGGCAAAATAATTCCTGCCATAGAAATGGATGCACGTATACAGGAGTATCTGCAGAATGTGGTACGCAATCTTAGATCTACTTTTCCACTAAACACCAGTGCTGCACAGAGTGAATCTCAACGCTTTGTCATGGATAGGAGGAAATGGTCTTTTACTTGTCCACATCTGAGGGACCGAGGGCTGGCTGCTGTGCTGAGATGGCGTTGAGTACGGTGTCCATGCACAGTTGCACTTTTGGTCATATACCAAAATGAGTTGAAAAAGGACAGATGCTGGTGGAAAGGGGAACAGGTGTGTTGGAAAGGGGAAAAAAGTTTTGGTCCGTGGATTTGGTGGTTAAGCAACAGTAACATTTGCTGAAGAAACACCATCTGTTACAGTGGGACTGGCAGATTTGGATAAAGTGGTATATACTATGTTACCGCTATATAACGAAAATTAATAAGAAAAGAAAGAGAAAGGTATATATCCCCATCAGCAGTCAGTGTCCACCGTGCTCCCAGTTGGAAAAGGAGAGGTTGGCAACTGGAAGGTTTGGTGGAGGATACAGAGCTGTGTGGCTATGAAACTAATAGTAGCCTGAACCGAGTTAGACGCCATTCAGATCTGGAGACTGTGAGCCCTGTTAGCGTCACAGGGTCCACATGCCCACCCAGCCCAGGAACTCCCTGTTAACAACACAGGGGCCATTGAGTACGCTGACCGTGTGCGTAGGGGCACACCTGTGGACAGCAGGCGCATCAGCAGCAGCAGGCCTGTTAATGCCACTGGGCTGCACAAGCAGGACTGGCAGGACAGGAGCTGGTCTTAACCGTTCTGCGTTACCAACTGTGGTGGTGGCCTGCATCGACACCCTATCCTTGCCTACCTCTGGCCTAAAGTCGCAATGGGTTCAACACATGGAGGTGTGCTCTTTCGGAGCATAATAGAAGACTGCGCACCTCCTTGTTGGCTCCAGCCCCTTTTATAACCTGGGTCCGCCCCAAACCAGGGTGAACCACAATGCACCTCCTGGAGACAAAAGTAGAGTGACACGTCATGAGTGGCATAACTAGCGTCCTATTTGGAACTGCAACTTCAATGATGACCTCATGGCTGCCATGACACAAACACCTCACCAGTCATCGTCTGACCATCAATAATGCGGTGACAAGTCATAGGGGTGGCCCTCTGCAAGCCATTTGGGAGGACACCTGATGCCCTGTGTTCTATATGTGCCCCCCCACATCAGGGGCAGGGCCAAAGAGTTCATTACCGGACCTAGTCTCTGATGCAGTAAGTGCCTGAGCATTCTCAGTAGCATGAAATACAGTCTCTGAAAAAAGACTATCAGCTTTAGCATGGTGTCTAGGCACAAAACAGGACTTAGACCCGGCACGTAATGCAAGCACCTGTGCAAAGAGGGTTTTCACACTTCGTGTGGGAGCATGCGCTGTATCCCGAAATGAAGACTTAGCGTCAGGAATAGCACAGTCAGGCTGAGCATACTCACTAGGCGAAACACTGTAATTAGGCTGCAGCTGGGGTAAATCGGCACACGCATGCGCAGTAGCTGCCTCTCCACACTTAGACGTGGAGGGGAAATTGCTCTTGGAGATGCTGTCTATGAACAGAAGGAAAAGCTAAAGGAAGCATGACTTTCTATCCCTCCGAATTATCAAATGCAGCAATGAATTCCATGAGTTTGCTATAACATTAGCGTAGCAAAATGTGCATGAGGGTGTCATGTAGAGGTGCTAGAAATAGCTTGGCACCAGTGGGGCACTAATGGAAGCCAGTTCTATGATGCCACTAAATGGCAGTATTTTTTGCTATCATTATAGCTTATTAAAAACAGAGCAGGAGGGTGTCATGCAGAGGTGCTAGAAATAGCTTGGCACCAGTGGGGCACTAATGGAATACAACAGCCAGTTCTATGATGCCACTAAATGGCAGTATTTTTTGCTATCATTATAGCTTATTAAAAACAGAGCAGGAGGGTGTCATGCAGAGGTGCTAGAAATAGCTTGGCACCAGTGGGGCACTAATGGAATACAACAGCCAGTTCTATGATGCCACTAAATGGCAGTATTTTTTGCTATCATTATAGCTTATTAAAAACAGAGCAGGAGGGTGTCATGCAGAGGTGCTAGAAATAGCTTGGCACCAGTGGGGCACTAATGGAATACAACAGCCAGTTCTATGATGCCACTAAATGGCAGTATTTTTTGCTATCATTATAGCTTATTAAAAACAGAGCAGGAGGGTGTCATGCAGAGGTGCTAGAAATAGCTTGGCACCAGTGGGGCACTAATGGAATACAACAGCCAGTTCTATGATGCCACTAAATGGCAGTATTTTTTGCTATCATTATAGCTTATTAAAAACAGAGCAGGAGGGTGTCATGCAGAGGTGCTAGAAATAGCTTGGCACCAGTGGGGCACTAATGGAATACAACAGCCAGTTCTATGATGCCACTAAATGGCAGTATTTTTTGCTATCATTATAGCTTATTAAAAACAGAGCAGGAGGGTGTCATGCAGAGGTGCTGCACATAGATTTGCACTAGTGTGACTAGACAAAAGTACAATAGCCACGTTTAGGATGCCACTAGGTACACTGACTGTTTGCTAGTATAATGGCTTAGTTAAAAAAAGGTGGAGTGTGCAATGCAGGCAGACGTGCTGCAAATATCTTTACAATAGTGTGAATAGACAAAAGTACAATAGCCACGTTTAGGATGCCACTAGGTACACTGACTGTTTGCTAGTATAATCGCTTAGTTAAAAAAAGGTGGAGTGTGCAATGCAGGCAGACGTGCTGCAAATATCTTTACAATAGTGTGACTAGACAAAAGTACAATAGCCACGTTAAGGATGCCATTAGGTACACTGACTGTTTGCTAGTATAATGGCTTAGTTAAAAAAAGGTGGAGTGTGCAATGCAGGCAGACGTGCTGCAAATATCTTTACAATAGTGTGAATAGACAAAAGTACAATAGCCACGTTTAGGATGCCACTAGGTACACTGACTGTTTGCTAGTATAATGGCTTAGTTAAAAAGAGTTGGAGTGTGCAATGCAGGCAGACGTGATGCAAATATCTTTGCAATAGTGTGACTAGACAAAAGTCCAATAGCCACGTTTAGGATGCCACTAGGTACACTGACTGTTTGCTAGTATAATGGCTTAGTTAAAAAAAGTTGGAGTGTGCAATGCAGGCAGACGTGCTGCAAATATCTTTACAATAGTGTGACTAGACAAAAGTACAATAGCCACGTTTAGGATGCCACTAGGTACACTGACTGTTTGCTAGTATAATGGCTTAGTTAAAAAGAGTTTCAGTGTGCAGAGGACAGGAGGGTACAGTGCCAGGATTGTGGGGCTCTGGGTAGAGGAATGGAAGCCTGCCTTTCTATTCCCTCCTAATGGGGAAATGCAGCGACGAAATCCCTGACCTTGGCTACACAGACGCTGTCTCTGTTTTCAGGACCTGTCACCTATGGCTCTGACCCTACCGGTTTCAGCCCTTAAAAGGACTGATAGAAAGTGCTATCCCTATGCTGTCTAACGCTGTGTATGGAGCGCATACAGCTGTATCGGCGATAGGACTCAGGAGGACGGAGCTGCGACAGTGATGTCTGACACCAAAGACGCAGAAGAGATAATGGCGTCCTGGAGGAAAATGTCCGGTTTTATAATGCAGGGACATGTGACATGGACATCCTATCACACATGCCGTTGCTTCTCTGGCTAAAAGTCCACTTAGCTGTGTGTGTGTCTGGGATTGGCTGACATGCTGGCCCGCCCCACCACACGCGCGCGCTTAGGGAAGGAAGACAAGGAAAAAAAAAAAAATGGCGATCGCCATTATACAAACAGCAGTGATCTGAAGGCGCTGTTCCCGCACACTATACACTGAAATGTCATAATAGTGTGATTCACAGAGTGACTTACACTATTACAGTGGAAACCAAGCTAGGAATTAGCTGTTTTTTTGCTGCTAGAACCGTTCTCGAACGTTTCTAGAACTATCGAGCTTTTGCAAAAAGCTCGAGTTCTAGTTCGATCTAGAACAGGCCCCAAAATCACTCGAGCCTAGAACTGGAGAACCTCGAACCACGAACCGCGCTCAACTCTAGTCTTATCCCAGCACTCCTTGTTCTACCTGGTTTAACCTGTCATGTTGCCCATGTTCTCTTTACCTTGCGCGATTAGCGCCCCCTGGGTGCAGTTCATCCTTGCACAAATCCATGTTATTACACAGTTTTTTGTCCTGCCCGGCTACCTGTCCGTCCCCTCGCTAGTGCACATGTGCGCACACTTCCTGGATCCTGAATCCGGTGACGCCGTCGCATCCTCACAGGTGATCGCTATATTATTAGCATTTAGTATGTTTTTAACCTGTCTGAACTCCTTTACTCACACACTTTCCCTGACGAAGCCGCCTGCGTGCGGCGATATGCGTGGGGCTGCTGCACACCCTGTGACCGCCCCTGTACCCACAATTACAGCCTCCTTTTTCCCACAGGCCCCCTGCCTTCGGCAAGGAGTACACGTCCTGGCCTTGCCTTGCCATCCATCCATGTTGAACCCCTGGACCACGGCTCCCCATCAGGTGCTACCTCTTGCCAGGGTCCTTGCTTTTACATCTGGCCCTCCCAGCCTTACAAGTGCTAATAGTGCTGGCTTGCATGCTAATTATATATGTATCCTATATTTCTAGGATTGCATTTTAGAGTGCCTGTATATATCTCTTATATAGTGATCAGGATAAGGCATTTCTATTGGTGAGTGTCTCCCTTGCTTTTGCTACCCTTATATAAATGACTATTGTGTTTTGGTTTTTTTGGGTTTTTTCCCTGTATATATATATATATATATATATATATATATATATATATATATATATATATATATATATATACACACATTTATTTGTGCAGGGGACCTCGATATTGTAAGTGTAAGTGTTGGTTGTATCTAAATAATCATGTACTATAACAATATGGGGTTACTGGATATTTCTGCTCACTGGTTGTGCAGCCTTGTCTTTTAATTGTTTTTAATTTTTGTTCAATAAAAGTTTTGCTATTTTCTCATATTGGGTTGTGCTCAATTATGTGCAACGTCTTTCTCTCTGTTCTACATTGTTCTTGTGTTTCACTTGTAGCACCCCTGCTGGTGATACTTCTCCATTGTGGTGCGCTCCCCATTTATATTATATCAGTTTCCCCTTGGCTCCTCTACTGAGGTAGCTTTTCTGGAGCTGCACAGTGCCTATTGGGGCATTTCTTGATTGGATTCTATACCGTGTTTTTTACTGTGTGTGCGTTGGCTTTTCACCGGCATCATGGATTGGGATGCACGGGAGGCGGCCTGGCGGGCACAATCTGGCAGTGTTTTTCTTACAGGGAGTACTGCCCCACATGTATCTGATGAATTTTCCATTCTCACATCAGATCTTCTATCTGCACACAAGACCGGGGTCATGCTCTGGTGGAATATTTACAGCCTTGAGGAGTACCTCAAGGCCGGTATTGTACCCCGGGGCTTGAGAGTTTCTATTTTTCCCAGCATGGCAACCCTCGGTGGCGTTCCAGGACACCTGGGAGCAGGGTCTTCTTAAATGTTCTAACATACTGATCAACATGCTTCTGGAACTTGACAGGACATTATTGGCCACCACTAAGACCAACATTAGGGACTTGGAGGCTAAACTTAGCAAACATGATGACCAATTGTCGGTTCTAGCTTTCCAGACTAAACTGAAGGATGCAGTTGACCGCTATGAGCAGGACATCATTGAGAAAAAACGGAAAAAATTCCAAAGAGACTGCTCGGATTTTGATAAAACCATCTTCAGATGGAAACATAAGGGCAACACCCGCCAGACAAGACTGACCAGGACCCATCCAACCAACCCTCAGGGACGTGCCACCTCCAAAGATGTAAGTTCCAGTGATTTTTTTATATACAACTGGCGAGACGAGGGGGCCGGGGCAGGGGTCTTCGTAAAAAGAACTACCAGGAATCGGAAGTACATACCACAGTACAAACAGGGTGCGAAACCGAAACAACATTTTTAGGGACCTCTTTGGACACGGGACTTCAGACAACGGATGATACACTGCAGGTAATTAACCTTTCCGACTATGAATTAACCTTACATGAGTTGTCCGTTCTCAGAAGGGGGCTCACCTTTTCTCCTACCTATGGCCTGGATAAGTTCCCGCTGATTAAAGATCTTTATTTGTTTTGTAGGCGGCTTATCTTTCAGGTCATGTATAAGAAACCAGAGGTGATTGACACCCTAAAACCAGACGAGCAGCAGGCTTTCCGGGATCTGTTGGGACTTTTAGAGGAAAACAGCACGAACACAGGCAGAGGTAGGTTCCCCTTCAAGAAGAAATCTTGTACCAGTCCTTCTTTCACTACGGTACCGGCTGTCAGACTATTTTTTGAATTAGTCAAGGCAGATTTTCTGCAATTGACACCCGGTAACCCACGAGCCCCTAATTTGACGGTAGCAGAAAAGAGAGCCATTGACAATTTACGTAATAATAACAAATTTGTCATTAAAGAGGCGGATAAAGGGGGCAATGTTGTGATTTGGCCCACGGCGCTTTATCTTGAAGAGTCCCATAGACATCTTTCAAATACTATCTACTACAGCAAATTGCCCTCTGACCCTACTGGCCTCTTTACCACCAAACTGCACCGTCTACTTAATGAAGCGTTTCGGGTGGGTATCATCTCGACTGATGAGAGGAACTACATGTGAGTTGATTATCCAACTATCCCCACTTTTTACATGCTGCCGAAAATTCACAAGTCCACCATCAGACCACCAGGGAGGCCCATCGTGTCTAGCATTGGAAGTCTATGTGAAAAAGTTTGTGTTTACATAGACTTTTTCCTCCAACCGTTGGTGACCAGATTACCCTCATTTGTCCAAGACACCTCCCACTTTATTAACATCTGCAAGAAAGTCAGACTCCTTTCTCAGGCTCCCCTTTTGGTTACTTGCGATGTGGAGTCCCTTTATTCCAACATTAGGCACGAGGAGGGGCTGCATGCGGTCACATATTTTTTTGGATGCACAGGGACATTCGGACCGCATGCATGATTCCCTTCTCATTGATCTTTTGGATTATGTGCTTAAACATACCGTAATTACTTTCTTTTTGACAGGGGTTTTTACAAACAAACCTCTGGTGTGGCGAAGGGTGCCCGATGTGCGCCCGCCTTCGCCAGCCTGTTCTTACGGTGGTGGGAAGCCACGGTGGTGTTTCCGTCAAAACAATATCAAAGTTTGGTGCGCCACTGGTGTCGATACATAGACGACATTTTTTTCATTTGGCTTGGCACAGAGGAAGAATGTGAGGCCTTCATCTCATCACTGAATAATAACGCCTTTAACCCCTTAAGGACGAAGCCAGTTTTGTCCTTAATGCCCAGGCCATTTTTTGCAATTCTGACCAGTGTCACTTTATGAGGTTATAACTCTTGAACGCTTCAACGGATTCCAATGATTCTGACATTGTTTTTTCGTGACATATTGTACTTCATAATAGTTATAAATTTAGAACGATATTTTTTGCTTTTATTTGTGAAAAAATCGGAAATTTGATGAAAATTTTGAAAATTTTGCAATTTTCAAACTTTTAATTTTTATGCCCTTAACCCAGAGAGTTATGTCACACAAAACAGTTAATAAATAACATTTCCCACTTGTCTACTTTACATTAGCGCAATTTCTGAAACAAAATGTTTTGAGGTTAGGAAGTTAGAAGGGGTCAAAGTTCATCTGCAATTTCCCATTTGTTCAACAAAATTCACAAAACCATTTTTTTAGGGACCACATCACATTTGAAGTGACTTTGAGAGGCCTAAGTGACAGAAAATACCTAAAAGTGACACCATTCTCAAAACAGCACCCCTCAAAGTACTCAAAACCACATCCAAGAAATTTATTAACCCTTCAGGTGCTTCACAGGAACTAAAGCAAAGTGGAATGAAAAAAAGCAAAAAATAAAATTTTACCTAAAATGTTGCTCTACCCCAAATTTATTCACTTTTAGAAGAAATAACACAACAAAATGAACCCCAAAACTTGTTACCCACTTTCTTATGAACGTGCCAACACCCCACATGTGGTCAGAAACCTTTGTTTGGACAAATGGGAGGGCTCGGTACAGAGGGAGCAATATTTGAATTTTGGAAAGCAAATTTGGCTGAAATAGATTGCGGACACCATGTTGCATTTACATGTCTGCTAAGGTACCTAAACAGCAGAATCGCCTCACAAGTGATGCCATTTTGGAAAGTGGACCTCTCAAGGCTTCTATCTAGGGGTATAGTGAGCATTTTGGATCCACAGGTACTTCACAGATTTTGATAACGTTACATTGTCACATTGAAAATTTTCATTTTTTTCTCAAAAATGTTGCTTTAGCATCAATTTTTTCACTTTTTCAAGAGGTAATTCCAAAAATTTGACCCCAATGTTTGTTACCCACTTTTTTATGAGCGCGGTGATACCTCACTTGTGGTCTGAAACCTTTGTTTAGAGAAATGGGAGGGCTTGGAACGGAAGGAGCAATATTTGAATTTTGGAAAGGAAATTTGGCTTAAAAAGATTGCGGGCACCATGTCGCATTTGGAGGACCCCTAAGGTACGTAAACAGCAAAAAAAACCACAAGTGACCCCATATTGGAAACTAGGCCCCTCAAGAAATTTATCTAGATGTTTGGTGAGTACCCTGAACCTCCAGGTGCTTTACAGAAGTTTATAATGTTGAGCCATGAAAATAAAAAAATAAAATTTTACCACAAAATTGTTACTTCAACCAGGTAGCTTTTTTTTTCACAAGGGTAACAGGAAAAAAAATCACCATGAAATTTATTGCGCAATTTCTCCTGAGTTTGGTGATATCTTGTACGTGGTGGAAATCAATCACACTGCAGGGCTCGGAAGAGAAGGAGTGCAATTTGACTGCAAAATTGGCTGGAATCAATAGCGGACGCCATGTTGCATTATGAGAGCCCCTGAGGTGCCTAAGCAGTGGAGGTCCCCCACAAGTGACCCCATTCTGGAAAATAGACCCCACAAGGAATTTATCTAGATGTTTGGCAAGTACCCTGAACCCCCAGGTGCTTCACAGAAGTTTATAATGTTGAGCTGTGAACATAAAAAAAATATATTTTTACCACAAAATTGTTACTTCAACCAGATAGCTTTTTTTTAACAAGAGTAAACGGAAAAATATCAGCATAAAATTTATTGTGCAATTTCTCCTGAGTATGCTGATACCTTATGTGTGGTGGAAATCAACTGTTTGGGTGCACAGCAGGGCTCGGAAGGGAAAAAGTGCCATTTGACTGAACAATTAGCTGGAATAATTAGCGGACGCTATGTCGCATTTGGAAAGCCCCTAAGGTGCCTAAACAGTGGAGGTCCCCCACAAGTGACCCCATTCTGGAAACAAGACACCTCAAGGCTTTTATCGAGGTGTATATTGAGCATTTTGAATCCACGAATACTTCACAGAATTTGACAAGCTTAGGTTGCCATATTGAAATTTTCATTTTTTTCACAAAAATGTTGATTTAGCGACACATTTCTCACTTTTTCAAGAGGCAACAACAAAACGTGTACCCCACAGGTTGTTATCTAATTTCTTGTGAGCGCAGGGATACCCCACATGTGGCCAAAAACCTTTGTTTGGATAAATGGGAGGGCTTGGAATGGAAGGAGCACCATTTGAATTTTGGAAAAGTTGAAGTAAATTGCGCGCACCATGTCACATTAGCAGGGCCCCTTGGGTACCTATACATCAGAAACCCCCCACAAGTGACCTCATTTTGGAAACTGGACCACTCAAAAATTTTATTCAGGAATATAGTAAGCATTTTGAATCCACAAGTACTTCACAAAAATATTGCTGTAGCAACAAATTTCTCACTGTTAGGCTATGTGGCCATGATCCAGCGACACGGCATCTAGTACCCAGTGTCAGCCTTCCTGCAGAGATGTGAGTGTTGTCCACGGGAGAACGCAGCTGCCCATGACCACGATTTGGGTTCAGGCTGCTGTGGAGCTCTATGCTACCTGAAGAAAACACTCATCTCCGCAGCATAAATTGATATGCTGAGGCTCGGGAAGCTGCGCCACAGGTCGGTTTATGCTGCAGAGAAAAGAAACACAGTGAGCACGGGATTTCTAAAAATCCTTCCACTGTGCTTCTACTGCACAACGCAGCATTATGGACACAGGGAAAACACTCTGCGCCCAAAACGCTGCAAACCCTGATTGTGGGCACATAGCCTAAAATGCTACAATGGATGAATGGATAGATGTCAAAATGTATAACGTCCCACCCCCTGCATATTCTAAGCTGGCGCCCTTTAGTGCCTTTCATGTGGCACTAAAGGGTGCCTAGCCTTGTATTTAGCCCAAAAGCAAAAAAAAAAAAAGAATTAAAATAAATGACGTGGGGTCCCCCCTATTTTTGATAGCCAGCTAGGGTAAAGCAGACAGCTGTGTCCTGCAAACCAGGGCTGTGGAGTCGGTAAGCCAAACCTTCGACTCCGACTCCGACTCCGACTCCTCAAATTCTCTTGCACCGACTCCGACTCCGGCTCCGACTCCGACTCCTACATATATTGCTTATAGTTAGGTGAAAAATTTATTGTAGTACATGAATATGTGTATGTGAACATTAGACATTTAATAATTTTTATGATACAATAATCAAGATATTTGGATAGAACATAAAATATATTAAATGGATACAACTTTAGAACACAAAAAACTGTAATAAATTGTAAATATGTAATACACTATGTAATATACAGTAGATTACATATATATCTTGTGTGTGTATATACACTGTGTATATATATATAATATTACATATTTACAATTTATTAGTTTTTTGTGTTCTAAAGTTGTATCCAATAAATATTTTATGTTCTATCCAAATATCTTGATTATTGTATCATAAAAACAATTAAATGTCTGATGTTCACATTATACTACAATAAATTTTTCACTTAAATATAAGCATTATACTAAATGTTATTATTTAGTAAAATATTCAGCACATTCTGCATTGCACTCCTGTCCCCAATTTATTATATATTTTAGGAGTCGGAGTCGGTGCATTTTATACCAACTCCAACTCCGACTCCGACTCCACCAAAATGAGCTCCGACTCAGACTCCGACTCCACGACTCCGACTCCACAGCCCTGCTGCAAACCACAGCTGACAGCTTCATCTTGTCTGGTGATCAATTTGGAGGGCTCACCAAGCTGTTTTTTTTTATAATAATTTATAAATAAATAATTAAAAAAAACAAAACAGGGACTTCCGGGAGGCGGAGCTACGAGGTAGCTGCTTTTATCATGAGCTCCTGCAGCAGCCTAGGCCAAAAACGTTATCCAGGCCCATCCTAACATCTCAAGGCTGCAGGGATAAGGCCAGGACAAGGGGCGCACATCAGGCCCGGCTTTCCTGATACTCTGGAGGTGAAAGGTGTATGCTGCACCACAAAGAAAGGAGTGCTCTGACACAAAGCACCAGGCTGCAGGCTGTGGGCTGTGCTGCACAGAGGAACGCTGCCCATCCTCCCTGCTCCCCCTGCAGCTGTGCCACTGCAAACGGAAAGCACCCGGGATCTGGTAAGAGAGGGGTTAAATATCGGGCACTAACATCCAGAAGGAGACAGGGAGGGGGACTGAAGTGCTTCCAGCGGCAGCCATAGTTTTCAGTGAACTCTCACACACTCCCCTCCCTGCCACAGAAGAAATAGTGAAACACTGAGCAGCAGCAAGCTCAGCAAACAGGACTGCACGCTGTGTTTACCTGTCACACAGAGCTCCGTGGACAGGCCCACCGTCTGAGATACTGTGAGTGAGGGGGGAGCTGAGAGCCCCTGGAGACACTCGGCTGTGAGAGCAGGTCAGGAGATAAACAGGGGGCTGTGGAGGGGGCAGATACATCCCTGCAGGTCTCATCTTAGGCTATGTGCACACAGTGCGTTTTTCTCGGCGTTTTTGCGCGTTTTTCGGGTGCGTTTTTGGCCTCAAAATTGCATGACTTTGCTTCCCCAGCAAAGTCTATGAGTTTTCATTTTTGCTGTCCCCACACAGCGTTTTTTTTCAGCTGCGTTTTTGTGGTGACCACAAAAGCGCAGCATGTCAATTATTCCCGCGTTTTTCACTGCGCTTTTCATCCATTGAGTTCAATGGGATGTTGAAAGACGCAATGAGAAACGCAAATAGCTGCGTTTTGGTGCGTTTCTAAGACCAAAAACGCAGCTATAAACGCAGGAGGTGGGTAGTAAAGTGACGTGTACAGGAAGAGGATTCCTTCTGTCAGTATATACAGAAGCGTGAATCCTCCCGGTACCGTCACCGTCGCTTCCATCTCCCGTCCTGTGCATGTATGCTGCCGTGTTGCGCCATGTCTGGGCGGGAGGTGGAAGCGGCTGCGAAAACAAAAGTTAACAGTAGAAAAAAAAAAAAAAGTTATACTCACATGTCTGCAGACTCCCAGTGCCATGCCCGCTCCCATCTCCTCTCACGGTATCGCCACCCCCGCTCCGGCTGTGTGCAGACGGCCGGGAAAGCTTCGATGGATGCAGGACCTGGCGATGGATCACCTGATGCAGTCACCTGACGCATCAGGTGATCGTAAGTATCGCGGCGACGCGGGCGCCCGGCCGGTATCAGCGGATGCGTCAGGAGACTTCATCCCTGATTACCGGCAGCTGCTGCAGCGATCGGACGGGATCAGACTCCCGCCCCATCGCTGCAGGAGCTGCCGGTAATCAGCACATAAGTGAGTATTATTATTTTTATTTTTTTTTTGCACCGATGCATCTGCTGATTGTATAAACAGCTTTTATACAATCGGCTGATGTGTGATGGGATTCAGGCACTTGATCCTGACATCATCTGATCGCTTTGCCTTCCAGCAAACCGATCAGATGATTTTGGATCCGGATTGGACGGCGCGGGACCCTGACCCAGGATTACTGCGGAGGGGGGTTTATTTCAATAAAGATGGAGTCACTAATTGTGTTGTGTTTTATTTCTAATAAAAATATTTTTCTGTGTGTTGTGTTTTTTTTTATCTTTACTAGAAATTCATGGTGGCCATGTCTAATATTGGCGTGACACCATGAATTTCGGGCTTAGGGCCAGCTATACAGCTAGCCCTAACCTCATTATTACCCGGCGAGCCACCCGGCATCAGGGCAACTTGAAGAGTTGGATACAGCGCCAGAAGATGGCCCTTCTATGAAAGCGCCATTTTCTGGGGTGGCTGCGGGACTGCAATTCACAGCGGGGGTGCCCAGAAAGCTTGGGCACCCTGCACTGTGGATTCCAATCCCCAGCTGCCTAGTTGTACCCGGCTGGACTCAAAAATTGGGCGAAGCTCACGTCATTTTTTTTTTTTAAATTATTTCATGAAATTCATGAAATAATTAAAAAAAAAAGGGCTTCCCTATATTTTTGGTTCCCAGCCGGGTACAAATAGGCAGCTGGGGGTTGGGGGCAGCCCGTACCTGCCTGCTGTACTCGGCTAGCATACAAAAATATGGCGAAGCCCACGTCATTTTTTTTTGTTTGGGGGGGCAAAGAAATCCTGCATACAGTCCTGGAAGGAGGATGCTGAGCCTTGTAGTTCGACAGCTGCTGTCTGCTCTCCTGCATACACTATTGGATGGAGGATGCTGAGCCTTGTAGTTCTGCAGCTGTCTGCTCTTCTGCATACACTAGTGGAGAATGAAGAACACATTGAAGAAGGAAATGACATCAGACCTTTTTTTTTGTTCACTGATAAACGCATAAAGACGCAGTGAGCAAAAACGCAGCAAAACGCAGCAAAAAAACGCACCAAATCGCGGCATAAAACGCAACGTCAAAAAGACGCACTGTGTGCACATAGCCTTATATGGCTGCTGCACAAGGCCTGTAATCTGCAACAGTAAACTGAGGCAGATAAGCCTGAAGTGCATCACAGCTCAACTTGATTAACCCCTACTTCACCAGCACTGACAGTATAGAAGAGGGTGAAAAACAAAAAGAAGTGGGATCAGTCATCTGGCCTGCCTCCTGCCCTTCTGACTGGTCTTTTTCAAGTAACATCTATACACTCTCATACACAGCGTGGAAATAATTGTGAAACAGCCAAGTTTACCACACAGATGTAATTAAGCTTATGTTATTGTGACGTCACCACAGTCTCTAAAGAAGCTCCATATTTACAGTTCTTACTATGGATAAATTTGTGGGTAAGAGCAATGCCACACAAGCAAGTAAAGGAATTAGACCGCAAAGACGAAACCAAAATGCACCCCCATCACCAGGGGCTTCCCCTGAGGCAACTACAGACCCACCCCAGGACACTGCTAAGGCCATCACGGATCTCTTGATGCTGGTGATTGATGGGCGGCTGGCAGCCTTCCAGTCTTCATTAGACATTATAGTCACCCAAGTTAATGCCCAGGGTTCAAGGCTAACAGATGTGGAGCAGAGGGTCTCTGACATGGAGGACTCTGTAAAGGAAATTTCAGAGATGCTGGAGAGCAGGAATAAGGACATTGCTGTATTGCTGGACAAGGTAGATGATCTTGAAAACAGGTCCAGATGCAATAATTTAAGGTTGGTGGGCGTCCCTGAATCGGTTCGGCAAGCTGATCTACTGAAACTCACTTCAGAATGGCTACCAGGTGCTTTGAAATTGGATCTAAAGTCAGGGCCAATTGCTATTGAAAGGGCCCACAGAGTGGGCCCACCTCGAAATGATGGAGAGGTCAGACCCAGACAAGTAATTTTTAAGGTCCTGGACTTCCAAGACAAGATCAGATTGCTGACAGCATTTAGAAAAAAATCGCTCACTTACCTACAATAACTCTAAACTGCTTTTGTTCCAAGATTACTCAGCAGCCTTGACAACAAGACGCAAAGCCTTCAATCCAGTATGCAAACTATTGGCGGAAAAAAATATTCGCTTCAGTCTACTGTATCCTGCTGTTCTACGCTTCACTACAGGGGGAAAGAATTGGACTTTTGAAGATCCTAAGTTGGCTTTAAATTACCTTCTTCAGGAAAATGGAGCTTCGCCAGCAGTCAACATAGACACTTAAATCGGAGACGTCACTGTGCTACAGTTCTGATGTTCATTCTGTTTTTCCTTTTTTTTTTCAGTGTCAGGACTGCCAGAGAGGCAGGTGACATTTTCATTAGATTAAGGTTTTTGTTTAGATGGGAAGGGGTTAGGGGGCTCTGCGTGCGTACCTTTAGTTTAGCTCTCATATGGGTTGTCGCGTTTACTCGCTGGGATGGACGAGGGAACCCAAATAGGTTGTTTATAATTTTACAATTAATTCCTCCTTCTGGAATAGGATAAATGACTAACACAGAGAGCACAAATGTGTCCACGATTAAATCGCTGTATTGGTGCTCCTGGAATGTTAACGGGATAAACTCTCCTATTAAGAGGAAAAACGTTTTAAATTATCTACATCGTTTAAATTGCCATATTGTCTTCTTACAGGAAACACACTGGATGAAGGGCAATCACCCATTTCTTCACAGCAGAAAATATGCTGTATGCGCGGAAGCGTCATTTACGAGAAAACAAAGAGGGGTAGCTATATTGATCAATAAGCATATTAGTCATGAAGTTCTGGAGGTTTCAGAGGACCCTATGGGGAGATTATTATTGGTGAAAGTGAAGATAGAGGGCACTATCTATAACTTATATATGCACCAAATATTCCTGATCCACAGTTCAGAGCCAGATTGATCGAAAGTATCACAGGTTGGGATATGACCAATTTAATTGTAGGCGGAGATTTCAATGAGGCTCATGATGGAATTTTAGACAGGTCAAGTCCCCAGCCATCTCCTCTATTGGCGCTCCATAGTGGTTTGCAATATCTCGTCAATCAATTGGGACTAATAGACACATGGCGCATGCAGCACCCAATAGATAAAGATTATACATTTTATTCACATGTCCATGACTTACATACACGGATTGACTATTGGCTACTAAGCCCAGCACTGATGCCACATTTACTTTCCTCCAACATCCTAGACATCTGTATTTCGGATCATGCACCGGTTACTTTTAATTTGTTATTATCTACCACAATACTACGGGAAAGAAGGTGGAGGTTTCCTTCATATTTATATCAATCTGAGGATTTCAAAGCTTCTTTACAAAACTACTGGAGCTTTTATGAGAATGATAATCACGAGCATAGTGGGGACGCTGGTTTGTATTAGGCTGCCTCCAAGGCAGTAGTAAGAGGTCAGATAATATCATATGTCAGCCATAAGAGAAAAAAGCTCCTGGAACAAACTATATCCGCACAAAAACTTCTCACGCAGGCATATAAAGATTTTAAAAATAACAACACGGATGCGACAAAACAACATTTCTTAGAGGCCAAGGAGGCGGCGGACACCTTGGCCCATGAGATGGCACTTAGTAACCTGGACTATCAGAAACATAAATACTTTAAATGGGGCAACAAACCTGGGAAATTACTAGCTTCTTTAACCAAACCCTTTAGAACCACCACTAGAATCCACAAAATTAAAAAGAAAGATGGTACCATGGTAACAAAAGATGAGGAAATAGTGGAGGAGTTCAGGGCATTCTTTGGCTTGCTGTATGAGGCGGAACCGAGGGAGGTTGACGGGGAAGCGGATTTTATCCATGGTACCGTAGCGCCCATCTTGACAGAGGAACAAAGAGTAGTACTAAACGCCCCTATAAATATTTCAGAAATAGTAAAAACTATTGGCACTCTTAAACTAGCCAAAAGCCCAGGGCCCGACGGATTTAGTAACGAATATTATAAGATCTTGGGAGCCTCTATCGGTCCTCTTCTATGTGCAGTGTATAATAAGATAGTCACAGATAGAATAATTCCCGACAGGTTCAATGAGGCAAACATTATAGTATTACCTAAGCCAGGAAAAGACCCACTACAGGTGGAGGGATACAGACCCATCTCATTACTCAACTCTGATTTTAAAATCTTTACTAAAATACTAGCTGGTAGATTACAACAAGTGATTCCAGATCTTATTCTGCCCTTCCAAACTGGATTCGTGCACGGGAAATCCATCACCTATAACATCAGGACGGCTATTGGGGCTCTTATAGCAGGAAGCATAGATGTACCAAACATATAGTAGTTAGCCTTGATGCGGACAAGGCCTTTAACAGGGTCTCTTGGGCCTATTTACATAATCTTTTGGCATGTCGCCAGGTGGGATCCTGGTTTTGCGAAGCAGTCAAGATGATATACACAGAACCCAAATCCAGACTATCTATAAATAATACATTCTCTGAGCCATTTGAGGTACAGAGGGGAACGAGGCAGGGGTGTCCCTTGTCACCTTTATTGTTTAATTTGGCTCTGGACCCAATGTTGAGGACCCTACATAATTTAGCAATATTTCAGGGCATGAGAGTCGGTGGGACAACAATTAAACTTTTGGCTTTTGCCGATGATATTTTATTGTTTATTGCCAATCCCTCTCAAGCGATTCCAGAGATAATGAACACATTGAATAATTTTGGAAAGGCCTCAGGCTTCAGGGTAAATTACAAAAAAACTGAGGCATTGGCAATGTACAAATCGGGTAAAATTGATAACAACTTATTTCCCTTCCAGTGGTGTACCAGGTCCATTAAATATTTGGGGATTCAGCTCCCAGCAAACCCCTTGTTACTATATCAAATTAATTATAAGCCTCTTATAAATTCATTAATACATCTACTCCAATCTTGGAAACATCTGAAAATATCCTTTTCGGGCTGATGTCACTTAATTAAAATGGTAGCATTCCCCAAAATAATGTTCTTATTTCAGACTCTCCCGTTGCTTCTACGCAAATCAGATATTAAGCTACTAAATTCATCCTTTGGAAAATTCATTTGGGGGCACAAGGGGCGAACGAGGATCAGCTTAATCAAGCTTCAATTACAAAAAGGGGCAGGGGGCATAAATCTTCCAGATCTGGGCAGATATAATCTAGCAGCAAATTTTAGATATGTGGTGGACTGGGTGCGAGGAGTATCTCACTTTGCCAATGTACAATTGGAACAACAGCTATGTTCACAAGTCTCGTTAACAGCATTGCTGCATTTAGGGAACGAGGAAATACCGAGTGAGGTTAGGGATCATCCAACACTATGGCATACTATACAAACGTGGAGGAAGGTGAGGAAACTTGGTAAAATTAACACTTCAAGTTCCCCATTTCAACCCTTTATTGGAAATCCGAGATTCCTCCAGGGTCGCCCTCCGAGGATTTATGAAACATTGTCAATGCAGGGTTGTGCTTATGCTGCAGATCTAATGGAGCCTGATTGGTCGTTGCTTTCTTACGAGAAGGCGGCACACCGATTTCCAGCTTTTGTGGGTCAGCCTTTTCTTTTTCTTCAGGCGCGTAGCTTGGCACAAAAATATCTTGTTGACAAGCCAAAGGGAGATCTTGGAGGAAGTGTGGATAACTTTCTTGGGAGGGCAAGAAGCCAGGCGTCCTCGACTAGTCAGGTTTATTCAATGTTGCGTACAGTTTGGACATGGGAGGGGAAAACAACAGGTCCAGCAAAATGGAAGGTAGACATGCCAGAGTTCGAGGTAAAGGATTTTTTACAAGCCACGCTGTTGCAACGTAAATTTCTGTCGTCCAGTAGCTACACAGATATGGCCTTGATGATTCTACATAGAGCATATATTACTCCAAAAATTCAATAAAAAATGGACACAAATGCCTTATACTCTTGTTCTAAATGTGGCATAAGAGACACTGACCTGTTTCACCACTTATGGGACTGTGTTCAGATACAGGGAGTATGGAGAAGCGTTCACTCAGTCTTACAAAACACATACAATATTCAGTTTGCTCTGACACCACAGTGGGTGATTTTTAACATGTTGGAGGAGGCTCAACAAAGTCTTCCGAGAGGTACCAGGGCAATGTTAACTATTTGGGCCTCGGCCACTAGGAAAAGTATCCTACATCTCTGGGTAAATCCTGAAGCACCCTCTCTAGCGTTTATCCAAACAAAACTAATGTTCATATTCAAAATGGACTGGCTGGATGCACTGTCGAATAAGGAGAAGCTGACTAAGCGTTTCTTTGAAACATGGTCTTTATTTATACCTAACTTGGCTACAGTGCTTAAGGATAGACTTAAATCTCAGTTTGGACAGACCTCTTGGTACCTTCTTGAACTGCTCAATGGACACATAAAAAATTACATAAGTTACCATTTTAAGTTGCTTCTGGTCGCACGCAGAGCGGGGGGAGGGGTGGGCGGGACTGTTTTGATTATAATGTCATCAATGAAATGCTCTTTGTATAAGAGCAGATTGTAAAAGAAATTCGGTTAAAATTCAATAAAAAGATGTTTAAAAAAAAAAACAAAACAAACGTGGGGTCCCCCCAAATTAGTTCACCAGCCAAGGTGAAAATGACAGCTGGGGTCTGGTATTCTCAGGATGGGAAGAGCCATGGTTATTGGACTCTTCCCAGCCTAAAAATAGCAGGGGCAGCCGCCCCAGAAATGGTGCATCCATTAGATGCGCCAATTCTGGCGCTTCGCCCCAGCTCATCCCGCGCCCTGGTGCGGTGGCAAACGGGGTAATAAACGGGGTTGATACCAGATGTGTAATGTCACCTGGCATCAAGCCCAGCAATTAGTTATGTCACGGCGTCTATCAGATACCCGACATAACTAATTGACAGTAATAAAAAAAAAAATAAAAAAAAAATTTATTTGAAAAAACACTCCCAAAACATTCCCTGATTAACCAATTTATTGAAAAGAAAAGAAAGAAAAAATCCGCTGTAATCCATTTGGACGCCCCACGTCGACTCTGGACCTTCTAGAATATGGGGGACACGTTCAGGGAACGTATCTCCCATTTTCTAGGTGTGCAGACCCTCCATTTGAGGAGAGTGGGTGCAAAGAATCTGCACCCACTCTCCCTGGGTCACAGCTGCAGTGTGCCGAGCAGCAGCAGCAGCAGCCAGCGTCCTGAACACAGGAAGCTGGCAGCTGCGCTCTGCACATGTGACCGGCGTCTGCTGTGAAGGAGCCGGAGGAGGGGGCCGCGGGGGATCAGCGCTCCGACAGGTATGTAGGACACCGGGGTGGGGATAGGGGGTGACTTGGCAGGGCCTGGGGAGCAGGGTTCTGTCGTATGTGTTATGGCACATACGACAGAAACCATAGGAACAGTGTGAATGTGGCCGGCGCGCTGCTGTGCTCGCCGGTGCGCGCGGCCATCTTGGATTTTCGGGAGGGGGTTGGGGGGGGCACTTTGGGGACATCGGGGGACCGAAGGGAACCGGGAAAGAGATTTATCTCCCATCTGACATGTTTGATCATGCCAGATGGGAGATAAATCATTTTTTACCGGCGCGGTCATTTACTATAACTTGATGATCGGTATACGGTGTATACCGGTCATCACGTGACTGGGGACCGGAAAAACCGGCCCGAATCATGATCTCCAGGGTCTCAGCTACCCACGGTAGCTGAAACCCCGGAGATTTTCTGACGCTGGGGGGCGATATACACTTATTTCTGCCCGCCGTTTTAAAACGGCAGAAAGGAATAAGGACCCTTTTTGGTGCCGTTTTAAAACGTAACGCGGTCGTAATGGGGTTAATATCTTTTTGACTTATAACAGTTCCGGCATCAGTGTGTCGTATCTGGACCTTCAGGTCTCTGTCATGGATAATGGTCTATCTACCACCCTGTTCCGGAAGAAGACAGCGACCAACAGCCTCCTGGAATATGGCAGTTTCCATCCGCCACACATCAAAAACGGGGTGCCTGTAGGTCAGTATCTGCGTCTCAGACGCAACTGCACGGGGAATGCGGATTTCCGACATGAGGCTAATTTGCTCACAAATAGATTTCGTGCCCGGGGATACCCTAAGAGGGTTCTATCTAAAGCTTACAAACGAGCGGCTTCAGAATCTCAGGCGTCCCTGACCATGGCTACTCCTAGGTGGACGGATGATAAGGTTAGGTTCATTACAACCTATAATGACCAGTGGGACAGAATTAAACACATCTTAAACAATCGATTGCCAGTTCTGACCACAGATATACAGACCTCAGATGTCATCTGTCCATTTCCCCAGATTACGGCACGCAGGGCACCGAATCTCAAAGATCTTATCTCCAAGAGTCACTTTGTTAGACCTGTGACCAGACTCCATCGGGGGATCATCCCCAGAGGATCATTTCCCTGTGGGGATTGCAATGTGTGCAGCTTCATGCACCCCACCTCCAATGTCTTCGTAAATCCTCAGGATTCCAAAGAACACGCCCTTACCAAATACATTAACTGGAAGACCAAAAATTTGATTTACTGCTTCTTATGTCCCTGTAACAAGGTCTACGTGGGACAAACCACCCAGGAATGCAGAAAAAGGATTCAGAAGCACTTTTCGAACATCAACTTGGCAGCCTTAAAAAAGGCAAGTTCATTACCTCTGTTGCAAACCATTTTTTGACCCACCATCAGGGGAGTACACGAGGCATTCGGGTGGTGGGTTTACAGAGGTATGTTGGTAATGGGCGGCGAGGCTCATGTAAAAAATGGCTTCTACAACAAGAATCCAAGTGGATCTTTCATCTTCACACGGTTACTCCTGCTGGCCTTAACGAGGAACTCCTATTTACGGGCTATTTGGGATGATACCTCTGGTGAAATACGTTCGCTCTTGTTGCCATCTAATAGTCTGTACTTTATTAACTTTAGGTCCTGTGCCATTCTCTAGCCCTTGATAACCTGTCTACACTGGTCCGGTCTTCTATGGAAACAATTGGACTCTGCCTTGGACATCCGTCATATTCATACAAATACAACATCGTGGGATCCTCAACTTATTTGATTAACTATCGATGGATTCCTTTCATCTCCCACTTCGTAGTATGCGTCCGGATTGACTACTATCCCGCACCTTGGGGATCCTTCGTTGGCTCTCTTCATGCCGGACTGACTTCCCCTGGATCTAAACCATTCTGGCTATACACATGTTTATATGTGCAATATTGTAATTATTATAATCCATAATACAATTTTTTTTTTTACAGGTTTTTCATGTGTGTACATGTGCTTATCTGTGGGTGCATGAGCACGCACATGTACGATCATTTGGTCTTATTTTTGCTGTCCTTCGGAATGCTCATATATTTCAGCTGTGTTTTTAGTTTATTACTACCATTCCCTCTTTTGTTGGGCACCTTTCTGGCGCCTATATTAATGCACCTCCTTAGTTTCAGCTTAACCCCATGGGTCTGGTAGCACAGGCTCCCTTTGTTTCTCAATGTCATTAGGCTCACACTTACTTAGCCATCCTTCCTTATATCATGTTCTGGCCCCGGGGCCCCTCATGTGCGGACAACACTTGTCTGCATATGCGGTTTCATGTTCACACTACTCCTATATAAATTTTTTTTTTGTTTGTTTATCTTCCTCGCATGTGTTTGCCATTTGGTTGGACCGCAATTTCATGCTGTTTCAGTATGGGCCTTCAAGCTGCCTCTATTTTTGCTTAGTTTGGCCCCCTTATTAAGTCATTACATCTATTGTGTCTATTTTGCCACCAGCATTCCCTGCTACAATTCTGAAATTGTGGGTTTAAAATAAACAAGATATGTGCTCGGTCTTATTCCAGCACTCCTTGTTCTACCTGGTTTAACCTGTCATGTTGCCCATGTTCTCTTTACCTTGCGCGATTAGCGCCCCCTGGGTGCAGTTCATCCTTGCACAAATCCATGTTATTACACTGTTTTTTGGCCTGCCCGGCTACCTGTCCATCCCCTCGTTAGTGCGCATGTGCGCACACTTCCTGGATCCTGAAGCCGGTGACGCCGTCGCATCCTCACAGGTGATCGCTATATTATTAGCGTTTAGTATGTATTTAACCTGTCTGAACTCCTTTACTCACACACTTTCCCTGACGAAGCCGCCTGCGTGCGGCAATACGCGTGGGGCTGCTGCACACCCTGTGACTGCCCCTGTACCCACCATTATAGCCTCCTTTTTCCCACAGGCCCCCTGCCTTCGGCATGGAGTACACGTCCTGGCCTTGCCTTGCCATCCATCCATGTTGAGCCCCTGGACCATGGCTCCCCTTCAGGTGCTACCTCTTGCCAGGGTCCTTGCTTTTACATCTGGCCCTCCCAGCCTTACAAGTGCTAATAGTGCTGGCTTGCATGCTATTATATATGTATCCTATATTTCTAGGATTGCATTTTAGAGTTCCTGTATATATCTCTTATATAGTGATCAGGATAAGGCATTTCTATTGGTGAGTGTCTCCCTTACTTTTGCTACTCTTATATAAATGACTATTGTGTTGTTTTTTTTGTTTGTTTGTTTTTTTCCCTGTATATATATATATATATATATATATATATATATATATATATATATATATATATATATATATATATATATATATATATATATATATATATACACACACACACACATTTATTTGTGCAGGGGACCTCGATATTGTAAGTGTAAGTGTTGGCTGTATCTAAATAATCATGTACTATAACAATATGGGGTTACTGGATATTTCTGGTCACTGGTTGTGCAGCCTTGTCTTTTAATTGTTTTTAATTTTTGTTCAATAAAGGTTTTGCTATTTTCTCATATTGGGTTGTGCTCAATTATGTGCAACGTCTTTCTCTCTGTTCTACATTGTTCTTGTGTTGCACTTGTAGCACCCCTGCTGGTGATACTTCTCCATTGTGGTGCGCTCCCCATTTTTATTATATCAGCCACTGGTGAGTAGGGAAGGCGTGAATATGTTATCAGCCTAATGAGTGGCCGGCTCTGGAAGATGAAAGAGCTGCCACGGCAGCAGTGTAACAGCCGCCCAGTGATCGTGAGTATGAAGCGCTTGCTCCTACCCCTTTGGGCCCCATTCCGGTCCTCACAGACTTTATATGGGGAGCAGTATCAGGCCAAATACCAGCGATCAATCCCCGCCAACCGGAGTCTAGTCAGAAAAACGCACCAAAACGCATGTTAAAATAACAACTTGTGTTTTTCATTGCAGTTTTCCACATCTCATTGAATTCAATGGGGGAAAAACACAATGAAAAAAGCCAAAAGAATTTACATACTGCATCTTTGTGGTCACCACAAAAATGCAGCTAAAAAAAACTGTAATGTGCGGACAGCAAAAATGAAATCTCAGACTTTGCTGGGGAAGGAGATTCATGCAGTTTTTAGAACAAAAAGGCACCCAAAAAAGCGGCAAAAAACGCAGCGTGTGCACTTAGAACTATTCTTCTGTATGCCCTTCTAGTTACTATATCCCAATCTTCCTCGTTTTTTCCTTTCAATTCTACTTCTCCTCTGTTTTAAGTTTCTCCCTTCTTTTTCCTCCCCTCTCTTTTTTGCTATTGATTTTGGTTGCTTAAAATTTTATTTCCTCCAGGTTTATTTGAGGTGTAGGTGAAAATTGTAGTGTATATGCTTACTAAGCAGGCAATTTACAGCAGCTATAAACTTCCAGCATTCTACACAGCTGAACTTATTTGTATGTATTTGTACCTCTTTCTCAGTTTGTTTCCTTTTCTTCATACACTATTATAGGCAGTAACTAATCAAACGTTTCAGTTTACAAAATCCTGTTTGCACTGATCAATATAAATTTACAGATAAAATTTCCAAAGAGATGGAGGAGAGGAATCTGGTAATTGGATCAAAAACAAGTGCTTTTCTGTGAGATATATTAAAAGGTTGGTTTTTTCTATCTTCTCTTGTGCTATCAATTTATCGAAAAGAAAAGTTTAGTTTAAGGAGTAGTTACTCTAAAAAATTAAGTATCATTTTTCATGATCACAAAATTGATATCCTATCATTGGGAGGCAGTGGCTTACTTGCCTGTCCCTGCTATAAACATATGAACATTCAGTTAAGTCAAACCTTCATTAAGTAGAATGGAGGGTGGAGTGTTGGTGGGGGGGTGGGTTGGCTAGTGTTGAACTTGGGCACTAGTGGCTGCACTGTTCTGATTTCTGGTATTGAGGTTTTATCCAATATTGTTTGTTTTGCAATTCTAAAGCGGGCTTTACACGCTACGATTTCGCTACAGCGATCTCGTTGGGGTCACGGATTTTGTGACGTACATCCGGCCGCTGTAGCGATGTCGTAGCGTGTGACTTCTAGGAGCGATTTTGGATCGTTGCAAAAACGTCCAAAATCGCTCCTCGCTGACATGGGGTCCGCTGCCAGTTATCGCTGCTGTCGCTGGGGCGAAGTTGATCCTCATCCCTGTGGCAGCACGCATCGCTACGTGTGATGCCGCAGGAACGAGGATCATCTCCTTATCTGCCTCTGGCCACAATGCGGAAGGAAGGAGGTGGGCGGGATGTTACGTCCCGCTCATCTCCGCCCCTCCGCTTTCATTGGGCGGCCGCTTAGTGACGTCGCTGTGACGCCGAATGGACCGCCCCCTTAGAAAGGAGGCGGTTCGCCGGTCACAGCGACATCGTAGAACAGGTAAGTACGTGTGACGAGGGTGCGCGATTTTGTGCGCGACGGGCAGCGATATGCCAGTCACACACAAGCGATGGGGGCGGGTCTCATGCTAGCAATATCAAGCCGGATATTGCAGCATGTAAAGCCACCCTTATTGTTACTACCTGGATATACAATGGCATAGCTAATAGACTGTTAAGCTGATGTAACTTCCTACATCCTTCAGTGGATAAACACTGTGGGGGGCCGTATGAAGTGGTTACAGTTATGGTTGTTATTATTCTCATTTAATAGGTGTCTGGTGCCCAGCGGTACTTTTCTTGTGGTTGCTCTTTTTGCCCCATATCTCCAAGAGACTGGAAACTGTCGAGGATTTATTTCTGGGCAATTTGCGTTATCATTGCATTAATTCTTCGTGTCTTCTCTTTCGATAACTTCTGTTTTCTCTATGTCTTCTCATGTCTATCAGTTTTCTTTTATTCTCTTCTCACTATCTGGTCCTACTGTTCCCTCTCTGCTTCCAGTCCTTAACAAATACACACGTGGTCAAAATTGTTGGTACCCTTCGTTTAGTAAAAAGAAAAACCCACAATGGACACAGAAATATCTTGAATCTGACAAAAGTAATAATAAAAAAAATCTATGAAAAGGAACAAATCAAAGTCCGATATTGCTTTTCAACCATGCTTTCACAGAATTTAAAAAAAAAAATAAAAAATAAAACTCAAGAAATCGGCCTGGACAGAAATAATGGTACCCCTGAAAATAATGGGACAAAAGGGACAAGATAAATGTGTGTCAGCTAATTAGCATCACAAGTGGCTACAATCTTGTAATCAGTCAGTGGGCCTGTATATAGGGCTACAGATACTCACAGTGCTGTTAAGTGACATGGTGTGTACCACACTCAACATGGACCAGAGGAAGTGGAGGAAAGAGTTGTCTCAGAAGATTAGAAAGAAAATTATAGACAAGCATGTTAAAAGGTAAAGGTTATAAGACCATCTCCATGAAACTTGATGTTCCTTTGACTACAGTGGTACATATTATTCAGAAATTTAAGATCTATGGGGCTGTACCCAACCTCCCTGGACGTGGCCACAGGAGCAAAATTGATGACAAATCAAAGAGATGGATGAAATGAATGGTAACAAAATAGCCCAGAAAAATGTATAAAGAGATTAAAGGTGAACGTCAAGCTCAAGGAACATCAGTGTCAGATCACACCATCCGTCGTTGTTTCAGCCTAAGTGGACTTCATGGGAGATGACCAAGGATTACAAAATCATAAAAAGCCAGACTGGAATTTGCCAAACTACATATTGACAAGCCAAAGAGCTTCTGGGAGAATGTCCTATGGACAGATGAGACAAAAACTGAACTTTCTGGCAAGGCACATTAGCGCTATGTTCACAGACGGAAATATGAAGCATATCAAGAAAAGAACACTGTCCCTACTGTGAAACATGGAGGAGGCTCAGTTATGTTCTTGGTCTGCTTTGCTGCATCTGGCACAGGGTGTCCTGAATCAATGCACGGTACAATGAAATCTCAAGACTATCAAGAGATTCTAGAGAGAAATGTGCTGCCCAGGGTCAGAAAGCTTGGTTTCAGATGGAGGTCATGGGTCTTGCAACAAGATGAGCCAAAACACACACCTAAAAACACCCAAGAATAGCTAAGAGGAAAACATTGGACTATTCTGAAGTAGCCTTCTATGAGCCCTGACCTAAATCCTATTGCACATCTTTGGAAAGAGCTGAAACACGCTATCTGGAAAAGGCAACTTTCAAACGCGAGACAAATGGAGCAGTTTGCTCTTGAGGAAGGGGCCAAAATAACTGTCGAGAGGTGCAGAAGTCTCATTAACAGTTACAGGAATTGTTTGATTGCAGTGATTGCCTCAAAAGGTTGTTCAACAAAATATTAAGTTAAGGATACCATAATTTCTGTCTAGGCCTATTTCATGAGTTATTTTTTAAAAAATTCTGTGGAAGCATGGTTGAAAAGCAATGTCTGACTTTCATTTATTAATTTTCATAGACTTTTTTTTACTTATTACTTTTGTCAGAATCAAGATATTTCTGTGACCATTGTGGGTTTTTCTTTTATTAAACGAGGGTTACCAACAATTTTGACCACGTGTGTATGTCGCAAGACAATTATTCTGAATTAACAGTGGGTTGCCTGAACATGAAGGGTTTGCTTAGTTTTGAGAAAATGTCCATTTTTCTAAATTTTCTCTTCAAGTAGAAAATGGACATTGCTTTTCTGCAGGAAATTCATTTCTGCCAGATATAAGCACTAAGATTTCTATTTACAAGTTAACCACGGCTTACCGGACGGTCACCTGAATCAAAATCCAAAGGTTTATGCACACTTATTTCATGCTCAGTACCCTAGGATGAAGGAAATAGGAAAAATGATCCGGCACTGATTCTCCTTTTAAGATAAAATCTCCAAAGTCTTTAGTAGAAATATTAAAAACATCGTGAAGGCAGAGTATGAATCTTTACATGGAAACTTTACGCGTTTCGGACTACACCATAAAAACATCTAGAGTCCTTAATCATAAGGATTAGGGACTCTAGTTGTTTTTATGGTGTAGTCCGAAACGCGTAAAGTTTCCATGTAAAGATTCATACTCGGCCTTCACGATGTTTTTAATATTTCTACTAAAGACTTTGGAGATTTTATCTTAAAAGGAGAATCCGTGCCGGATCATTTTTCCTATTTCCTTCATCCACTAACCGGTTGGAACTCACCGACGGATCCTAGGCACCCGCAAGGTCCAGCAGTCCGGGCAACAGGTGAGCTGAAGAATTTTTCTTTCCAGTACCCTAGGAGTTTTCAGAGACTCACACTGATGGAGAGGGAAGTCTGCTGATGGTCAAGGGTCTCATTTCTTCCCTGTATCTCCTCAATTCAGGGTCAGAAAAGGGCACTTTATATGTACTTGAAGCAATTAGCTGTATTTACAGAAGGCATACTGATTTTGGGAGGCGACTTTAAACACTGCCTTTGACCTTTCAATGAATAATTCCAAGGGAGTTTCTTCCCTTTCACGCCCCATACAAAATTGTGTACCAAAATGTCTACAGAACTCTAAATTGTTTGACACATGTTGCCTGATGCACCTGAGGGATAAGGATTACTCCTACTACTCCAACACTCATGATGTTTATACAATTATTTTTCATTAAAGGGAACCTGTCATCAGAAATTTTGCTTTAAACCTAAGAGTTTCCCCCTCTGCAGCTCCTGGGCTGCATTCTAGCAATGTTCCTGTTCTTTTTGTGGCCCCTTTTAAACCAAATTAAATACTTTATAAACTTGTACCTTTTGCTATGTAAATTTTGTAAATCGTCCATGGGGGTGGGCTCTCTGCTGACCGTTTCTGTTCCTCCAGCAGATTTACGCCGCCCCCCAACGCTGAATTTCATATCTCAGGACGCTGCCCCTGGGCACCCGCGGTCCCGCGCATGTGCTATGCGACTGTAGTGGGACTGTGCACTGTGTGCACGTGTGACCGCTGGTGACGTTTTGGGCAGGCACCAGGTTATGGGCGGCACTGTGAGTGTCATCAGCAAGTGCCGCCCATAACCTCGTGACCGCACTTTCCCAGTCTTCCTCCAGCGTTCTGCGCAAGCGCTCGCTGGCCAGATGACCCGACGTCACCTCTTTCCCATCTTGCCCTGCTGCAGGGTAAGATGGGAAGGAGGTGACGTCAGGTCATTTGGCCGGCGAGCGCTTGCGCAGAACGCTGGAGGCAGTGGGGGAAAGCGCGTCCACGAGATTATGGGCGGCACTTGCGATACAATCACAGCGCTGCCCATAATCTCGTGCTTGTGACACACGTCACCAGCGATCCTGGCGTGGGCGGCACCTCGGGTGCAGTGGGCGGCGTCCTGATGGATGAAATGGCGCGTGGGGGGACGGCGTCAATGTGCTGGAGGAACAGCAATGGTCAGCAGAGAGCCCGCCCCCATGGACGATTTACAACATTTACATAGCAAAAGGTACAAGTTTATAAAGTATTTAATTTGGTTTAAAAGGGGCCACAAAAAGTACAGGAACCTTGCTAAAATGCAGCCCAGGAGCTGCAGAAGGGGACATTTTTAGAAGTCTCTTGACACATAATTTGCTGTTAAAGCTATTGAAGAAACAGTCCATACTGTGTGGGAGGCACACAAGTGCGTGGCCAGGGGGGTTTCTATTAAGCATGGGGCCATATAAAATGTGTACTTGCTCAGGAGATTACTTGTCTGCTGGGGGAAAATGATGACTTGGAAAGATCAGAAAGCGTTTCTCTACAGATGAGGTGAGAAAGGCACTGCTGGTTAAACATGAGCACCCCTACTTTTACATAAAGCAAAAGAGGTCCTCTTTAAAGGTCATTATTATGACCATGGTAACAAGAGCGGTAAGTCATTAGCTAGAGCACTTTGGGTACAGAGATACAGCACCTATGTTCCTTTGATGATGGATCAATCACGACAACGCAAACATCTTCTTTCTAACATTTCAGATACATTTAAAAGCTTCTACTCCTCTCCGTATTCTGTGGATTTATATAATCAGTAGAGTTGAGCGGATCAGCTATAATCCGGGTCCGAGGGATCCGGATCGGGTTGACGCTGAAGTCCAGATCCGATCCGGGATCCGCGGCCATGTAAATAAATGGGGGGGGGGGGGAGGGAGAGAGAAAAAAAACAAACAAAACGAATCCGGATCGTGCACCACGGATCCCGGGTAGTGGTCAGACTCTGATCGGAACCTCGAACCGTGCGGATCCGGATTTTTCAGATCCGGGTCCGCTCAACACAATAATCAGAGAACACAATATGCATACTTAAAGCCTCGTATTCAAATGTACATAAGAGAGTCTGGCTTGCCAGCTATGTCTGTTGTGAATAAAGATCTCCTGGAGCTGCCCTTTACTGAAGGGAAATTACAGAGAGCCATAAGATTTCTTATCTGGGTCTTCTTGTCCTATTATAAACAGTTCTTAGAATATCTTTCTCCTCATCTAATTTCCAGCGGTTCCTCTTTTCCAAGGGATTCCTTATGAGCTCATATCAGTCAGACATTCATAAGGAAGGGGAAAAAAACTCCATCTCTATGTGCAAGCTATAGACCCATTTCACTCCTCAATGTGGATATTAAATAATTTGCGAAAATGCTTACGGTCAGATTGTCCGAGTTTTTAATGGATACTATCCACCCAGACCAGGCAAATTTTATGAGAGGTAGAGAGGCTAGAAACAATATAACTAAAGGCCTTGAACCTAGTACATAGAGCTAAAGTAAAATATCAACTCTTTATGCTTCTATTGGCTGATGCAGAAATGGCCTTCAACTGGGTAAACTGACTTTCATCAATGAGACACTCTGTTGTAGTATAGGACTTAAGTCAAACACGCTTCATGAAATATCTGCACTGCATACAAAGCCGACTGCCACGGTAGAGGTAGATGGGTCCTTGTTTCAGGAATATTCTATTTGTAATGGTACAAGTCAG
Source organism: Anomaloglossus baeobatrachus (assembly GCF_048569485.1). Classification (NCBI taxonomy): domain Eukaryota; kingdom Metazoa; phylum Chordata; class Amphibia; order Anura; family Aromobatidae; genus Anomaloglossus; species Anomaloglossus baeobatrachus. Next base: position 302,874,917 of record NC_134358.1, read on the forward strand.
GGATGCCCATTCTGTCCTGAATGGCCACTTCACTCCCCAACTTGATTGCAGAAATCAGTACATATAATGGTCTGTCCTATTTTAAAATTGACTTCTCCAAATTTGAAGCTCTGAACATTACCACCTCTCCCTCTATTTTAGTAGCTCTGAAAGCTGCTTTCGGCCTTAAATGGGTAATTCAGCTATAAAATATTTAGGGATATTGTTACCAAAATACATAGACTTGACATATGCTATTAATTTCCCTAAACGTCTTCAATCCATACAGGATAACTGCTCAAGATGGACGAGAAATACTTTTACATGGTTTGGCAGAAGCACAATCTTTAAAATGAAGATCCAACCATTGATTCTGTATGTCATTCAGGCTCTTCTGATTGGAGTTCCCTCGTCCATCAGGAGTCTTGCTTCAGGTCAAACCAAGTTTGTATGGTCTGATAATTATCCCAGTATCAGTAGAAATAGACTATCATTTTAAATCCTTAGGGGGCATAGCCTTGCCTGATTTAACGCCTCTCACCTCTCTAGAATTCTGAATTGGTGTAGGAATGGAAAAGAGAATACCTGGGTTGGAATCAAGCAGAGCTTTATCAATAATCCTCTGACTGTTATTCCTTGATTGGACTTGTCTTTGGTGAAATCCCTTAAATCTCATCCCATGATTAGTGCCACAATTGCTTGCTGCACTCATCCCTAAGTCCGTTTTCATATTTTACCATTATCTTCTTTTATGGTCCCTATTTCAGGCAATCCACTTTCCTTCAGGGAAATATTAAATAAATAATAAATAATAAGTATTTCATACCTGGCTAAACAGGGGTTCTTTCAAAGTGTCTCATTTTGGGGAAGGTTGTATCTGGCCTTCACAGAAATGCCTTCTCATCTACTCAACTCCCTCTCCCATGGAAGCCTGGAAAGTTGGTCAACTTTCCCATTATTTTCCATTCCCTTCCTCTGAGACCTTTTTATAATAAAGTCAAAACGCCTTTTGAGGTTGCGTGATCGGACACAGAACCATTAAGACGCACTTTATCTTTCTCATTTAAATCCCAGATCGACCGAACACCAATTTTCAAACCAAATGCAAAGGAGTATTAGGCCTCTTACAAAAGTTCAGTAGAAGCATAATTCTAATTTAACACCTTAAAGCTAGTAGTAAAGTTATGTCCTCGCGGTCATAGTGTTAATCCTCACCGGCTGCTGCGAGCAGCCAGAGGGGATCCGCGCACATGTCAGCTGATTTGTACAGCTGACATGTGTGCCTTGCAGGCATGAGTGGAATTGTCATCCACCCGTACCTGTTAACCTCTTCAATGGTGCTGTCAAAATGTAACAGCGCGATTTCAATGGTGATCGCAGCAAATATTTACTCACTGCCTGCCACCGGAAGTCATGTGACGTGATCACGTGGATCCGATGGCTGTCATGGTAGCACAGGGTCATGTGATGAGCCAAGTACTGCACGTTACAAGAGATTATCATTTCTCCCTATCTGAGGGGTGCTGCTCTGATCGGGAGAAAAGAATGAGCAATCAGACTGCTGAACCTTATAGTTCCCTAGGGGGACTGGTAAAATAAAAAAAATAGTTTAAAAAAAGTTTTGAAAAATAAAAAAAAAAAAAAAGTTAAAATCAACCCTATTGAAAATTAAAGGAATAAAAAATATACACACATTTGGTATCGCAGAGTTCAGAAATGCTATATCTATCAAAATATAAAATCAATTAATCTGATCAGTACACAGCGTAGCGGAAAAACATTTCCAAATGCCAAAATTAAGTTTTTTGGTGGCCGCAAATTTTGCACAAAATGCAATAAGAGGCGACCAAAACATAGCATCTGTGCAAAAATGGTACCGTTAAAAACGTCAGCTTGAGCAGTCACTGAGCTATACATCCCGAAAATTGAGAACGCTACAAGTCACGGAATAAAGCGTAAAATGTGCGCCACTTTTTTAGACAAACTTCCGGTTTTTTTTTCACCCCTTAGATAAAAGTAAATCTATACATGTTTGGTGTCAACGAACTCACACCGACCTGAGGCATTACACCGACACATCAGTTTTACCATATAGCGAACACAGTGAATAAAATATCTCAAAAACTATTGTGCAATTGCACTTTATTTTGCAATTTTTCCCCATTTGGATTTTTTTGCCATTTTCCAGTACACTATATGGTAAAACTCATGGTTTCATTTACGTACAACTCATTCCGCACAATACAAGCCCTCACATGGCTATTTTGACGGAAAAATAAAGTTACAGCGCTTGGAGGAAGGGTGGCGAAAAAACCCCCTAAAAGTGCATAATCGGCTGGATGTGAAGGGTTAATGCATAAATCAACTATGTGCTCCAATTTTCATAAGGCCAGGTATAAATTACTCTACAGATGGTATAGAGTCTCGCTTCACCAGCACTCTCTCTTTCCGGAGGCAAGTCATTTGTGTTGGCGATATGGGGAGGAGGAGGGTGACATTACACATTTTCTGGTCCTCCAGGCTCTTCTCTTTTCGGGAAAGTAAGGGTATGTGCGCACGTTGCTTTTTACCTGCTTTTTACTTGCTTTTTTGCTGCTTTTTCTTCTGCGCTGTTTAATGCCAAAATGGATGTGTTCTTCTATTCAAGCAAAGTCTATGGGAATTTGGGTTTCTTGTTCACACTATGTTGTTCAAAATGCTTCCTTTTTGTGGCAGAACTTTGGTCAAAAACTCAGCTTTGCAGTGCAAAACCCAAATGGCAAAAACAATTGACATGTTGCTTCTTTGAAAAGCAGAGTTTTTGACCAAAGTTCTGCCACAAAAAGGCAGCATTTTGAACAACATAGTGTGAACAAGAAACCCAAATTCCCATAGACTTTGCTTGAATAGAAGAACACATCCATTTTGGCATTAAACAGCGCAGAAGAAAAAGCAGCAAAAAAGCAGGTAAAAAGCAACGTGCGCACATACCCTAAGTGTGTGTGTGTGTGTGTGTGAGAGAGAGAGAAAGTTGAGGGGTATAAGGTGCAGCAAGTGATATATAAAATCACAAATTTGGCTTCAGACCTGGACCAGGCACTTATCGTCCTCATCACTGTGGCATTCCCTTAAAAATATACAGGCATTCCATATTCGGACATCTTATAGCAACTGCAAGAGAGTGTGCATTCCCCAACTTTGGAAGAAAGAGTACTGTGACAATCTCCCTCTGGTTTTTCAAAGTAAATGAGGCGATGTTCGTGGAGGAACTCAATTCTATAATTAATAACCCTTATGATAGTATCCGCAATACTTGGTCCTACTGGATGGAATTTAGAGACGCAGATGTCTATTTGTCCTTTTTGGGGGAGGACTAATCTGTGCCCTTGGGACTTCATCTGACAACAGTTTTTTATATTGCTATTTCAGCCTCTTCTCCCCCCCTCTCTTTACACATCTGTACACATCTTCTCCTAACATCACCCCTTCACTATTACAAAATAGTACCGATTATCTGTCCGCTGTCTCCAACATCATGTCCTCCCTCTATCTAAAACTGAACCTGTCAAAAACTAAACTTCTCCTGCTTCCTCCCTCTCCTAACCTTCCGGACCCAATATTACCATTTCTGTGTGTGGCTGTACCATTACGCCCCAGCAGCACGCCCGCTGTCTTGGGGTTATATTCGACTCCAATCTTTCCTTCACTCCCCACATTCGTTCACTTGCTCGTTCTTGTCACTTCCACCTCAAAAACATCTCAAGAATTCGACCTTTTCTTACGGTTGACTCTACAAAAACTCTTACTGTCGCTCTCATTCATTCTCGGCTGGATTATTGTAACTCTTTTCTAATTGGTCTCCCTGTTACTAAACTCTCCCCTCTCCAATCCATTCTGAATTCCGCAGCCAGGATCATTTTCCTCTGCAACCGCTTCACTGATGCCTCTGCTCTTTGCCAGTCATTGCACTGGTTGCCTATCCGTTACAGAATCTAATATAAACTTATCACTCTCACTTACAAAGCTCTCCAGGGTGCTGCAGCACCCTACATCTCCTCCCTTATCTCTGTCTATCACCCCACCCGTGCCCTCCGCTCTGCTAATGACTTAAGACTGACATGCTCAACAATTCGAACCTCCCACTCCCGTCTTCAAGATTTCACACGAGCTGCGCCTATGCTCTGGAACACACTACCAAGAGAAATCCGATTAATTCCCAACATCCACACCTTTAAGCGGGCCCTAAAAACGCATTTCTTTAGACTAGCCTATCAACTCACTGCCCTGATCTAATCTAGTCCCTTTCTGCCCTTCAAAAAATTTACTTCCAGTCCCCTGTACCTGTATGAATTCTCACCAACGGGTTCATGCAGCTGCTTTTGAATACCCTATTAAATCGATGGCTGGACCATATATGACAAGCTTTTCTCCCCCCCATTCACCTTTTGTGTCTCCCCTATTTCCTCATAGACTGTAAGCTTACGAGCAGGGCACTCACTCCTCCTGGTATCTTAATTTTGTTATTTTGTATTGTCTCATATTGTCTGAACATGTCCCCTCTTAATTGTAAAGCGCTGCGGAATATGTTGGCGCTATAGAAATAAAACTTATTATTATTATTATCCTCTCCTCTTCTCTTTATGTTTTTCTGCTGTTTTTTTTTTCTGCTTTTCTCCTTACACTTTCTTGTTTACTTCTATGTCTAGTTTACATAATCAGCGTAAGCAATAATCAGCGTAAGCAATAATGGCCATGTTTATCTATATCCTGTTCATTAACGCTCAAATTATGTTTTTATTCTGTATAACCCTCAGGATTTGAGTAGTTAACTGTTTTGATATTTACATCTCCCAGGATAGGTTTCTCTAAATGTATCTTGACACGGTGAGTGTCTTATGGTTTTATATTTTGCTTAATCTCTTTAAATATGCAATAAAAAATAAAGTTTTTGTTTGTTTTTTTAAAGAAAAAAAAAAGTCAAACCTTCATGTTTTTGGTATGGGCAGGAGGGACAGCTTTTGGTAGCAATATATGGTGCATTTGCATATTTGTGAATTAATGCTCATCAAGTACAAAACTGTGGGAAAGGCAACAAAACAAAAGAAAACACCAAAAACCTGCATGGTTGTGCTAGAATACTTCAGTTATTGCAAAAGTTTACAAACACTGTGGTGCAGAAATTTTCAGGAAATTACTGCTTTAAAGGGAAGGTGTTGTGCCCAAAAAAATGTTTTCAAGAACTGAAAAAATTTAAAGTATTAATGTTTTAATGTTTTGTTTAAATATTATTTGTTTTTCATTGAGCAAAATATTAAAAGTTTGATATTTTCCACTGTTAAACACTAGGGGGAGCAGCTGCTGAAATCCTACAGAAATCCCACTGTAGAAAAAGCCTGGATTACAGCTGCAGTAAAGTGGGCGGAGTCTGCTCTCCTGAGTGTGATATCACCTCCCCCTCCTAATCTGAGTGTTTACAACAGATAAGAGAGAATGAAATGTAGGGACACAGTGCTGAGACATTTTGTTGGTGACCACAAATGTCTAAAGTGTCACCAAGGACAGCTACATCGTGCTCCTCACATAACGCTCTGCACGTCCTGGTCCAGCAATGCTCTGCCGCATACAAGCACACCTGTAATGTTCTGCCGCATGCACGCACACCTGCAATGTTCTGCCGCATGCACGCACACCTGCAATGTTCTGCCACACGGACGCACGCAGTGTGTGTGTACACTGTGTATATACTGTGTGTGTGACAGCACCCAGCATGAGGGCAGCAGATCCAGCATGTGTATATACTATATACCATGTACTGTGTGTATATACTATATACCGTATGAAAACTGTGTATATTCTGTGTGTGACCGAGCAGCATGAGGGAGGCAGAGCCAGCGTGTGTATATAATATATACCGTGCATTGAGTGTATATACTATATACTGTGTGTATATACTATATACAGTGTGTACACTGTGTATATACTGTGTGTGTGACCGAGCAGCATGAGGGAGGCAGAGCCAGCGTGTGTATATAATATATACCATGCATTGAGTGTATATACTATATACTGTGTGTATATACTATATACCGTGTGTACATTGTGTATATACTGTGTGTGTGACCGAGCAGCATGAGGGAGGCAGAGCCAGCGTGTGTATATAATATATACCATCCATTGAGTGTATATACTATATACTGTGTGTATATACACTATATACCGTGTGTACACTGTGTATATACTGTGTGTGTGACCGAGCAGCATGAAGGAGGCGGAGCCAGCGTATGTATATACTATATACCATGTTCTGTGTGCATATACTATTCACTGTGTGTATATACTATATACCGTGTGTACACTGTGTATATACTGTGTGTGTGACCGAGCATGAAGCAGGCGGAGCCAGCGTGTGTATATACTATATACCATGTACTGTGTGCATATACTATATACTGTGTGTATATACTATAGACCGTCTGTACACTGTGTATATATTGTGTGAGTGACCAAGCAGCATGAAGGAGGCGGAGCCAGCGTGTGTATATACTATATACCATATACTGTGTGTGTATATACTACATACCGTGTGTACAGTGTTTATATACTGTGTGTGTGACCGAGCAGCCTGAGGGCGGCAGAGCCAGCGTGTGTATATACTATATACCGTGTATTGTGTGTATATACTATATACTGTGTGTAAATACTATATACCATGTGAACACTGTGTATATACTGAGTTCATGACCGAGAAGCATGATGGTGCAATGCTCTGCATGCACGACCACCCGAAATGCTGCCACACGCCCGCAAAGCCCTGCCGCATGCTCACCCACAATGCTCTGCCACGCACGCACCCACAATGCTCTGCCACGCACGCACACACACAATGCTCTGCCAGGCACGCATTATGCTCTGCCACACGCATTATGCTCTGCCACACGCACGCATTATGCTCTGTCACACGCACGCATTATGCTCTGCCACACGCACACACAATGCTCTGCCAGGCACGCACACACAATGCACTGCCACATGCACGCACAAAATGCTCTGCTACATGCACGCACAAAATGCTCTGCCACATGCACGCACGCACAAAATGCTCTGCCACATGCACGCACACACAATGTTCTGCCAGGCACGCACCCACAATGCTCTGCCATGCACGCTGACACAATGCTCTGCCATGCACACTGACACAATGCTCTGCCATGCTTGCTGACACAATGCTCTGCCATGAACGCTGACACAATGCTCTGCCACACGCACGCACAAAATGCTCTGCCACACGCATGCACAAAATGCTCTGCCACATGCACGCACACAAAGTGCTCTGCCACGCACGCACGATGCACTGCCACATGCACACACAAAATGCACTGCCACATGTACATGCCAGGCACGCACACACAATGCTCTGCCAGGCACGCACACACAATGCTCTGCCAGGCACGCACACACAATGCTCTGCCACACACGCACACACAATGCTGTGCCACGCATGCACACACAAAATGCTCTGCCACACGCACGCACAAAATGCTCTGCCACATGCACACACACAAAATGCACTGCCAGGCACGCGCACACAATGCTCTGCATACACACACACACACAATGTACTGCCACACGCACGCATAAAATGCTCTGCCACACGCACACATAAAATGCTCTGCCACATGCATGCACACACAAAATGCTCTGCCAGGCACGCACACAAAATGCTCTGCCATGCACGCTGACACAATGCTCTGCCACGCACAATGCACAAAATGCTCTGCCACATGCATGCAGACGCAATTCTCTGCCAGGCACGCACACACAATGCCCTGCCACGCACGCACACACAAAATGCTCTGCCACATGCACGCACAAAATGCTCTGACCCATGCACGCACACACAAAATGCTCTGACCCATGCACGCACGCACAAAATGCTCTACCACATGCACGCACACACAATGCTCTGCCAAGTACGCACACACAATGCTCTGCCACATGCACGGACAAAATACTCTGCCACATGCACGCACAAAATGCTCTGCAAAATGCTCTGCCACACGCATGCACAAAATGCTCTGCCACACGCACAAAATGCTCTACCACGCGCGCACGCACAAAATGCTCTGACACACACACACACACACACACACACACACACACACACACACGTCCGCTGCGGCCGGGGAGTGAGGGGGGCCGTAGACTACTCACACAGGCCGACAGGTGACAGGCCATGGGGGGAGAGCGTGGGGGTGTCATTGGAGACGGTAGCATCGGCGGCAGGGGGTGACAGGGCCGATCGGGTGACAGTGGGAAAAGTTCAGCACACAGCATGACTGCTGTGAGCTGCAGAAAGATGGCGCTGATCTCCTCCCTCTGCTGTGATCTGGACAGCCCAGAAGGCGTAGCTATAAACGCAAGGGGTGGGTAGTACAGTGACGTGTACAGGAAAAGGATTTCTTCTGTTGGTAAACACAGAAGCGTGAATCCTCCCGGTACCGCCACCCCTGCTTCCACCTCCCGTCCGGTGCCATGTCCGGACGGGAGGTAGAAGGAGCTGTGAAATCAAATGTGAACAGTAAAAAAAAAAAAATATATCATTCACCTGTCTGCAGACTCCCGGGACATGTCCGATGGCTGCAGGACCTGCCGGTGATCAGCTGATGCGGTCACCTGACCGCATCAGCTGATCAGATAAGTCTTGTGGTGAGGCCGGCTTTTTAGGCTATGTGCGCACGTGTGCGTATTGCATGCAGTTACGCTGCGTTCTGCACCGCAGCATAACTGCATGCGTCCTGCGTCCCTTGCACAGTCTATGGAGATTGTGCAGGAGCCGTGCGCACGTGGCATATTAGAACGCAGCGATTCGGCTGCTGCCCGAATCTCTGCATTCTAAGAAGTGACATGTCACTTCTTCCGTGCGGTTTGCATGCTGTCTATAGGGAGAGGCAGCATGCAGAGCGCACGTTCTCTGCCGGCACTATGCGCTTCAGAACGGAGCTTTTCAGCTGCGCTCTGAAGCGCACCTTTTGGTGCGGTGCAGAGCGCACACGTGCGCACATAGTTAAAGCCAGCCGGGCGGTAAGGCTATCAGCTGATGCTGTCAAATGACCGCATCACTGATTACTGGAAGGTCCTTAAGCGATCGGATGGGAGTCTGCACAGACATGTGTAGTTTTTTTTTTCTACTGATGCATCAGCTGATTGTATAAACGCCATTTATACAATCAGCTGATGTATCATGTGATCCACATCCTTGAACCTGACACATCATCTGATTGCTTTGCCTTTTTTCTGGCAAACCGATCAGATGATATTGGATCCGGATTGGACATCGATGGACCCTTGACCCAGGATTATTGCGTAGATGGGGTTCTTTATTTCAATAAAGATAGAGTCACTAATTGTGTTGTGTCTTATTTCTAATAAAAATATTTTTCTCTGTGTGTGGTATTTTTTATCTTTACTAGAAATTCATGGTGGCCATGTCTAATATTGGCGTGACACCATGAATTTCGGACTTAGGGCCAGTTGATAATACACAGCTAGCCCTAACCCCATGATTACCCAGTGAGCCACCCGGCATCAGGGCCGCTGGAAGAGTTGGATACAGCACCAGAAGATGGCGCTTCTATGAAAGCACCATTTTCTGGGGCGGCTGCGGACTGCAATTCGCAGTGGGGGTGCCCAGAATGCATGAGCACCCTGCGCTGAAGATTCCAATCCCCAGATGCCTAGTTGTACCTCGCCGGTCACAAAAATTGGGCGAAGCCCATGTCATTTTTTTCATGAAATCATTAAAAAAAGGGCTTCCCTATATTTTTGGTTCCCAGCCAAGTACAAATAGGCAGCTGGGGGTTGGCGGCAGCCGTACCTGCCTGCTGTACCTGGTTAGCATACAAAAATATGGCGAAGCCCACGTCGTCTTTTTTTTTTCTCCATTTTTGGGCAAAAAAACCCTGGATACAGTCCTGGATTGAGGATGCTGAGCCTTGTAATTCTGCAGCTGCTATCTGCTCTCCGGCATACACTAGTGGAGAATGAAGGAGAACAAATTGAAGCAGGAAATAACATCAGATCTTTTTTATTTTTTCTTCACCAATCTTTAATGGCATTGTTCACTGATTTTAAAAAAACGCATAAAACCGCAGTTAACAAAAATGCAGCAAAACGCAGCCAAAAACGCACCAAATTCGCGGTAAAAACGCATGCATTTTTAGATGCGTTTTGCATTTATGTGCATTTTTTAACAGCCAGAAATGCAGTGGTTTTCATGCCACAAAAAAACGCCTAGTGCGCACATACCCTAAGGCTGCTTTCACACTACTTTTTTAACATGCGTTCTGAACGTTTTTTTTGCATCAAAAGCGGATCCAGTAAAAATACGTTTTAATTTCAATGCATTTGCAATGGACGCGCGTCAACATGCGCTGACATGCGTTTGCATGCGGTATAGTGAGGATCCAGTGAGTTGCAGTATTTTAACACTTTTCAAAAACGCTACTTGTAGCGTTTTTGAGCTGCGTCCAAATACTGTTTTCCACTGGATCCTGACTATACCGCACGCAAACGCATGTGAACACTGGCTTATAGACAGGATCCTGTTGGGCAGAAGCCAGCCTGGCGTGATCACAGAGTCTCTCTCTCTCTCTGTCGGTCTCTCTCTCTCTTTGTCGGTTGGTAGGTGTTTCTCTCGCTCTCTCTGTCGGTCTCTCCCTCTCACCCCCTCTCTCCCTTTCACCCCCTCTCTCATACTCACCGATCACAGACGCGGCGAGGCACAGCTGTCACACTGCTCTGGCGGCTTCTACTCTTGAAAATGCCGGCCGCTCATTATTCCATCTCTTATTCCCTGCTTTCCCTGCCCACCGGCGCCTATGATTGGTTGCAGCCAGACACGCCCCCACGCTGAGTGACAGCTGTCTCTCTGCAACCAATCACAGCCTCCGGTGGGCGGGTCTATATCTTGCAGTATAATAAATAAATAATTAAAAAAAAAATGACGTGTGGTCCCCCCCAGTTTTGATATCAGCCAAAGTAAAGCCACACGGCTGTAGGCTGGTATTCTCAGGATGGGGAGTCCCACGTTATCAGCATGCAGCCCCCCGGAATTGCCGAATCCATTGGATGCGACAGTCCCGGGACTCTACCCAGCTCATCCCAATTGCCCTGGTGCGGTTGCAATCGGGGTAATAAGGAGTTAATGGCAGGCCATAGCTGCTACTAAGTCCTAGGTTAATCATGACAGGCGTCTATGAGACACCCCCAATGATTAACCTGTAAATGAAAGTAAAACACATACACCCGAGAAAATCCTTTATTTGAAATAAAAAGACAAAAAAAACACCCTCTTTCACCACTTTATTAAAATCCCCAAATACCCCTCCAGGTTCGGCGTAATCCACACGAGGTCCCACGACGCATCCAGCTCTGCTACATGAAGCTGTTCTACTGCCACTCCTGTGATCGCCACGGAGCAACTGAAGTGAGTCGCACTGTCAGCGGTGACGTCACTCAGGTAGTGCCGGTGTGTGTGCAGTGATGATTGGTACAGTAGTGCCGGTGTGTGCGGTGATGATGGGGGTGGTATTGCCTGCGTGTGTGTGGTGATGATGGGTGCGGTAGTGCCTGCGTGTGTGCGGTGATGATGGGGGCGGTAGTACCTGCGTGTGTGCGGTGATGATGGGGGCGGTAGTGCCTGCATGTGTGCAGTGATGATGGGGGCAGTAGTGCCTGCATGTGTGCAGTGATGATGGGTGCGGTAGTGCCGGTGTGTGTGCGGTGATGATGGGTGCAGTAGTGCCGGTTTGTGTGGTGACGTTGGGTGCGGTAGTCTCTCTCTCCTCTCTCTGTCTCTCTCTCTCTGGTTCAGTTCCCTTCACTCCCGATCACATGACTCCAATACCTGCACACAATTTCAAGTGACAGGATCCTGTAAAACAACACATGCGTTTTCATGCGTTTCTCTTTGGAAAAACAGGATCCGCTTTTGCAGCAAAAAACGTTCAGGATGCATGTTAAAAAAACGTAGTGTGAAAGTAGCCTAAGTTAGGAAGTCTCCCTGTAAGTGGCTATAAGGCTGGCTTGGGCACAAATGACTCAGTGGATCTAAGAGGGCATAATAGATTTTCCTGTCTTGATAACTCTGAGGAGGGTGGGCTGGATGCACAGGATCACTCTTCAGATGAGGGGTTATCCCCTGACTGCCCCAGAGCACCATCAGACTGGCAAAAATACCTTGCATATCTTCCTTCTAAAGAGGATTTTAAAACCTTGATAAATGAGGTAAAAGACGCTTGTAGAACAGAAATAGCCTGTGTAAGGGTACCGTCACACTTAAGCGAGGCTTCAGCGATCCCACTAGCGATCTGACCTGGTCAGGATCGCTGGTGCGTCGCTACATGGTCGCTGGTGAGCTGTCAATCAGGCAGATCTCATCAGTGACCAGTGACTCGTGGAAACGATGCTGTGCTTGGTAACCAAGGTAAATATCGGGTAAATAAAAAAAAATGCTTTGCTTTGTTTACCCGATATTTACCCTGGTTACCAGCGCACGCCGCTTAGCGCTGGCTCCCTGCACTCATAGCCAGGGTACACATTGGGTTACTAAGCGAAGCGCTTCGCTTAGTTACCCGATGTGTACTCTGGCTACGTGTGCAGGGAGCAGGGAGCCAGCACTGGCAGCCTGAGAGCGGCGTACGCTAGTAACCAAGGTAAATATCGGGTAACCAAGCAAAGCGCTTCGCTTAGTTACCTTCCAGACACCGGCTCCCTGCACATTCAGATCGTTGCTCTCTCGCTGTCAAACACAGCGATGTGTGCTTCACAGTGAGAGAGCAAAGAGCAAAAAATGAACCAGCACTGTGTGTAACGATCAGCGAATTCACAGCAGGGGCCAGGTCGCTGCTTAGTGTCACACACAGCGAGATTGCTGATGAGGTCACTGGTACGTCACAAAAACCGTGACTCAGTAGCGTTCTCGCTAGCGATCTCGCTATGTGAGAAGTACCCCTAAGGCAAGGCCTTCAACACCTTGCAGGCCGACTAGATAAGGGGATCATGACACTACCAGGTCCCATGTAGCAGACTTTCATCAACTGGTGCTTGCACAACAGAAAGTTGTAAGTGATATGCACACCCATTTAAACGACCTAGATAACAGGGACAGAAGATGCAATATAAGAGCCTGGGGTATTCCAGAGGCAAGTAGCCAGGAGGACCCTAAAAAGAAACTTCAGACAGTCTACAATAATATCATGGGCAATCCTCTGTCCACGCTTATCAAATTGGATAGAGCGCATTGAGCTCTGCAACCCAAGGGTGCTACAACATAACCTAGGGATATCATCTGCTGTTTGCACAATTATGAAACAAAAGAACAAATACTCGTCTTTCTGCATGGGTCTCGGAATGGGGTGTGCCACTGCCATACCTCTCCATGTTTCAGTATCTCTAATTGCACAAGACATGGGTGTCTCCTCTCCCCTCTCTTGTTCACGATGTGTATTGAACCTAGGTTAGACTCAGCCTTTGACCCCACCTCCTTTCTTTATCCCTAGTGTGTCAGTCCTCTGTCTTTGTCAATTTTTTGTTTGATATCTTTAAGGTTAATTGTTTAAAAAAAGATGTATTAAGGCCCTGTAGTCATTTGCCTTCACAAGTTTAATTCCTGCAATGATATGCTGTTTGTTCAGGAGCCGCTAAAAGGTCTAGTTTTATGAATAAGCTTCAATGTTTTCTTCTTGCAGTTATATACTTTTTTGTACAGCATACGATTGCATTGGGTTTATGTTAACTGCTTAAAAAAAAGACACTTTAATACAATTTAGAGTAGTCAGTGTACAACTTGTATAACAGTAAAGGCCCCGTCACACTAAGCAACATCGCTAGCAACATCGCTGCTAACGAACAACTTTTGTGACGTTGCTAGCGATGTTGCTGTGTGTGACATCCAGCAACAACCTGGCCCCTGCTGTGAGGTCGTTGGTTGTTGCTGAATGTCCTGGGCCATTTTTTAGTTGTTGCTGTCCCGCTGTGAAGCACAGATCGCTGTGTGTGACAGCGAGACAGCAACAACTAAATGTGTAGGCAGCAGGAGCCGGCTTCTGCGGAGGCTGGTAACCACAGTAAACATCGGGTAACCAAGAAGCCCTGTCCTTGGTTACCCGATATTTACCTTTGTTACCAGCCTCCGCCGCTCTCACTGTCAGTGCCGGCTCCTGCTCTGTGCACATGTAGCTGCAGGACACATCGGGTTAATTAACCCGATGTGTGCTGTAGCTAGGAGAGCAGGGAGCCAGTGCTAAGCATTGTACGCTGCTCCCTGCTCTGTGCACATTTAGCTGCAGCACACATCGGGTAATTAACCCGATGTGTGCTGTAACTAGGAGAGCAGGGAGCCAGCGCTAAGCGGTATGCGCTGCTCCATGCTCTGTGCACGTGTAGCTCCGTGCGCTGGTAACCAAGGTAAATATCGGGTTGGTTACCCGATATTTACCTTAGTTACCAAGCGCAGCATCTTCCACGCGGCTCTGGGGGCTGGGACACTGGTTGCTGGTGAGCTCACCAGCAACTTGTGTAGCGACGCTCCAGCGATCCCTGCCAGGTCAGGTTGCTGGTGGGATCGCTAGAGCGTCGCAGTGTGACATCTCACCAGCAACCTCCTAGCAACTTACCAGCGATCCCTATCGTTGTTGGGATCGCTGGTAAGTTGCTTAGTGTGACTGGACCTTAAATTTGGTGTGATCTCTAAATAACACACAACCATTAACGTCTAAACCGCAGGCAAAAAAAGATAGGAGTGTACTATGTGAAAATAGCCAAATTGTGCCTAATAAGCAATTTTCCCTCCTCCTTGAGGTCATGTGACTCATTAGTGTTACAAGGTCTCTAGTGTGAATGGGGAGCAGGTGTGTTAAATATGGTTAAATGTGATGTCATCACTCACACACATTCTAATACTGGTCACTGGAAGTTCTACATGGCACTTCATGGCGAAGAATTCTCTGGGGATCTGAAAAAAAGAATTGTTGCCTTACGTAAAGGATGGCATAGGCTATAAGAAGATTGCCAACACACTGAAACTAAGCTGCAGAATGGTGGCCAAGACCATAAAGTGGCTTAATAAGACAGGTTCCACCCAAAGAGGCCTCACCATGGTTGACCAAACAAGTTTAGTGCTTGTGATCAGCATCATATCCAGAGGTTGTCTTTTCAAAAATAGATGTCTGAGTGTTGCCAGCGTTGCTGCAAAGGTTACTGTGACATATGAAGCAGCGCATCATCCCCTCCCTTCAGACACAGGGCAGTATTCCAACATGATAATAAACCCAAGTATACTTTCAAGATGACCATTGCCTTGTTAAAGAAACTGAGGGTAAAGGTGCTAGACTGGCCAAGCATGTCTCTAGATCTAAACTCTATTGAGCATCTGTGGGGCATCCTCAAAAGGGAAATTGGAGTAGCGCAAGGTCTCTTAATATCCGCCAGTTCCGTGATATTCGTGAGGAGTGGAAAAGGATCTAAGAGAGTTAAGGCAGTGTGTGAAAATAATGGTGGGGACACAAAATATTGACACTTTGGGCACAATTTGGATATATTCACTTAGGAATGTACTCACTTTTGTTAACAGCGATTTTGACATTATTGGCTGTGTTGAGTTATTTAGAGGACACATCAAATTTACACTGTTATACAAGCTGTACACTGACTACTTTACATTGTATCAGTGTCATACCTTCAGTGTTGTCCCAAATATTTATAAAAATGGAAGGGGTGTACTAACTTTTGTGATATACTGTATATATCCATTATATATAGACATTTGAAATCCATAGTGGTCATACTTATAAATAGATAGTTGACAGAATAAGGAAGTTAGTGCCAATTATAGTTTTAAAGTGGTTTAATTTCAATAACATAATGTGCAAAGCATAAGCACAGGCATGGAAACATAAAAATGAATAACCATTAGTATCAACTATAGAAAAGATGTCATTATTTGCATTCAAGTACAGACGCAATATGTTAAAACTTACCAAAAAAGTGTACAAATCTTTATTACAAGTGATTTTAAAAAGGCTTTCAGATCCATTCGGTTTCAGATCACTTTCAGTCTTACATTCCTATAGTAATTAATTGAAAATATAAAAAAAGTCACAAACTGAATAGTAGAAGAAAAAGTCTCTAAAATAATACTAAACAAATGACCATATTCATAGGCGGATTGTAATGAGGGCAATCTGGGCTATCGCACGAGGCTCTGAACTCAAAGGGACCCCGTGGCTAGATTACCCTCAAAATGCAGAGTAAAACGTGCGTCGGGGAGAAGACTGATTTAACAGGCTATATCTTACGCTGCTGGAGACGGTAAGGCAGCGAGCAGGAGTGGACCCACTGGACCACAAGGGGGATTTGGGCTTTAGAGGGAGGGGCTTGACTAAGTACCCACTGTGAGGCAGACTCCAGGTGCCACTCTCAGGGCAGAGAACAGCACTGTGGCAGCTGACCCCCAGGGCAGGGACGAACACAAGTACAAACAGGCATAGTCTCTAGTGCAGCAGGGACCACCAGGAAAACTGAGGAAGGTGGCACGTCAGCAAGGAACGGACAGAGTAACTAGTATAGTAGGGACCACTGTTCATCTCTTTTCCTTTCCACTGAAGGGTTTAATCACTATTTTATATTTCAGTTCCTTTTTTTTCTTCTTTACTATAGGACATATACTGTATAATTTATTTAACATCCAACAGACACCATATTACTATAGGATTATTGTCATTAACAGTGCTCTTTTCCAAACTGTGGGGTTAACGTTTGTTTTTTTTTCTCCCCTATTTTTGATGTAAGCTAATAAGCGGGTAAATATCATGAGGACAAGTTTATCATTAAATATATATGTTACTTTTGTGATTTATTATTGTAATTGAATTTTGGGCCACTTGACCATAACACATTTCCACATTTTGCAACAACTTCTAAACTAATTTTGCTTGCACTTGGTTGTATGGGCGTCCCCAATCTTTTAGATTACTTGCCTAATTTTGGTGTAATTATTTTAAATTCAATAATAAAGTATTGGTTTTATCATTATTTTGGCACTTTTGTCTTATCCCTTTAAGGATAAAAGGTTTTCTACAGTATTAGTATTCACATTACCTAAAGAAGTCCCTCTGCCCAAAAGCTACACAGGTGTGGAAGAGAGGGTGACCCACTCGCACTGCAGATCTGTCAGATATAGTGATTGTTCCACTTTCTCAGTGTGTAGATTCTCCTTTTCCGACTTAGGAGATGGTTTCCTATATAGTTTTAGCTATCTATCTATGAAATATGGTCTGTCAGAGGATTAAAAATGACAACCCATAGCATGAAAGGAACGTTAGCTGTGAGCCACAGGCTCATTGCTAAACATGGGGATTTTTTCTGTCTAAGGCCGGCATCACACTTGCGATTGACTCGCACGAGTGCAATGCGAGAAAATCTCGCATTGGCCTCGCGCCAATGTTAATCAATGAGGCAGCTCCATACTGCTTGTTTTTTCTCAGATCAAAATCGGACTGAGGAAAAAAAAAAAAAAAAAAAAAAAAAAAATCGCAGCATGCTGCGACTTCTAGAGTTTCTCGTGCGAGTCTCTCCAATGCAAGTTTATGGGTGTGAGAAAAAAACGGATGTCACACAGACGGCACACGGACCATCCTAGTGTAGTGACATCCGATTTTCTAAATACAATTCTATCATATAGAAGAGACCACTGTGAATGCTCCTGTACATGACTGTAATGACTAATAGCTGCTGAGAAAAAAACAGATCACATATGGATTGAATACGGATTGCTCATGGACTACTATCATGAGAAAAATAATCACAGACTCGCATTGCAATTGCATTGCACACGGATCAACACTCGGACATAGCTTTTCCTACTCTCAGGCATGAGAATCGGATAAATTTTTCAATCACAAGTGTGACACCGGCTTAAACAGCTAAATGGTATCCTTCTTTACAGGCATATTGTACTAGTAAATATACCGTATTTGTCGCTTTATAAGACGCACAGGATTATAAGACGCACCCCCAAATTTGGTGAAGGAATAGAGAATTTTTTTTTAATAAATGGGGTCCGTCTTATAATGCCAGTGTCCGTCTAACAAATCAGAGTATATGTCCCTCATAGCCCCCCATCCTAAAATTAGCCCCCTTAATCTGGATATGGCCACCTTATATTGAATATAGCCCCCTTGTGCTGGCACACGTCCCCCAGTGATGCAACATGTCCCCTATTGCTGGCACACATCCTCTATGGCTGGCACACGGACCCTATGGCTGGCACACGCGGTCCCCTGTGGCTGGCACACGCTGCCCCCTGTGGCTGGCACACGCTGCCCCCTGTGGCTGGTACACGCGGCCCCCTGTGGCTGGTACACGCGGGCCCCCTGTGGCTGGTACACGCGGCCCCCTGTGGCTGGCACACATCACCTTGTGTTGGATATCGACCCCATGCTGCTGCTTTTAGTAAAATAAACTTTTTCCTTACCTTCTCCAGCACTGTGCTCCGTCGTGTCCCCTTCCTTGTGGTTGAGCTCCGGCCCCCTGCCTGCGGTTCACGGTCCCGGTCATGTGATCAGCACAGCAGAGTGAAATCTCTGCATGCATGATCACAGCACCAGGAGGGAGACTGGGGAGACACGCTGGAGGGGGTAAGTCAAGAGTTTATTTTATTTTACTATGGGCAACAGAATGGCGGCCGTATCTAACACAGGGGTGCATGTGCGATCAAAGGGAGCACAGGCAGATATAATATGCGCAGCTCCCCCAGCCCATCGCCGCGGTGCGGTTTCAGCACCACGGTGATGGACAGCGGCTGTGCATATTATATGAGTGGGAGCAGGAGATCAAAGGCTCCCTCCGGCAGCTTCACCAGCCTCCACCAGCCCCCAGCACCGCTCCAGAGCGGCCCCCACCTCCCCTGGACCCTGCAGTATATAATCCGTATATTCGGATTATAAGATGCACCCCCTACTTTCCCCCAAAATTTGGGGGAACAAAAGTGCGTCTTATAAAGCGAAAAATACGGTATATCACTATTTTAGTAATTTTTAATATTTCCTATAAATTAAAATGATTGAAAAACAATACAAAACAAATCTATAATACACTTTTTAAAAATCAACTTAATAAATCAGTCATACATGTATGGCATTACTGTAGTTGTAACAATCAATATAATATGTGCAATGATTGGTAAGTAGCCTAGGAAAAATATGGATTTTCTCCCTTGCAGCCATAAAAAGTAAATATAATTGTAATGCTGTCCTATTGATTATAAATGTTTGAAATAAACCTATATATGGATCAAGCTGAACAAACCCATTTTTTTTCTTTTCTTCAATTGATCAATGCTTTGCATCAGCTCTACTCCAGGTTCCCTAAAGCCCCCATCACATTTAACGACTAATCAGTGATCCCGAAAACGATGTGACCTGATAAGGATTGCTGGGAGGTCGCTGGTGAGATGTCATACAGTCAGCTCTTACCAACGACGCAGTAACGATCAGCGACCTGTATATCGATCTCGGCGGGCATTGGGACTGTGTTAGGAGGTCGTTGGTAGGCGTCAAACACAGCGATGCGTCCTGCACTGCAAGACATCGCCTTTGAAAAAAATGGTCCCAACCATTCAGCAACGACTAGCGATCTCACAGTAGGGGCCTGATCTCTGGTAGGTGTCACACATAACGAGATCGTTGCTGCGTCACAAAAATGGTGACGCAGCAACGATCTTGCTAGCGATCTCGTTGTGTGTGACGGGGCCTTAAAACCTAAAGTTGGAAACATAGGTGAGCTGGTAATTTCCTTTTTTGTCTTTCTATAACTTTGCTATAACTTGTATATATGCCTGCACTCTGTATACGCAAGCATATACTGTATACATTGCTCACATTATTAGCATGTGCATATTTCATTATGTTGTGGCCAATATGAATATGCATTTCAATGCGTTTACACGGCTGGGGCCTGATTGGGGTCCAGACAAGATCTACATAGGTGTTCTTCATTGTCAGTGCCCGCCGCCAATTCTACCATTCTAGTGCTAAACACTCACCAGCAGTGAAGCAGTCACTTTGTGCCCTGATTGCACTGTGAATGAGCTAATACCACTGATCGCTGCAGGCAATTATAATGGATAAACAGTGCTGCCTTCAAGTGCAGAAAACAGATGCCCTGTTGATAAGCTTAGGGGTACTTTGCACGCTGCGACATCGCAGGTCGAGCGCGATAGTCCCCGCCCCCGTCGCAGCAGCGATATCCTTGTGATAGCTGCCGTAGCGAACATTATCGCTACGGCAGCTTCACATGGACTCACCTGTCCTGCGACCGTCGCTCTGGCCGGCGACCCGCCTCCTTGTTAAGGGGGCGGGTCGTGCGGCGTCACTGCGACGTCACACGGCAGGCGGCCAATAGGAGCAGAGGGGCGGAGATGAGCAGGATGTAAACATCCCGCCCACCTCCTTCCTTCCGCATATCCTACGGAAGCCGCAGTGACGCCGGTAGGAGATGTTCCTCGCTCCTGCGGCTTCACACACAGCGATGTGTGCTGCCACAGGAGCGAGGAACAACATCGGACTGTCGCGTCAGCGTAATTATGGATTACGCCGACGCTGCACCGATGATACGATTACGTCGCTTTTGCGCTCGTTAATCGTATCATCGAGCCTTTACACTCTACCATGTCGCAATGCGGTGCCGGAAGTGCGTCATTTTCAATTTGACCCCACCGACATCGCACCTGCGATGTCGTAGTGTGCAAAGCCCGCCTAAGTGCTACAAAGGTAAATCAGGAAATCTCTCTACTAGTCTAGTGATGCACACTCAACACATCAGCAGTACAGTAGTCTGTCCCTTGCCCTAGGTAGCAGTACTACTTATCTCTACGAGCGCTCATTGCAGACAGTATTAGTCCAATAATCTGCCATCCTTTACGCAGAGTGACTGCTGTGTTATTTCTTAATCTGATGAGAACTGAACGTTCATCAGTAGAGCAACATGCAGTCAATAAGCACCCTGGCTACTACTATGACTGTACTAATAACTGAATATGGTTGACGTATAAATCCAAAGAATTTGAATATGCCATCATTTATAGTACATAATCTAAAGAGAAATACTGTACTAGTGTACAAAAAGGGAAAAGAAATAGCTGTGCGCACACGGTGTTTTTTTCTCAAGAAGATTCTTTCTGCAGAATTTCTTGAGAAAAAGAATGTGCATGTCACTTCTCTTCTGCAGGTACCTGTGTTTTTTGCCATAGATAATGGTAAAAAACTGCAGGAACAAAACTGCAGAAAAAATGCACCAAAACCGCGGTAAAAACGCATGCGGTTTTTGGTGCTTTATTGGTGCAGTTTTTGACCGCAAGTGCGCTAATCTTTCAGACTCAAGAAATGTCTTGAGAGAAATCCTTTTTCTAGTGTAAACAGAGCCTTAGTATGACGCTCCTGATTTATTCCCTATTTTCTTTCTTTTTCCTTTATTCTTTTTAAGTATCCAGATGGCCGGATCCAGATAGTTTCACGGAGTTTCCTGAGAACTCCGTGCCCGAGATTGGTGCATGGATACTCGGTATCCCGCAGTTTACAGTCCAGTTTCGCTCATCACTACTGCTAATCTGTTCATTTTTCCTACAGTGCTCTTCTCAGCCAGAAGATCTTATGGATCCAATTTGTAAGATTTCTCAGTATTTTAGCCCTTTAATTTTGTACTGTATTGCCTGGGTTTTTGCGTTATATTATTTTATCTTTTGTAATCTTTTTTATGCATTGTACTTTTGAATATTAAATCTCACATTTAATAAATGTATTCCTTGCTACACAAAACGTACCAGCAAACCCTGAGGAGGGTAAGAATAGCATGGTTGTGTTACCTTGTATATGTCAGAATGCAACAAGAGACACTATCAGGTGTTCGGATAGGCTGGGTGGCATGTGTGCTAGTGTGTGACCCAGTGCAGGCATCTCACTGGCATACCAAATCGGTGAGTAGTGGTAGTGAAAAGTATGGACTAGCTGGGAAACTGACTGTGGGGTGTGTTTAGCTCATTGTCAGGTTATTGCGATGGGTGAGTGGATGAGTGAGTATGTGACATGCAGTCCCCAAGTTGGTGGTGGCGGGAATAGTGATCCTGACAATGACATAAAAAATCATTGTAAAAAAATGATGACCAATGCAAGCTGCAGACTATAGTTACACTAACTTTTTTTTTATCGGATTTTCCCGTACAAGTTAAATGTGAGCTGCATATACAATTTATTCCCATGGACAGTGAGGACTGTAGCAGTCACTCATTAAACCCTACAACTAACATACCTACCAGATATTCTTGGCAATCTTGTTGAATTTGTCTGTAAAGAACAAAAAAAAAACAGCCTTTTATTTTTTTTTTATATATATATATTAGTGACAACAGGTTTACAATTTTAAAAAATGTTTTTGAATATATATAACAAAACAAGCATTGCAAAATATTTTTTTTAACTCGTAATTAAAATAGTACAATACCATATCTTGTTAATAAACATTTTTATTAGGTAGTTCAATGAAGCAAATGAAATAATATTATATTTTTTATATATATATATATATATATATATATATATATATATATATATATATATATATATATATACACATATATATATACACATATATACATATATATATATATATATATATATATATGTATATATATATATATATAATTAACTAAGGATATTAGTTGCGAAATACTTTCAGAGATGTATACTATTCCGACATCAAAATAAAATGTAGATACATTTGAAAATGTATTTCTATCTCTAACAAGTTAAACATAAATTACAAGAAACAAAGAAACCCTGAAAACACCTTAAAAGGGAACCTGTCACCACTTTTTTGGCATATAAGCTGCGGCCACCATCACCGGGCTCTTATATACAGCATTCTAACATGCTGTATATAAGAGCCCAGGCCGCTGTGAGAACAGAAAAAACACTTTATAATACTTACCTAACGGTCGCGCGGTTGGCCATATGGGTGTCTCCGTTGACCGGTACGTGCGCCGCCTCTTTTGGCCATCTTTGTTCTCCTTCTTCTCTAGCCGCAGTGCATGACTCATCCGACGTCATACACACTCGACAGCATTCAGGTCCTGAGCAGGCGCACTTTGATCTTCCCTGAGTAGGGCAGATCAAAGTATTCTAGTGCGCCTGCGCAGGACCGGCGAGTGTGTATGACGTAGACACATCATGCACACAGGCTTCAGAAAGAGGACTAAGATGACCAAAAGAGTAGGCGCCGGCATCGGAGAACAGAGACGCCCATATGGCCAACCGCGCGACCGTTAGGTAAGTATTATAAAGCATTTTTTATGTTCTCACAGCTGCCTGGGCTCTTATATACAGCATGTTAGAATGCTGTATATAAGAGCCCGATGGTGGTGGTCGCAGCTTATACGCCAAAAAAGCGGTGACCGGTTCCCTTTAAAGGGATATTCCCATATCTAAAGATCCTATCACAATACATAGTAGCTGTATAAATACTAATATTAGCAAATACCTCCAATTAGAAATGTTGCAGTTTTCTTAGGCTGGTTTCACATCAGCGGTTTGTTTTTTTTAACTACAGCAAGAATTAATTTTTTGCCGCAAAACCGGATCCTTTACAAATGCGTTGTCATTTCAATGCATTTGCAATGGAATCGCGGCAAGATGCAGTCACTTGCGGTTGCGTGCGTCATACACTGGATCTGGTGAGATGCGGTATTTTATCTTTCGTCAAAAACGCTACTTGTAGCGTTTTTGACCTCGGACTGCATCTCACTGGATCCTTCACTATCATCTGATGTATTCCCTTTATGCTTTCAACATGCTTCAATCACACCCATCCTTAAAAAGCCTTCTCTTGACCCATCCTCTGTGTCTAACTACCGCCCCATATCTCTTCTCCCCTATGCCTCAAAACTACTGGAAAAGCATATCCATATTGAACTATCCTTATACCTCTCCTCCTGCTCCCTCTTTGACCAGCTACAATCTGGCTTCCAACCACATCACTTTACTGAAACTGCCCTAACTAAAGTCACCAATGACTAAAATAAAATAAAGTCACCAACTGCCAAAGCCAAGCGACACTACTCTGTCCGCCTCCTTCTGGACCTGTCTTCTGCCTTCGACACAGTAGACCTGTGAGGTTTTCGGACTTTTTGCCTTGTTTTGTCATTTTGCTTTAATCTGTTTTTTCTTCATTGGTCATCTTGCTTCCTATTCTGTTGCCCTCAGTCAATATGAATTCCTCGGCTTTTATGTTCCCGCCCTGTTCCCTGCCAGTGACCTGCTTAAGCCATCTCAGCTGATGGACCAGTGTTTCTGAATCCTGTTTTCAGTCTGCCTGTAACCTGGTCACCTGAAGTCTTTGGAAGAACTACTTTTCTGCCATCCTCTGCTTTGGATCCCTGGAACTCGTATCCACACAGGAACTCTTCTGATCTGCCATTGACACTTACAAGTACAGTAATAGAGACGGAATTATACCTTGACACTTCTGCTGAACTTAGAGGATCTATACCTGCTTAATTTGTTCACAGCCTCTGCATCCTGCAACTGTTTAACCCTTCATATTACTTGTATGAAGTAATACAAGAACTGTTCAGCAAACCTGTGTCTCTGTGTTTGCCTTGTACCCTTGCACTAGACTCTATAAAACAGTATTTAACACATTACAAGACCACTCCCTCCTATTACAGATTTTCTCCTCTCTGGGCATCATAGACTTGGCCCTATCTTGTATCTCTTCATACCTAACCGACCGAACTTTCAGCGTCTCCCACTCTCACACCACTTCCTCATCCCACCCTCTATCCGTTTGTGTCCCCCAAGGTTCAGTTCTTGGACCCCTGCTGTTCTCCATCTACACCTTCGACCTGGCACAGCTCAGAGTCCCACGGCTTTCAGTATCATCTCTATACCGACGATATTCAGATCTATCTCTTTGGACCTGACATTACCTCCTTACTAACCAAAATTCCACAATGTCTCTCTGCTATTTCATCCTTCTTTTCTGCGCAATTCCTAAAGCTTAACATGGACAAAACAAAATTCATTGTCTTTCCTCCTCCTCATTCAACTCCTCCACCAAGCCTATCCATCAAAGTTGATGGCTGCTCACTCTCCCCAGTCTCACAAAATCTTGGAGTAACCCACGACTCTGCTCTATCCTTCAAGCCCACATCCAAGCCCTCTTCACCTCATGCCAACTACAACTCAAAAATATCTCGCGGATCCGTGCCTTCCTTAACCAAGAATCAGCAAAAACATTAGTAGATGCCCTCATCTGCTCCTGCCTCGACTACTGCAACCTCCTGCTCTCTGACCTCCCTTCCAACACTCTTGCACCCCTCCAATCTATCCTGAACTCTGCAGCTCGCTTAATCCACCTCTCCCCTCGCTATTCCTTTCACTGGCTTACCATTGCCCAAAGACTCCAGTTCAAAACATTAACCATGACCTACAAAGCCATCCACAACCTGTCTTCTCCTTACATCTGTGACCTAGTCTCCCAGTATCTACCTGCACACAACCTCAGATCCTCACTAGATCTCCTTCTCTACTCCTCTCTTACCTCCTCTTCCCACTATCGCATACAAGATTTCTCCCGTGCCTCCTCCATACTCTGGAACGCTCTACCCCAGCATATCAGACTCTCTCCTACCGTGAAAAGCTTTAAGAGGAACCTGAAGACCCACCTCTTCTGACAAGCCTACAACCTACAATAACCCTCAGTCCAGTACACCACTGCACAACCAGCTCTGTCCTTACCTATTGTAACCTCACCCATACCCTATAGACTGTGAGCCCTCGTGAGCAGGGTCCTCTCTCCTCCTGCACCAGTCTGTTTTCTACTGTTAATGATTGTTGTACTAGTTTTTATGTATAACCTTTTTCACTTTTAAAGCGCCATGGAATTAGTGGAGCTATAATAACAAATAATAATAATAATATTGCAGCGCTAACTGCAATGCAGTTCAATGAGTGCCATATCCTGCTCTACCAGAAGTCATCGCATTCTGGTAGGCAGGATTTTATTGTCTGTCCTGAGCATGCCCAGAAAATAGTTATTCCTCCCCCCGTGCTATCTGATATAGTGGAGCTGCATCAGTCGAAGAAAGAAGACCGACCAGGATCGTGGAGGGGTGAGAGGGAGTAATAAAGTTGCAGTCCCTAAGTGTGTCTGTGTATTTATTTCTAATTAGAAGGTGGCCCGATTCTACGCATCGGGTATTCTAGAATTTACGTATTGTGTAGTTAATGTATGATTTTTATATAGATGTTGTTGTGTGTAGTTACCAAATGTTTGTGTAGGGCGCTGTACCTGTTCTGGGTGTTGTCTGGGTGTGGCGGGGGGTGAGAGCGGTGTTGTTTGTGTGTTGCGTGGAGCGCTGTGTGTCTGTAGCGTTGTGTGTGTGTGTTGCGCGGTTTGTGTGGGTGTGGGGTGTGTGTGTGTTTTGGGGGGAGGTATGTTTTGTGCAATGTGTGTGTTGTGCGGTATGTGCGTATATTTGTGTGTGCCGCGGTGTTTGTGTGTTGGGGGTTGTGTGTGTGCGGCGTTGTCTGTGTGTGTGGGTGTCTGTGTAGGGCAGTGTTTGTGGTTCCCAGTGTGTGTGTGGTGTGTTGTGCAGTGCGTGTGTGGCGGTGTGTGTGTGTGTGTTTTGGGGGGAGGTGTGCACCCCCCATCGTGCTCCATCCCCCATGCTGCGCACCCCCCATCATGCTCCATCCCCCATGCTGCGCACCCCCTATCGTGCTCCATCCCCCATGCTGCGCACCCCCCATCGTGCTCGATCCCCCATGCTGCGCACCCCCCATCGTGCTCCATCCCCCATGCTGCGCACCCCCCATCGTGCTCCATCCCCCATGCTGCGCATTCCCCATCGTGCTCCATCCCCCATGCTGCGCACTCCCCATCGTGCTCCATCCCCCATGCTGCGCACTCCCCATCGTGCTCCATCCCCCATGCTGCGCACCCCCCATCGTGCCCCATCCCCCATGCTGTGCACTACCCTTCGTGCTCCATCCCCCATGCTGCGCACCCCCCATCGTGCTCCATCCCCCATGCTGCGCACCCCCCATCGTGCTCCATCCCCCATGCTGCGCACCCTCCATCGTGCTCCATCCCCCATGCTGCGCACCCCCCATCGTGCTCCATCCCCCATGCTGCACATTCCCCATCGTGCTCCATCCCCCATGCTGCGCACTCCCCATCGTGCTCCATCCCCCATGCTGCGCACTCCCCATCGTGCTCCATCCCCCATGCTGCGCACCCCCCATCGTGCCCCATCCCCCATGCTGTGCACTACCCTTCGTGCTCCATCCCCCATGCTGCGCACTCCCCATCGTGCTGCATCCCCCATGCTGCGCACCCCCCATCGTGCCCCATCCCCCATGCTGTGCACTACCCTTCGTGCTCCATCCCCCATGCTGCGCACTCCCCATCGTGCTCCATGCTGCGCACTCCCCATCGTGCTCTATCCCCCATGCTGCGCACTTCCCCATCGTGCTCCATCCCCCAAGCTGCGCACTCCCCATCGTGCTCCATCCCCCATGCTGCGCACTCCCCATCGTGCTCCATCCCCCATGCTGCGCACCCCCCATCGTGCCCCATCCCCCATGCTGCGCACTTCCCATCGTGCTCCATCCCCCATGCTGCGCACTCCCCAACGTGCTCCATGCTGCGCACTCCCCATCGTGCTCCATGCTGCGCACTCCCCATCGTGCTCTATCCCCCATGCTGCGCACTTCCCCATCGTGCTCCATCCCCCATGCTGCGCACTCCCCATCGTGCTCCATCCCCCATGCTGCGCACCCCCCATCATGCTCCATCCCCCATGCTGCGCACCCCCTATCGTGCTCCATCCCCCATGCTGCGCACCCCCCATCGTGCTCCATCCCCCATGCTGCGCACCCCCCATCGTGCTCCATCCCCCATGCTGCGCACCCCCCATCGTGCTCCATCCCCCATGCTGCGCATTCCCCATCGTGCTCCATCCCCCATGCTGCGCACTCCCCATTGTGCTCCATCCCCCATGCTGCGCACTCCCCATCGTGTTCCATCCCCCATGCTGCGCACAAACCATCGTGCTCCATCCCCCATGCTGCGCACTCCCCATCGTGCTCCATCCCCCATGCTGTGCACCCCCCATCGTGCTCCACAGTCACACATCAGACAGTATACACGCACACATCTGATCGCATACACTCACACACACACACACCCCACTTCTCCCTGTGGGCGGTCCCAGCAGCTGTGCTGCACGCCGTGCTCCTCTGCCGACACTCAGATCCGATCGCATACACTCACACACACACACACACACACACACACACATCAGAACACACTCACAAACATCCGATCACATACACGCACACTGACGATATCGCACAGCGCTCACACAATCACAACATCCGGAGATACCACATGCTTCCGGCCATGTGATCCTCCGGCAGGTCCTGGAAGATCACTGCACGCACAGGATCGCCGCCGAGAAGCAAGCGATATCACGGGATGTTGTGAGTGTGTGGATGCGATCTGATGTGTGTGTGAGAGTGAGTGTGATCTGATGTGTGTGTGTGTGTCTGTTCTTATGTGCGTGTGTGCGCGTGTGTGTGTTCTGCCGCTGCAGGACCTTGATGCGCTCACCTGGGAGCCGGTGTACGCTGGTAACCATGCTACAATATTACATGGTTACCAGCGTACCCCGCCCCCCGCTCGCACGGGATCCCACACCAGCGTACGCTGATGTGGGCTCCCGGTGGTACAGCACTCACCTGGGAGTCGGTTCGGGGAATGCGTGCGGGGGGCGGGTCCAGAGCGAGCGTGCAATGCGTGAGGGGGGCGGGGCGTGGCCGAGTTGCCAATGCGTGCAGGGGGCCGGGGCGAGAGGCCAATCCGTGTGAGGGGGCAAAGCCGAGGCGAGCGGCCAATCCGTGCGGGGGGGGCGGGGCCATGGCGAGCCCAGCAGCCAATCCGCTGTTTGTCATCGTAAGGACACAATTTTGGAGCAAGACAGACAGAATAAGGCAATTATATATACAGATAAAATATTTTTTCTGTGTGTGATGTTTTTTTTAACCCTTTATTGGAGATACTTAATGGTCGAGTAAAACTTGGCCTGACATTAAGAATCTCGGGCTTTATACCAGCTGGTATTAACCCCTCATTACCAAGCAGAGCCACTGGCAGAGTTGGATACAGCCCCAGAAGATGGCGCTTCTATGAAATTGCCATTTTCTGGGGCGGCTGCAGACTGCAATTCGCAGCGGTGGGGCCCAGAAAGCTTGGGCCACCCTGCGCTGGGATTCCAATCCCCAGCTGCCTAGTTGTACCTGGCTAGACACAAAAATTGGGCAAAGCCCACATCGTTTTGTTTTTTTTTCATGAAATAATTTGAATTTCATCATTAAAAAAGGGCTTCCCTATATTTATCTTTCCCAGCCAGGTACAAATAGGCAGCTGGAGGTTGGGGGCAGCCCGTACCTGCTTGCTGTACCTGGCTAGCATACAAAAATATGGCGAAGCCCACGTCGGGTTTTTATTGTTTTGGTTTTTTTACACCCCTAACCCTAGGATTAGGGTTATGTGTTTTGGGGGTTTTAAGTTTTTGGGCAAAAAACTTAAGAAAAAAAAAGAAAAAGAAAAAAAAAAAAAAAAGGCTTCCCTGGATTTTCCATTGCCGGTGAAGGTAACACCAAGCAGTGGGGGTTAGCAGCCAGTACCTGCTTGGGTTACCCTAAGCAATAGAAAATGCAGCGGGAACCCACGCATTTTTTTTACCCCTAACCCTAGGGTTAGGGTTATGTGTTGGAGGTTTTTGTTTTTTTTGTTTTTTAATGAATTTAAAAAAAAAAACAAAAAAAAAAAAACATGGGCGTCGCCCATCGAGCACCCGAGCATTTTACTGAGCGCTCGGTCATCCCTACTCCTGACCACACAGCCAGCAGAACAAGTAATCAGATCAGCTGACTCCAGTGTCGGCCGATTACTTGTTCTGTGTCCCCCTGCATCCATCGCAGTGTGTGCGGGCTGTGAGGTCAGCTGAGTTCGGCCGGCACTGGAGTCGGCTGATTTCAACTCAGAGTTATTGCATCTGTATTACACCTTGCTTATTATCTTCTAGGCGTTCGATTGTCCTTATATATACATATTGCATGACATACCCCTAGATTATTGATTCTCTTTTCAGGTGTGTAATTCTCCGTATTATTCCTCCCCTAGTGGCAGGGCATTATTATTATTACTGCATTGTATTTATTGTAATTATTGTACTGTCTGTGGGTACAAGTTCTTGTCTATGTTTTAATTGTTTTTACATTGTATAAAGTGTACTGTGAATAAAGGTTTTTTTCATTTTCTATTACAGGTTGTGCGTTTATATGCAATGTCTTTTTCCTCCCCTTAATTGAGAGTGTATATAACAGCATGGAAGAGAAACTTATACTGGGATTGAGATTAGGAAACACTGAAATAAAAATATCACATTTTCTAAAGCGAAACTTATCTGAGAATGTCGCAATGCAGATATCCCATTAAATACATCAGATTTTACCTCCTTGCATTTAGGGCATTGCGTCAGGCGATAGAGTGTATTAGGATGTGTGGGAATGTTAAAAGCATCTATGTATTTTTTTTTTAACTTGTATTTAAGAATAAACATAAAAAGATACAACACTTATCACTCTTTTCTCACAATATACAGTAAACCAATGATTGAATAAAAAAAAAAAAAATAACAATATGAACTAAGCATCAGATGCATTTTTACATAGTGACTAACCAGGAAAAATAAAAGAAAATTCCCATATTACCGTTTACAAGTTAGGAGACTAGTTGGCCTGAGCTTCAGTAAGGGCTACACCCGAGGACTGTGTGATGAGCAAGTCACACCACTTTCCCCACAATTTTTTATATTCTTGAGAGCAGCCTCTATTTTATACATTATATTTTCATTTGACACTGCAGTATTACAGTCATATGAAAAAGTTTGGGCACCCCTATTAATGTTAACCTTTTTTCTTTATAACAATTTGGGTTTTTGCAACAGCTACCGTATTTCAGTTTGAGTAATATTTCTGGATTGAAATGAGGTTTATTGTAATAACAGAAAACGTGCAATCCGCATTTAAACAAAATTTGACCAATGCAAAAGTATGGGCACCCTTATCAATTTCTTGATTTGAACACTCCTAACTTCTTTTTACTGACTTACTAAAGCACTAAATTGGTTTTGTAACCTCATTGAGCTTTGAACTTCATAGGCAGGTGTATCCAATCATGAGAAAAGGTATTTAAGGGGGCCACTTGCAAGTTGTTCTCCTATTTGAATTTCCTATGAAGAGTGGCATCATGGGCTCCTCAAAACAACTCTCAAATGATCTGAAAACAAAGATTATTCAACATAGTTGTTCAGGGGAAGAATACAAAAAGTTGTCTCAGAGATTGAAACTGTCAGTTTCCACTGTGAGGAACATGGCAGGCCAAGAAAAATATCAGAAAGGCAAAGAAGAAGAATGGTGAGAACAGTCAAGGACAATCCACAGACCACCTCCAAAGACCTGCAGCATCATCTTGCTGCAGATGGTGTCAATGTGCATCGGTCAACAATACAGCGCACGTTGCACAAGGAGAAGCTGTGTGGGAGAGTGATGCGAAAGAAGCAGTTTCTGCAAGCACGCCACAAACAGAGTTGCCTGAGGTATGCAAAAGCACATTTGGACAAGCCAGTTACATTTTGGAAGAAGGTCCTGTGGACTGATGAAACAAAGATTGAGTTGTTTGGTCATACAAAAAGGCATTATGCATGGAGGCAAAAAAACACGGCATTCCAAGAAAAGCACTTGCACAGTAAAATTTGGTGGAGGTTCCATCATGCTTTGGGGCTGTGTGGCCAATGCCGGCACAGGGAATATTGTTAAAGTTCATGTTCGCATGGATTCAACTCAGTATCAGCAGATTCTTGACAATAATGTGCAAGAATTAGTGACGAAGTTGAAGTTACGCAGGGAATGTATATTTCAGCAAGACAATGATCCAAAACACCGCTACAAATCTACTCAGGCATTCATGCAGTGGAACAATTACAATGTTCTGGAATGGCCATCCCAGTCCCCAGACCTGAATATCATTGAACATCTGTGGGATGATTTGAAGCGGGCTGTCCATGCTCGGCGACCATCAAACTTAACTGAACTGGAATTGTTTTATAAACAGAAATGGTCAAATATACCTTCATCCAGGAACTCATTAAAAGCTACAGGAAGCGACTAGAGGCTGTTATTTTTGCAAAACGAGGATCTACAAAATATTAATGAAAAAACTTTATGGTCTAGACCATGTAGAAGGCGCTTGTACGCCGAAACGCGTAGTCCAAGCAGGCTACCACTCCTAATCTCTTTCCTTCACCGCCCAGAAGTGTGGCTCCAATTTTATGTAAGTTTTTCAAAATAAAGATTTGCAAATGCAAAAAAAAATTTAATATATATCTGCATCCTCAAATTTGTCCGCTGGAGTTATAAAGTTTTTTCATTTGGATTTCCCGTGGCTGGCTCCTGCTCTGGTTTTCCGTGCGGACTATCTTCTGGATTGATACTGGAATCCACACACAGGAGTGTACGGGTAAGCTGGCTTTGAAAACTATTTAGTTTTTTACAAAATATTAATGTCACTTTTTTGTTGAGGTGCCCATACTTTTGCACCGGTCAAATTTTGTTTAACACTAGAACTACTGAGGTAGTCATTTTGACTACTTTGCACTATGTATTTCTATATAGGTGTCACGAGTCCAGTAGTTCTAGTGTTAAATGCGGATTGCACATTTTCTGTTAGTACAATAAACCTCATTTCAATCCAGAAATATTACTCAGTCCATCAGTTATTAGATATATGAAACTGAAATAGCTGTTGCAAAAACCCAAATTGTTATAAAGAAAAAAGGTTAACATTAATAGGGGTGCCCAAACTTTTTCATATGACTGTATTTAATATATTTTCTCCATAGAGCTATAGAGGGTGATCTCTCCCCATCCAGTGCATACCTTACAGTTCATAAAGAGTGTTTCACTCAAGAAAACATCATTGTTCTTCATCATTTCTCGGCTGTATAATCTAAAAAGGCCTCCACCACTTCTGATAAAAGGTGACTTATGACCAAAATATCTGTATCTCAGAACTCCGTCTCATATAAGATGACGGAAATGAGCATTGGGAGTATGACAGCACTCGTGTAGCACTCTGCCCATCCTAGATTGTGTGGAAGGAAAGGAACCTGTTAGGTTTTATAATTCTATTAATCTGCAATAGCTAATCTGCAGGTTAATAGCATTATAAAGGTGCGCGACCGTCATACTGAAATAACCGTATTTTTCAGACTATAAGGCGCACCGGATTATAAGGCGCATTAGCAATGAGTACCTGCTAAGGCGCCTAGGTTCATATATAAGGCGCACCAGATTATAAACCGCAGCGCATTAAGTTCATGACAGCTGCGAACAGGCCGGGATGCAATCCGGAGTTCAGGTGAGAGCACCGGAGATCACCCCGGCCTGTCTGCAGCTGTCATGATCTGAACCGCAATTGCCGGGAAATCAATCACTCGGCGCTCGCGGTCCAGTCTATGCTACACACCGGAGCTCAGGTGAGAGCTCCGGAGTGCAATGGCAGGTAACTGAATCCAGGCCTGGCATTACTGGAGATTCCTCCGGTAGCCAGTCCGACGCTGCTCTTATGTACAGCATTCTAACATGCTGTATATAAAAGAGTGCAGGCCGCGCTGTATAAAATAAACACTTTACTCACCTAAACCGGTCGCTCCAGTGCTGTTTGACCAGATGTGCGGCGCTGTTCTCTGGGACTGGTGCCTGCTCATTCGGCCATCTTGCCCCTCTGTCTTCTGAAGCCTGTGTGCATGACGCGTCCACGTCATACACACTCGCCGGCACTGAGGTCCTGCGCAGGCGCACTTTGATCTGCCCTGCTCAGGGCAGATCAAAGTACAGTATTGTAGTGCGCCTGCGCAGGACCTCAGTGCCAGCGAGTGTGTATAACTCAAAATTCAAATGTCAAATTCCTATATCTTTATGGGTCTGGATTAATTCGGGCTCTGAGAGTGGAGCAGCAGCCACTTCCATTAGATGGCCTTCTGTCAATTGCTTCACAACCCTAACAGGTTAGCGGGTTTTCTAACTTTTCAATTCTTTTATACCACTAATCCACACCATGGAGAGCCTCCTCTTTGATTTTATTTTATTTGAGCATCCTATCAAAGGGTAATCCGCTTTATGTCCGGACTAAACCTACTGCTCTGAGGTATAGAACAGTACAAAGTTGGGAAAAATATTTTCGGAATAAAAATACAAATTAAAACTTACCTTTGATCTGATACATTGTCCTTTTTTTCATTCTGAACTAAATCACTGTTTTCTTCTAAATAAGGAAAAGAGAAAACAAAAAAAATATTTCTGAAGAATAAAGTTATTTAATAATTTTTCTATAAAAAGAAAAAAGCAAAAACAAGACAAATAAAAAAAAACAAAACAAAAACAACACTGTATCGTCTAAAAATATTAGCTCAAATACCCTTACCTTGGTGTATTTTGTATTGAAATGTTAAAAACAATCAATGGTTAGGGTTATTTCCTGAAAACAACCCTGTCATGGTATATGGACGTCACAGAATGGTGTCCCCACACTAAAGGCCACCAGAATGAAGTTGCTCAGAGCAGTTCCTGTTCTGGCAAACTCAAGGTATTCTATGAAATCTACATTTCTTCCACGGCAAAATTACTTTGTGAAGGATCCAAGATGCTGTGGCAATAAGCTAGTCATCCTTTGAAAACAAGGGTCTTCAAAGAGATGCTTTTCAATTTTTTTTTATTTAAAATATGTTTAAAACAGGAGAGTGGTAGGGGAATGGGCTTATAAAGAATTGTTGTCCAAATTAGGTCAGCAACACCTACCTGACATGCACAGAACATGTATTGGAAACGCAAGAAAAAAAATTTAAGAAAGCATTGAATAATAATGATGTACATGGAAACTCAACTATTTGGACTTGGCATGAGAAGTACAATATTACAAATAGGAGAATTTGTCCTTTTATCTTTAAAGTACCACTTCAGGGTTTTTTTTCTTCACTGCAGCGCTGGGAGTGGTACTAAAACCATACACGATATAGACCCGCCCACCGGCGTCTGTGACTAGAAGCCTCAGACACACTCTCACTCAGCGTAGGGGCTCGTCTGACTGCAACCAATCACAGATGCCGGTGGGCGGGGGAAGCAGTGAATATGTATGAGCCTAATGAGCGGCCCAGGAAGAAGAATGAGAGGCTGCAGGAGCAGTGTGACAGCCGCCCTGGTGGATCGGTAAGTATGAAGTTCTTGCTTTTACCTCTTTGCTCCAGATTCTGGTGCCAATAGATTATATGGGGACTGGCATCCGGCCAGATACCAGTGATCAATCCCTTGCTGAACCAAAGTGGGGGATTGATCTGCCAGTCCTCCGAAAAGCAGGGACGAAATGCAAAAAGAACTGACATGCTGCATCTTTGTGGTCACCAAAAAGATGCAGCCAAAAAATCTGCAATGTGCGCACAGCAAAAATGAAATCTCATACACTTTGCTGGGGAAGGAAATACATGCAGTTTTGGGACCAAAACTGCCCCCAAAAAAACGCAGAAAAAAACACGGCCATACAATAAGTTGTAGTCACAAGATGGCATCGCGGGACCGCAGTGGTGAAGGGAACAACTGAAAATGGTGGCTGGTAAGTATAATACTAGGGCAGGGAACTTAAATAGCACCATTCCAGCGCTGAGATAAAAAGGAGTGCTTTTGTGGTGCTTTAAATCTTTAGATGCCACACTTCACCAAGGATTGTAAACTAAGGAAAGAAAAGATCAATATGGTTCTCAGAAAAATACTTAGAACAATTCCACTGACCAACTCCAAAAAATGCAAGATTGTTGTTAGTAATTTAACAAGCAGTAAAAATAAAAAAAAACAGTAAAAAAAGTAACAATACAATCTCTAAAAGAGTAATGTCATTTAAATGCCTAAAATTGTACCAGAACAAACAGCATCACCCACTAGGGGTGTGCATGAGGACAACACAGTGAGTAACAGTATAATGGAAATCACATGGTTACAAAATTTGATAGGTTGACATGACAGATAGATGAAGGCCCGGACTGGCAATCTGCCAAGCCGGGCATATGCCCGCTGAGCCAGAGCACTCCCCTACACAGTGGTTACTCAGCCACACACACATGTGAATGTTCCGCGCGCACATTCGCAGCTCTGCCACAGCGCACACAGTATTGTTTCTTCTTCTGACGCTGGCGAGTAATAATGGGAGGACGTTTAATTGTGGGCGGAGTTCCCGCTCTCCTCTCAAGTAGGCACTGATGAGACTATGGAGTCTTTTCCTGCACTTAATTTCCCCTCTATTTTCCAAATATGGGCGAGACCCAATATGTAAACATTTTATCTATACAGAAGTAGCAGCTTCCTATAAATTGTATATAGAATGCTATATATACATTTCAGGAGGATAAAACTGCTGTATTTACAAGTTGTAGGAGGCTGTGACTGTTGACTACTTACTATAAACTGTATACACAGCAGTCGCAATGTGTTCTATAAAATGTATATGCAGCTGTCACAACCTCCTATAAAATGTACACACAGCAATCACAGCCTCCTATAATGTATATTCACCAGTCTCAGCCTCTTATAATGTATATCCAGCAGTGGCACCCTCTGATAATGTATATCCAGCAGTCACAGCCTCCGATAATGTATATTCAGCAGTCTCAGCCTCCTATAATGTATATGCAGCAGTCATGGCCTCTTATAACGTATATCAAGCAGTGGCAGCCTCCGATAATGTATATCCAGCAGTGGCAGCCTCCGATAATGTATCTGAAGCAGTTGCGTCCTCCGTTAATGTATATCCAGCAATCGCAACCTCCTATAACGTACCTACAGCAGTCGCAGCCTCCTATAATGTGAAAAAGTAGAGAAAGAGGGCCATAGAATGAGGGATCAACCAGACACAAAACTCTATTTTGCCCTTGAGGAAGTCACTACGTGACGATACGCATGGGGCTTGCATCACCAGGAACACTAAGTATGGACATGGGTTTTTTCTATTAGGAATCTTATCCCTGGGCACTTAACCACATTGGGGAGGTGTTTTGCTGTGCTCCTCTGGACTCCTAGACAGTTTTCTTTTATGCATTTGTAAGATCTTGCTTTATTCATTCATTTTGACTTACTGTCATGAATTCACTCATGGGGAGAGAGGACTCAGTTGATTCACTTTGTTTAACATCTGACCATTTATCCAAACCCTAATTTTATGTGTGGGCTTATTTCCATCTCTGCCAGCAGATATAACCTGCTCAGTTGATCATATTTTTGTGTTCTATATATTGTCTGTTCCATTGGATTTTCTGATTATCCAGTCCTGTATTATGCTTAGTTGTTTTGTATTGACATTCTGGTGGTCCAAATGTGTTTTTAATTGTATATGTTCATTGTGTGGGTTTCCTTGACACTTAGTGTCTGGTGAGTTGTTTTTTTTTTTTTTTCAAGCATCAATAAAAACTACTTTTATACACTTCTATATATTGTGTCTGGTTGATCCCTCATTCTATGGCCCTCTTTCTCTTGTTTTTCACTTGCCATGTTTTTGTGCCAGGGGAGATCCCAGAGGTAGTTGTGCCCACACACACACACACACACACACACACACACACACACACACACACACACACGTGTGAAAAATTGTTTGCCCCCTCCCTGATTTCTCATTCTTTTCCATGTTTGTCAAACCTAAAGGTTTCAGATCACCAAACAAATTTAAATATTAGACAAAGATTAGAAATAAACACAAAATGCAGTTTGTAAATGAAGGTTTTTATTACTAAGAGAAATACAAACCTACAGAGACCTGTGTGAAAAAGTGATTGCTCTCCCCCCTTGACAAAAAAAGCCCAAACATTAACTGTGGTTTTTCACATCTTTGGGAAGCGGTGTTCAATATCCCTAGCCACACCCAGGCCTGATTACTGCTATACCTGTTCTTAATCAAGAAATCACTTAAATAGGACCTGGCTGACAAAGTGAAGTAGACCAAACATCCTCAAAAGCTAGACATGTTGCTATCCAAAGAAATTCAGGAACAAACGAGAACAAAGTAATTGAGATCCATCAGTCTTGAAAAGGTTATAAAGCCATTTCTAAAGCTTTGGGAAACCAGAGAGCCACATACAGAGCCATAATTCACAAATGGCGAATACATGGAATAGTGGGTGAACCATTCCAGGAGTGGCTGACTGACTAAAATTGCCCCAAGAGCGCAGCAACGACTCAAAACAGGTCACAAAAGACCCCACAACAACATCCAAAGAACTGCAGACCTCACTTACCTCAGTTAAGGTCAGTGTGCATGACTCCACCATAAGCAAGAGACTGGGGGCAAAATGGCCTGCATGGCAGAGTTCCAAGGTGAAAACCACTTCAGAGCAAAAAGAACATAAAAAGGCTCATCACAGTTTTGCTAGACAACATCTTGATGATCGCCAACACTTTTGGGAGAATACTCTATGGACTGACTAGACAAAAGTTGAACATTTTGAAAGGTGTATGTTCCATTACATCTGGCATAGAAGTAACAAGCATTTCAGAAAAGGAACATCATACCACAGTAAAAATGGTGGTGGTTATGTGATGGTCTGGAGCTGTTTTGCAGCTTCAGGACCTGAAGAACTTGTTGTGGTAAATGGACCAGGAGTTCTGCTGTCTACCCAAAAACACCTGAAGGAGAATGTATGGCCATCTGTTAGTCACCTCAAGCTGAAGCGCACTTGGCTTATGCAGCAGGACAAAGATCCAAAACACACCAGAAAGCCCACTTCTGAGTGGATTAAGAAAAACAAAATTAAGACTTTGAAGTTGCCTAGTCAAAGTCCTGACCTTAACCCCATCAGGCCCGTGCAATTTTTCCATTTTTAGTTTTATTCCTACCCTTCTTCCTGGAGAGCGTTAGATCGTGCTGTCTGTTAGCTGCACGTTTGCGGCTCAAATCAGCAGACATGTGTGGGGAAAATGCGGGCTCACCACGCATACCTGCATTAAAGGGACAGATACAACCTAGGACGTATAGGTATGTCCTAGTGTTAGGGCCATGGTTATGGACTTATGAGCAGTATTCAGAATTATATGAAGATATCCAAAAACAGGACTCAAAATGGCGTTTGAACTGTACTCAGATACGGGACTTTCTGGTCATAAGTGATTCATGCTGACTTAGCTTAATACATATATATCTCAGAATAAGTTCTTTTTGCGGTTTACCCAATAGGAGAAGTGTCACGTATTCTTGACTCCTAGCCAACTGATTTCTTTAAATGTATCTGAACTTCTGTAATTAAACCAGTTATATTTCCTACCCAGATCCGTGGTCATTTCTGATCTGTGTGGACGAATAGCATGCATGCAACTAACAAATGACTCATGATTGGAATGCAGACGGGTTTAAGACGTGGATGCATAACTTGAATTGCATCGCCCTAAATTATGCCCCCCTTAACACTAGGTTATAAAGGGGTTAATCAGATTGAGATGCTGTGGCATAACCTTCAAAAGGTTGTTCACGCTCTGAAACTCTCCAAAGTGGCTGAATTACAACAATTTTTCATAGATGAGTGGGCAAAAATTCCTCGAACGCTGTAAAAGACTCATTGCCAGTTATCACAAGCGCTTGATTGCAGTTGTTGCTGCTAAGGATGGCCCAACCAGTTATTAGGTTTAGGCGGCAATCACTTTTTTACACAGGGCCCTAAATGTTTGGATCTCTTTTTCTCTTAATAATAAAGACCTTTGTTTATAAACTGCATTTTGTGTTTACTTGTGTTATCTTTGTCTAATATTTAACTGTCTTTGGTGATCTGAAACATTTAAGTGTGATAAACATGGAAAAGAAAAAAAAACAGCAA
This sequence comes from Anomaloglossus baeobatrachus, assembly GCF_048569485.1. Taxonomy (NCBI): domain Eukaryota; kingdom Metazoa; phylum Chordata; class Amphibia; order Anura; family Aromobatidae; genus Anomaloglossus; species Anomaloglossus baeobatrachus. Next base: position 302,914,956 of record NC_134358.1, read on the forward strand.
GAGAGTGAAAAAGAAAGAGAGAAAGAGACAAAGAAAGAGAATGAGAGAGAAAGAGTTTCCATTTGAATAAAACATGTAAGTGAAAAAAAAAAAATGGTACCAATGTCATCAGTGTTTAGGATCAGTGCGTCAGAGTCTGATTTTAGCATCAGTAATTTTACAATATGGATAAAGAAAGAAATTACAAAGCTTCTTCTATACTTTGTAATGTTAAACAAGTACAGCACATAGATGGCACATGGATAATACACGGATGCCATGGGTATGCTGTATGGGGTTTGCCATGGACCCATAGACTTCTTATGGCCGTGTCATCTATGCTGGTAGAAACAAAAAAAAAAAGGACATGTTTCCATGTGTGTTGCACCATAGGTTATAATGGTTACATGTGGAATCCGTGAAAAAAATGGACGCCTCATGTACTGGAAATATATACATGTGAAGGGGCCTTGATCGAAGTGCTGCTGATTCATTTTTTCTATATCCATTTGACCTATGGGTACATGTGCATTGCAACCACTGCATGAAATTTGATGTTGCTCTTAAAGATACAGTATATATACAAACACACACACACACGCACTAAACAAAAATATAAATGCAACACTTTTTTTTTCCTAATTTTTCATGAGCTGAACTCAAAGATTTAAGTCTTTTTCTATGTACACAAAAGGCCTTTACCTCTTAGGCTATGTGCCCACGCTGCGGATTTACCGCGGATTTCCCGAAAATCTGCAGCAGCGGCACTTCCAAGCCATTTCAATGGCATTTTGGAAATGCTGTGTCCATGCTGCGGATTTTTCCGCTGCGGATTTGCCGCGGATTTTGATGCGGAAAAATCTGCAGCATGTCAATTGTTTGTTGCGGATTTTGGTGCGGATTTGGGTATAGAATGGGGAAAAAAAAAAAAAAAAATCCGCATCAAAATCCGTGGCAAATCCGCGGGTGCGGATTTGCCGCGAAAGTCGCGGATTTTCAGGCAGAAAAATCCGCAGGTACATTCTACCGTGGACACATAGCCTTAAGGCTATGTGCCCACGCTGTGGATTTACCGCGGATTTTGCCGCGGATTTCCCGAAAATCTGCAGCAGCGGCACTTCCAAGCCATTTCAATGGCATTTTGGAAATGCTGTGTCCATGCTGCGGATTTTTCCGCTGCGGATTTGCCGCGGATTTTGATCCGGAAAAATCTGCAGCATGTCAATTGTTTGTTGCAGATTTGGTGCGGATTTTGGGTATAGAATGGGGAAAAAAAAAAAAATCCGCATCAAAATCCGCGGCAAATCCGCACCTTTCATGCAGAAAAATCCGCAGGTACATTCTACCGTGGACACATAGCCTAAGTATTGTTCATGAATTTGTCTAAATCTGTGTTAGTGGCTGTTTATTGTTGTATTGTCCAACCTAAGGCACACCTGTGCAATAGCATAGAACAACAGGAAATTACGGTCCTGCACCAATGGGGAATACCTTGTCAGGTGCTGCAGAGAAAGGAGTCCGGTCGGATAGTCCTTGTAGAGCTGACATGAGGTGCACACTGGTAATCAGAAGAAGAAAGTCTGATAATGTATCCAGGAGTAGAGGGGGCTATACTTGTGCAACAATGATGCTGCTAATCAGCATCTTGATATGCCACACCTATGAGGTGGAAGAATTATCTTGGCAAAGGAGAGGTGCTCACAAACACAGATTTAGGCCGATTTCAAACGTTGGTGTTTCAGGTACGCGTGACATCCGTTTTTAACACGAATGCTACACGTACCCATGTCAGTCTATGGTGTTTCTCACACGTTCGTGTTTTCCCACGGACCGTGTGACTTTGCGTTTCCCTGCACACACACACGGAGACATGTCCGTTTTTTCTCTGGCAGCACTGATGTCACAAGGCCCGCACACTGATGTTGTCCGTGTGACATCAGTGTGACACATACCAGGGAAAACACATGTCTTTGTAATAAAAATATTTTCTGTATTCACCTGTATCCATCACTGCTGTCTTCGGCTCTGCTGCCTCCGGCTTCTGACCCCGGTTCATTATTCTCATAGAATATTCACTGCAATGATGAGCTGGAAGCAGCAGCGCCAGAGACTTCAGTGCCGGGGACCGCATCGCTGGGGATAGGCGAGTATCCAGCAGAGTGAGTGTGTGTGTGTGTGTGTGTGTGTGTGTGTGTGTGTGTGTGTGTGTGTGTGTGTGTGTGTGTGTGTATGTATGTATGTATGTATGTATGTATTAGTGATGAGCGAGTATGCTTGTTACTACTCGGTACTCGCACGAGTATCAATGTACTCGGGCTACTCGGCGGGGACCGAGTAATCTTGCGATACTCGTGCTGTACTCGTGGTCTTCATGTTGGCGCTCTTTTTAGAGCCAGCCCTTATGCAGGGATTGGCTGGCAGACCAATGCAATGCCACAGCCCTGTTGTGGAATTGCAGTGATTGGCCGGCCCTCACAGCATGACCGTGCCTTTAGCCCGACACTTCCCCGCTCGGCTACGGCCCCTCCCGCACTCCACTCCGCGTGTATATATATATATATGCACGCTTACACACACACGTACGTTTTTTTATTTAATTTACAGTTTTATGGTTTCTACATGCTGCCGGTGGTCATTTCACAAAAATACTCGGGTCTCCCATAGGATAACATTGGGCTCGGTGCTCGGGCCGAGTACACGAGTATCTTGGGAGGCTCGGCCCGAGCCTCGAGCACCCGAGCTTTTTAGTACTCGCTCATCACTAGTATGTATATATATATATATATATATATATATATATATATATATATATATATACACACACACCGTATATGCCGGCGTATAAGACGACTGGGCGTAGTATAAGACGACCCCCAACGTCTGCCCTAAAAATATAGAATTTGGGATATACTCACTGTATAAGACTACCCCGCTCCCAAATGAAAAAAAGTCTGCTTTGATTGCAACATGTTAATTTTAATTCCGCGAGAGCCGTACAATATGTTTTTAAAGGGCCATTGACAGATCAATCGCTCCAATGTTCACTTAGTACAGCAAGGAATGCTCCTCCCTGCTGTATAAAGCCACAACTGGACTGAAACAATGGTACAACACTCTGCTACAAACAGACACACACAACTCTGCTACAAACAGACAAACACACACAACTCTGCTACAAACAGACAAACACACACAACTCTGCTACATACAGACAAACACACACAACTCTGCTACATACAGACAAACACACACAACTCCGCTACATACAGACAAACACATACAACTCTGCTACATACAGACAAACACATACAACTCTGCTACATACAAACACACACAACTCTGCTACAAACAGACAAACACACACAACTCTGCTACAGACAAACACACACAACTCTGCTACAAACAGACAAACACACACAACTCTGCTACAAACAGACAAACACACACAACTCTGCTACAAACAGACAAACACATACAACTCTGCTACATACAGACAAACACACACAACTCTGATACATACAGACAAACACACACAACTCTGCTACATACAGACAAACACACACAACTCTGCTACATACAGACAAACACACACACACACAACTCTGCTACATACAGACAAACACATACAACTCTGCTACATACAGACAAACACACACAACTCTGCTACATACAAACACACACAACTCTGCTACATACAGACAAACACACACACACACAACTCTGCTACATACAGACAAACACATACAACTCTGCTACATACAGACAAACACACACAACTCTGCTACATACAGACAAACACACACAACTCTGCTACATACAGACAAACACACACAACTCTGCTACATACAGACAAACACATACAACTCTGCTACATACAGACAAACACATACAACTCTGCTACATACAGACAAACACACACAACTCTGCTACATACAGACAAACACATACAACTCTGCTACATACAGACAAACACATACAACTCTGCTACATACAGACAAACACACACAACTCTGCTACATACAGACAAACACATACAACTCTGCTACATACAGACAAACACATACAACTCTGCTACATACAGACAAACACATACAACTCTGCTACATACAGACAAATACACACAACTCTGCTGCTCTGTGGGGCCTGCACCCGCGGCTCGGCGGGTACAGCACCCGCGGCATCGGCGGGGGGGGGGGGGGGGATTGGCAGGGCATACATCTGGGGGGTTAGAAGCAGCTCACCGGGGCCCATAATGGGGAGGCGGGGAGGGCATTTACCCGATTAGGTCACGGTGGAGAGGGGGCCCACACAGCGCCGGACAGAAGCTCGCCTCCTTCATCTGTGGGACTGAGAAGGCGGTAGCTCCGCCCACAGATGAAATTCAAAACAGGATGTCTGCGCGCCTTAAAGTGACGGCGCCGCAGATTGCTGCCGAGGACTGCGGTCCCCGGAACTCGGCCGGGGGCAGCAGAACTATAAAGGCGAGTGGGCCCCGGCCAAGGGACAGGAGAACTGACGAGGCCGAGTGGGCCCCCCCGGCTCTCCAGGGCCCCGGCATTTGCCCATAGACAGGTAGGAGCCCTGTCTGCGAGCCAGATACGGCCATCAAAAGAGCCATATCTGGCTCGCGAGCCATAGGTTCCCGACCCCTGCTGTATGATATATACCGTATTTTTCGCTTTATAAGACGCACCTGATTATAAGACGCACCCCCAAATTTGGTGAAGGAAAAGAGAATTATTTTTTTTTAATGTTAAATGGGGTCCATCTTATAATGCCAGTGTCCCTCTAACAAATCATATAGGGTATATGTCCCTCATAGCCCCCCATCCTAAAATTAGCCCCCTTAATCTGCATATGGCCCCCTTATATTGAATATAGCCCCCTTGTGATGGCACACGTTCCCCTGTGCTGCCTATGGTCCCCTATGGATTGCACACGTTCCCGTGTTAGATAACGCCCCCATGCTGCTGCCCATGGCCCCTATAGATCGCACAAGTCCACCTGTGTTAGATATCGCCCCCATAGTGCTGCCCATGGCCCCTATAGATCGCACAAGTCCCCCTGTGTTAGATATCGCCCCCATAGTGCTGCCCATGGCTCCTATATAGATCGCACAAGTCCCCCTGTGTTATATATCGCCCCTATAGTGCTGCCCATGGTCCCTATAGATCGCACAAGTCCCCCTGTGTTAGATATCGCCCCCATAGTGCTGCCCATGGCTCCTATATAGATCGCACAAGTCCCCCTGTGTTATATATCGCCCCCATAGTGCTGCCCATGGTCCCTATAGATCGCACAAGTCCCCCTGTGTTAGATATCGCCCCCATAGTGCTGCCCATGGCCCCTATATAGATCGCACAAGTCCCCCTGTGTTAGATATCGCCCCTAGGCTGCTGCCCAAAGTAAAATAAAACCCTCTTTCCTTATCTCCTCCAGCGCTGAGCTCCCTCCTGTCTGGCTCCGTGCTTCTGTTTCTTACTTCCTGGTTCTCAGTGCGGTCATGTGATCGGCACAGCAGGCTGAGCTCTCTGCCTGCCTGATCACAGTGGAAGCAGGGACACGGGGAGAAATGCTGGAGGGGGTAAGTAAAGCTTTTTTATTTTAGAATGAGCAGCAGCCTGGGGGCCAAATCTAACACTGGGGTGGGCATGTGCGATCACACTGGGACGCAGGCTCATATAATATGCACCGGTGCCCCAGCCCCTCACTGCGTGCGATTTCAGCACCATTGGAGATGGACAGCAGCTGTGCATATTATATGAGCGGGTGCAGGAGATCAAAGGCTGCAGCCCGCAGCGTTCCCCTGTGCTCCAGAGCTGCTGCCCCCACCTCCCCTGGACGCTGCAGTGTACATATATATATACACACACACACACACACACACACCCCCCGTATATCCGGCGTATAAGACGACCCCCCACTGTAGCCATTATTTTAAGGGGGTAAAAAGTCGTCTTATACACACATATACATACAGTGAGGTCAGGATGTCATCGGAGTTCACAATTAACTTGTCACGCTGTACTCTAAGATGTACAATAGCAGTACAGCGCAGTAATGTGGGACAGAGGATTCCTGAAACTATCTGAGAAGGTAGTTAGCTTCTAAACCACTAGGGGGCGTAAAAGTGGAGGAAACGTATGAGCAGGGAATTCCCTAGCAGAGGTAATACTAGTCAAGCCCACCAGATGGCAGTAGAATCGTCAGAAAGCCGTGTCACAACATGAGGTCTTGTAAGTACACAAGGGCAAAGTCTAAACGTAGTCAGAGGGAAGCAAATAGTCAGTAGCCGGGAAATCAGAGCCTAGAAGCGAGGGGGAGTGGGAAGACAAGACAGAATAAAGGTAAACAGATAAGGAACGAACAGGGAGACAGTGGGAGAGACACTGATGGAAACAGACAACAGAGGAGGTTAACAGGTCAGGTGAACACGGAGGTCAGGAGGGGGCAGGGCAGACAACAGGTCACTCAAGAGCAGAACACAGCAGAGCCAGAAGTATCACTGGCGAAGTGCAAGAGAAACAGTGCCCTAATAAAGCAGCCTGACCTCCAGAACGAGGCAGAAAGGATTAACCCCTAACGTGACTTGCATTAGAAGTGAAACTAAAAAAAAAGGCTCAGCTCCAGCTGAGCCAAGAGTCAATCATGACAGTACTCAGATGATATCCTGACGACATCCCCGTGACACCGCGGTTTTAGCGGCTGTTACTTCATGGGTTCATCAGAGTTCATTGTGAACTCCGATGAACCCGTGACATTACTGCCACAACACCTGCTTTAGCGTGGATGTCCCGGGGGTGTCGTCAGGATGTCATCTGAGTTCATTGAAAACTCCGATGAACCCGTGACATTACTGTCGGGCCTACACACACACACTGCTTATAAGGTCCAGGTTCCCGCAGGGAAGCGCACACAGCAGTGAAACCTCCTGACCAGGCCACACACACGTTGCTGAGGGTGCCCCTGTGGTGACTTGGGCTGACCTTATAAGGTCTAGGTCACCGCAGGGAAGCATACACAGCCGTGTGTGTGCCTGCAGGGGCTGCTCTCACAATCAATGGTGGAACGTTCAGTTCTCCATTGAATGTGACCGCAGTATGGGATCAACATGGGCCCCCCTAATTGGATTACGGCAAACCAGGAATAGGGATTTGATAGGGAAATAAATTGGAAAAGAAGGTGTCTTTTGCCTTTATTTATTATGTCTTTTCAGGTTTGCTTTTGGGGAACGTCGTGGGACCTCACCATGAATTACGGTGGACCTTTTGTTTATGTATAAAAATCAAATAAATTGGTGAACGAGGGCTGGAGTTGTTTTTTTTTTTTGTTCAAATAAACTTTGTTATTCTTTGCACTACTGGATTAGTAATGGTGGTGTCTGCTAGACGCCACCCATTACTAATACCAGGGCATAATGCTGGCATCAACCCCCCAAATATTACCCGTTTGCCACCGCACCAGGGCAACAGGAAGAGCCGTATCCAACACCAGAATTGGCGCATCTAATAGATCCGCCATTTCTGGGTTGGCTGTGGGCTGCTATTGTTAGGCAGGAAAGGGCCAAATAACCATGGCCCTTTCCACCCTAATAATATCAGCCCCCAGTCGTCTGCTGTACCATGGCTGGTTTTAGTAAAATGGAGGGGATCCTACATCATTTTTTATTTTTTTTTAAATCTAAAAATTTTAAAAATATGCGTAGGATCCACTCTATTTTTAATAGCCAGCCAAGGTACAGCAGAGAGCTGAGGGTTGCAGCCTGCAGCTGCTGCTGTTCCTAAGCTGGATATGAAATTTGGGGAGGACCCCATGTCATTTTTTTTTTTTTTTTTTTTTTTTTAAATTAAAAACTAAAAATGCTGTAAAACAGCTAGCCAAGCTAGCTACCTCTATATCATTATTCTGTTCTGTCTATTTTATGTTCTTTCTTTATATCTCTCTATCTAGCTTATATGTTTTATCCAACTGTCTATTTTATCGGCTCTATTTATCTATCTATCAAATCTGTTCTATTATCTATCTTTCTATATCTATAATTTTTCAGGCTTTGCCCATCTTTTACATATTAAAAAAAACATTCATTTCAGTATCATGCGTTTTTTTACCGGTACCAGTCACACTGATGTCACACGTATGCAAACACAGACGTTACACGAATGACCATACCGGTACGTGTGGCTTGCACCTGTTTAAACATGGATGTCTGAAAGCTGAAAGGGGCCTTAGATAAATTTGTGCACAATATTTCAGAGAAAAAGGCCTTTTATGTACATACAAAAAGTCCCAGATCTTTGAGTTCAGCTCATGAAAAAAAGCGAAACCAACAGTTGTCTTTAGATCTTATTCGGTCATATATGATATAAATTTATATATTTTATATATATATATATATATATATATATATATATATATATATATATATATATATATATATATATATATATATATATATATATATATATATATATATATACATATATATACATACACACATATATATATACATATACACACTACACACATGCATATACATACATATACACACATACATATACATACATATACACACATACATACATATATATATATTTATATATATATAAAAAACACACACTTCAGTATATATTACACACACACACAGCACAGTTCCACTTCTCCTATCCTGTATACTGAGTATACGTAGATGGCTATTGAGATGTTGAAAATTAGATTGACTTACATACCTAATATGCTTGAGGTTGTGGGGGCACATACAGGTTAATTGTAATAACCATCAATATTTAACTAAATCACAACAGTGTTAGTATATGCTAGATAGGGGTCAATATATTCAATTGTTTAACCCCTTCAGCCCCCGGGCACTTTCCGTTTTTCCTTTTTTTTTTTTTGCACCCCTTCTTCCGAGAGCCTTAACTTTTTTATTTTTCGGTCAATCTTGCCATATGAGGGCTTGTGTTTTTGAGGAACGAGTCGTACTTTTACATGAAAAACCATACCATACGTTTTACCATATAGTGTACTGGAAAACAGCAAAAAAATTCCAAGTGTGGAAAAACTGCGAAAAAAAAGTGTGACCGCACAATAGTTTTTGGAAATTGTTTTCACCATGTTCACTATATGGTAAAACTGATGTGTTGTTGTGATGCCTGGGGTCACTGCGAGTTTGTAGAGACCAAACCTGTATAGGTTTACTTGTATCTAAGGGGTTCAAAAAAAATTCACAAGCTTGTCCAATAAAAGTGGCGTACGTTTTGCGCCATTTTCCGAAACCCGTAGTGTTCTCATTTTTTGGGATCTATGCCTTAGTGACGGCTTATTTTTTGCATCTTGAGCTAACATTTTTAATTGTACCATTTTTGCGCAGATGCTACGTTTTGATCGCCTGTTATTGCATTTTGCGCAAAACTTGCGGTGACCAAAAAATGCAATTTTGGCATTTGGAATTTTTTTGCCACTACGCCATTTACCAATCAGATTCATTTTTATATTCTGATAGATCGGGCATTTCTGAATGCGGCGATACCAAATACTGTATGTGTATATATTTTTTTTTTTTTTAACCCTTTTATTTTCAATGGGGTAAAAGGGGCGTGATTTTAACTTTTCGGTGTTTTTTTTAACTTTTTTTTTATTTTACTAGTCCCCCTAGGGGGGCTATATGGATCAACAATCCAATCGCTCTGCCCTATCTGTAGATCTCAGCTACAGAGCTGAAAACTGCAGATACGCTGCTTTACTCTCAATGCCGGAAGTATGCCGCAACTGTGAGAAAGTGACTCATGTTAGCTACAGGCGTCTTCACATGACTCTGTATTACCATGGCAAGCACCGAAAGACACGTGATCACGCACGTGACGTCCGGTGGGGGCAGCGGTAAGTGAAAGTAATGGCCGTGCGCATATACATTTCGCTGCCAGACTTTCGCTGCGAGATGTAAGGGGTTAAAAGTTGCGGGTGGAAGCGATTCCACTCGTAACTTTCAGGCACACGTCAGCTGTTAAACACAGCTCATATGTGCGTGGATCGCCGCGACCTGCCCAGGGCAGGGGGCGGGGATTAACCTCACACGATCCATGATGGCTATATCCGTCATGGGTCGTGAAAGGGTTAACTTAATTTAAGCCATTACTCTTTGTGTGTGCCATTATACCCAGAGCAATGAGACTATTCAATTTGTAATTTCCAGTACACTTTGCACTTGCATAAATGCTACAAATAGGTAGGTGTGGATAGATATTTGTTTGATAGGTTTTCCAAAAACTGTTTTACAAGTATTGACATTTCAATAGTGTTTACTCTATTAAAGACCATAAACTGTGTCCTATATATTACAAGCCAAACTCACATTTAAGTAGATAAATAACAAAAGATGAACAGCAGTCTAAAAGAAGAATTTATTGGTAATTATTCATCCTTAGTGTTGTATAATGGCTTTGTTGCATTCTTAAAGAAGACCTATCAACAGGTCAAAAGACGAAAATTATGTTCTTACTTTGCTTTACCGAGTATGCCATTTTTTGCATTTTTAAAATCTACCATATGGTTCCAAAAATATGGTGCTTTTTATTCAATGCTAATGTTTATGGTCTTTATATGAGACAGGGACTCTTAGGATTCTCTGGAGCCATGCCTTTAGTTACTCTGCATTATTACCCAGTGAGCTACACCCCCTTACAAAGACCATAAATTTTAGCACAAGTGATTACTTAGGGTGCTCGCCACTGTTCAATACTTGATGAACCATCGGAGTGCTCAAAAAACTCGTTACTTGACGCGTATCGCGGGTGTTCGAAAGACATGCTTGAATCTGTGCCCCATATTTTGCAGCTTTTAGACAGCCAATCAATATGCAGGGATTGCCTGACATACAAGGTAATGCCGTAACCATGTTGGCTACTGGCATTTATTGTGATTGGCCGGCTCCCTGGTCATTTTTATGCCCAAAAAGCAAAACTGGAAGCAAGCTCTACAGGCTATCCAATTATGCACCGAACCAATAAATATTTTCAGTGACAGCGGCTATGTTGTTTCCTCCCTTACTCTGTATCTCAAATGTATAGGCACTGAGGGGATGGTTGATTCACAGAATAAGCCCTTACAACATGCAGTTATTCTCAAACAAATTGAACAGTGAGGCAAAGACTTTCCAAATTTATAGTCCTTTTGTGAAATCAAAAGTCACCAGAAACCGACCCCAACATCCTTGGTAATGCATATATACACCATGCAGCCAAAGAAGCAGCCCTGACGGGTGATGACAAATATCCTCATGAAACAATTGCTACCTCCAAGAGGAATCCTCAAGAACCCCCTTTTGTCTTGTCTCCTTTTCAAGACCTCATAAAGGCACAGGAAAAGGATAGAAATTCATCCCTGTCCAATTCTCTTGAGTCTCTACCCGAAAAAGTACTACAAAAGAGTGAATGAAAAGTTTTTGCCTTAGCGGTACTTCTCTCATAGCGAGATCGCTAGCGAGATCGCTGGTGAGTCACAGGTTTTGTGACGTACCAGCGACCTGGCCCCTGCTGTGAAATCGCTGATCGTTACACAGTGCTCTGGTTCATTTTTTGCTCGTTGGTCTCCTGCTGTGCAGCACACATCGGCGTGTTTGACGGCGGGAGACCAACGAGCACCGACTCTGTGTAAGCAGTGTACGCTGGTAACCAGGCTATATATCGGGTAACTAAACAAAGCGCTTTGCTTGGTTATCAGATATTTACCCTGGTTATCGGGTAACTAAGCAAAGTGCTTTGCTTAGTAACCCGATGTGTACCCAGGCTACGTGTGCAGGGAGCCAGCACTAAGCGGTGTATGCTGGTAACCAGGGTAAATATCGGGTAAGCAAGCAAAGCGCTTTCCCTAGATACCCGATATTTACCCTGGTTACAAAGTGCAGAGTCGCTGGTGGCTGGTCGTTGGTGAGCTCTGCCTCATTGACAGCTCACAAGCGACCATGTAGCGACACACCAGCGATCCTAACCAGGTCATATCGTGGTTGGAATCGCTGATGTCATTTAGTGAGACGGTACCCTAACTCTAATGATCACATGTCTGATTAAATGTAAACATTCAGTTTTTGCCCAGCCAGGACCAGAGGCACTGTTAGGCTATGTGAGCACGCTGCGTTTTTTTGACACTGCGTTTTTTGTCGCAAAAAACCCGCAAAAACACATCCGCGGCAAAAAAACGCATAAAAAACGCATGCGTTTTTACCACGTTTTGGTGAGGTTTTTTTTCAAGGAAAAATGCCATTAAGGATTGGTGAAGGAAAAAAAATCTGATGTCATTTCCTTCTTCAATATGTTCTTCATTCTCCACTAGTGTATGCAGGAGAACAGACAGCTGCAGAACTACAAGGCTCAGCATGCTCCATCCAGGACTGTGTGCTGGAGGGAGAGGCAGGGGGAGCAGAACTACAAGGCTCGGCATACTCCATCCACTAGCGTATGCAGGGGAGCAGACAGCAGCTGCAGAACTACAAGGCTCAGCATCCTCCATCCAGAACTGCATGCAGGAGTTTTTTGCCCCCAAAAAAAAAAAAAATGACGTGGGCTTCGCCATATTTTTGTATGCTAGCCAGGTACAGCAGACAAGCACGGGCTGCCCCTATCCCCCAGCTGCTGCAGGACCTCACCGCTGGACTTATACTGTCAGCTGATTCCGTCAGGTGACCGCATCAGCTGATCACCGGCAGGTCCTGCAGCCATCGGACATGTCCCGGGAGTCTGCAGACAGGAGAGTATGACTTTTTTTTTCTACTGTTCACTTTTGATTTTGCAACTGCTTCCACCTCCTGTCCGATCATGGCGCCGCACGGGAGCGGACATCGTGCTGGACAGGAGGTGGAAGCAGGGATGGTGGTACCGGGAGGATTCACACTTCTGTGTTTACCAGCACAAGGAATCCTCTTCCTGTACATGTCACTTTACTACCCACCCCTTGCGTTTATAGCTGCGTTTTTAGTCATAGAAACGCAGTAAAATACAGCTATATTTGCAATTTGCGTTTTTGAAGATCTCATTGAACTAAATGGGTGAAAAACGCAGGACTAATTGACCTGCTTCATTTTTCTGGGCACCACAAAAACGCAGCTAAAAAAACGCTGTGTGCCGATAGCAAAAATGAAAACTCATAGACTTTGCTGGTGAAGCAAAGTCATACAGTTTTCTGAACAAAAACGCACCCAAAAAACGCGCAAAAACGCAGCAAAAAACGCACTGTGCGCACATAGCCTTACAGTTTGTACAAAAGAAAATGTGGGATTTTATTCTGTTTCAGTGTTTTCTGTTAAGCCCCTGTCACACATAGTGATATCGCTAGCGAGATCGCTGAAACATCACAGGTTTTGTAACATATCAGCGACCTCGCCAGCGATGTCGATGTGTGTGACACGTAGTAGTGAGCGGGCCCCTGCTGTGAGGTCGCTGATCATTACAAAACGATCAGGACCTTTTTTTGCTCGTTGGTCTCCCGCTGTGCAACACGCATCTGCGTGTTGGACTGCGGGAGACCAACGAGCACCGACTGTGTAAGCAGCGTACGCTGGTAACCAGGGTAAATATTGGGTAACTAAGCAAAGTGCTTTGCTTAGTAACCCGATGTGTACCCTAGCTACGTATACAGGGAGCCAGCGCTGGCAGCCTGTAATCGGTGTACGCTGGTAACCAACATAAATATCGGGTAATCAAGCAAAGTGCTTTGCTTAGTTACCCGATATTTATCTTGGTCACCAGGCGCAGCATCGTTACACAAGTCGCTTGTGGCTGGTCGTTGGTGAGATCTGCCTGACAGCTCACCAGCGACCATGTAGCGACGCACTAACGATCCCTGCCAGGTCGGATCGCTGGTGGGATCGTTGGTGTGTCGATACGTGTGACGAGACCCTTAGGGATGCTTGCCCTCCCTGTATGTGCTCAATCACAGATACCTATAGAGGCCACTCAAGAAAGACAACCTTTTCATTGAGGATGGGATATTATCAGAGGACAGGGAGTGCCTTGTGATCTTCCCTTTGATTACCTCAAAGGCCAGATCAGAACTTTTTTTCAAGTGACCCGAGATATTGATAATGTGATAACATGCTCTTGCTTATATTGCCCTGCAAGGAAAAATGCACACTAATGCTAAAATTCTTCTCCAAACTACTCAATGGTCACTGGCCATGGGAAATGGGCTGCACTTGGCCTGTATAACTAAATTTGCCAAAAAAAAACCATATAGAATGGTGGAAAATCGGATGGATAGGATGTACCAACTTTCATATGGAAAGATTGTGCTTTCCGTGCCTTCATACCGATCCGAGGCACGGTCCACTCTCTCTTGAACTGAATCAATGTGGGGTTGGTTCATAAGAAATTATGGCTTAATATATGTAAATACTGATAACTGGGGCCACAAAAAAGAAAAAAATGTACTTTACACACCTATGTTGATGGAGAAAAAAAAAATTCTGGCTTTTGGAAAGGGAATAAAAAATTAAAAGCATGAAACAGAGATTGAAAAAAGTTTGATTATTTTACAGCCGTATGAGGTCACATTAATTTCATGCAGTGCCAGATCAAGACAGGAAAATAATCCCTCTTGTAGACAGTTGCAAAAATACTGCCAACACAGGGGATAGATGAAAATAAATGAGCCAAAATAAAAGCAAAATATATAAAACAAGGTAAAACAACAAATGCAAAGATTCCTTTAAATATAGGCAAGTCGTATACGTATCCTACTGTAGATGCCAAATATGATGGTATACAACTAAAAAAAAAACATAATGCAATATATGATCCCCTTTAGAAAGCTTACTTTACTTTACAACTGTTTAAAAGTGTTCTTGAATAATACAGTACCTTTCATGCAGTTTAAGATGGTATCAAATTTATCATTACAAGGTGGGTTATTCATCCGTGCCATCTTTTGAGGTGGTTCACAGTCTTCATCCAATCCACTTTTTTGGTCTATTTATGGGGAGATTTAAAAACAAAACCTTAACTGACAAATTGATCTCTAGATTTCACAACGTAAATTGATTACATTATTAGATACACTATATGGAAAAAATATAGGTACACAAAACTATCTTTCTGCTAAGATCCAAAAATGGTGGATTGTGTTTAATACATAATTGTTAAGGACTCTCCTGATCACATTTGTCACAATAAAATGTATGATTTCATTTAGGCTCTGCTTACATAAACAGTTGTCGTGTGTTTGAATTGGATTTTGTATTTTAAAACAAAAACAACCCCCCCCCACAAAAAGGATTGTTACAAACAGAAGAAAGCAAACCAGAATGTTTTATAAATATACAGTATATATTGTATATAATATACAGTACAGACCAAAAGTTTGGAAACACCTTTTCTTTTAAATGTTTTTATTAATTTAACACAAAGTAATATGACTATAACCAGACATGTTATGAAAATATACATTGCTGATTTTAGTAAACAACACACGTCAGTATTCTAGGTTATAGAATGTTACTTTTAACTTTAACCACTACATACTAAACTACTACAACAATAAAATACATTAACTTTTAATCTGTCTTTACTCATTGGAGTGGAAATCACCAAATTACAACTTATCGATCAATCATAACCACAAGGATAGTTTAGAAACGTAAATTATTAAATATATACCTGGGAGATGGGGGAAAAAAAAACAAAACACAGGTTTAAATAGACTTATTTATTATTAGGTTATTCCATCTTTCCCAAATTTTTTGGTATTTTGGGTATCGATTATTAAAAGTGGCAAAACGTCTCTCATAATTATTATGAAGAATTATCGTTTCTTTAATTTCTGAAATAGATGGTATATCTGTCTTTTTCCATTTAGCCGCTATATGAATTTTGACAATTAAAAAAATGTGAATAACTAGGTATTTATCTTTGGTAATGCTATCTAAATCTAATGAAAAAAGAGCCATTTGAGGTGTAATAGTAATACTATTTCCAAGAATTTGATTTATTAAAAGGTTAACCTCCCTCCAAAGACATCTTAATTTGGGACAAGACCAAAATATGTGAATAATATCTCCCTTTAAATTACATCCTCTCCAGCATAAATGGGAATTATTACTTTTAAAGAGCGATAGCTTATAAAGAGTAAAGTACTACCTAGAAAGCAATTAATAATAAGTTTCATGAAGTGTTAAACATATATTAGAGGAGTATGTATCTCCAATACATCTATTCCACTTTTCCAATGGACACACCTTCTCATTCAAAGAGTTTTCTTTATTTTCATGACTGAAAATTGTACATTCATATTGAAGGCATCAAAATTATGAATTAACACATGTGGAATGAAATACTTAACAAACAAGTGTGAAACAACTGAAAATATGTCTTATATTTTAGGTTCTTCAAAGTAGCCACCTTTTGCTTTGATTACTGCTTTGCACACTCTTTGCATTCTCTTGATGAGCTTCAAGAGGTAGTCACCGGAAATGGTCTTCCACAGTCTTGAAGGAGTTCCCAGAGATGCTTAGCAACTATTAGCCCTTTTGCCTTCATTCTGCGGTCCAGCTCACCCCAAACCATCTCGATTGGGTTTAAGTCTGGTGACTGTAGAGGCCAGGTCAGCTGGCGTAGCACCCTATCACTCTCCTTCTTAGTCAAATAGCCCTTACACAGCCTGGAGGTGTGTTTAGGGTCATTGTCCTATTGAAAAATAAATGAAGGTCCAACTAAACGCAAACCGGATGGAATAGCATGCCGCTGCAAGATGCTGTGGTAGCCATGCTGGTTCAGTATGCCTTCAATTTTGAATAAATCCCCAACAGTGTCATCAGCAAAGCACCCCTACACCATCACACCTCCTCCTCCATGCTTCACGGTGGGAACCACTGGTCTAATGTCCATTCCTTGTGTTCTTTAGCCCAAACAAGTCTATTCTGCTTGTTGCCTGTCCTTAGCAGTGGTTTCCTAGCAGCTATTTTACCATGAAGGCATGCTGCACAAAGTCTCCTCTTAACAGTTGTTCTAGAGATGTGTCTGCTGCTAGAACTCTGTGTGGCATTGACCTAGTCTCTAATCTGAGCTGCTGTTAAAATGCATTTTCTGAGGCTGGTGACTCGGATAAACTTATCCTCCGCAGCAGAGGTGACTCTTGGTCTTTTTTTCCTGGGGCGGTCCTCATGTGAGCCAGTTTCTTTGTAGCGTTTGATGGTTTTTGCTACTGCACTTGGGGACACTTTCACAGTTTTCCCAATTTTTCGGACTGACTGACCTTAATTTTTTAAAGTAATGATGGACACTCGTTTTTCTTTACTTAGCTGCTTTTTTCTTGCCATAATACAAATTTTAACAGTCTATTAAGTAGGACTATAAGCTGTGTATCCACCAGACTTCTGCACACTACAACTGATGGTCCCAACCCCATTTATAAGGCAAGAAATCCCACTTATTAAACCTGACAGAGCACACCTGTGAAGTGAAAACCATTTCCGGTGACTACCTCTTGAAGCTCATCATGAGAATGCCAAGAGTGTGCAAAGCAGTAATCAAAGCAAAAGGTGGCTACTTTGAAGAACCTAGAATATAAGACATATTTTCAGTTGATTCACACTTTTTAGTTAAGTATTTCATTCCACATGTGTTAATCCATAGTTTTGATGCCTTCAATGTGAATCTACAATTTTCAGAGTTATGAAAATAAAAAAAAACTCTTTGAATGAGAAGGTGTGTCCAAACTTTTGGTCTGTAATGTATATATGTATATACATATACATACACACACACATAAAACAGTCATAGCCAAAAGTTTTGAGAATGACACCAAAATTATATTTTCACATGATCTGTTGTTCTCTGGTTTTTAATTGTGTTTGTCTGATGTTTACATCACATACAGAAATATAATTGCAATCATATTATGAGTACCAAAAGGTTATATTGACAGTTAGAATGAGTTAATGCAGCAAGTCAATATTTGCAGTGTTGACCCTTCTTCAGGACCTCTGCAATTCTCCCTGGCATGCTCTCAATCAACTTCTGGATCAAATCCTGACTGACAGCTGTCCATTCTTGCATAAGCAATGCTTACATTTTGCCAGAATTTGTTGGTTTTTGTTTGCCCACCCGTCTCTTGATTGCCTACAAGTTCTCAATGGGATTAAGATCTGGGGAGTCTCCAGGCCATGGACCCAAAATCTCTATGTTTTGTTCCATGAGCCATTTAGTGACCACCTTTGCTTTATGGCAAGGTGCTCCATCATGCTGGAAAAGGCATTGTTGGGCACCAAACTGCTCTTGGACAGTTGGGAGAAGTTGCTCTTGAAGGACATTCTGGTACCATTCTTTATTCATGGCTGTGTTTTTAGGCAAGACTGCGAGTGAGCCGATTCCCTTGGCTGAGAAGCAAACCCACATATGAATCGTTTCAGGATGCTTAACAGTTGGCATGAGACAAGACTGGTGGTAGCGCTCACCTCTTCTTCTCCTAATAAGCTGTTTTCCAGATGTCCCAAACAATCGAAAAGGGGATTCATCTGAGAAAATGACTTTATCCCAGTCCTCAGCAGTCCACTCCCTGTACCTTTTGCAGAATATCAGTCGGTCCCTGATGTTTTTTCTGGAGAGAAGTGGCTTCTTTGCTGCCCTCCTTGAAACCAGGCCTTGCTCTAGCAGTCTCCGCCTCACAGTGCGTGCAGAAGCACTCACACCAGCCTGCTGCCATTGCTGAGCTAGCTCGGCACTGCTGGTAGTCCGATCCCACAGTTGAAACAGTTTTAAGATACGGTCCTGGCGTTTGCTGGTCCTTCTTGGGCGCCCTGGAGCCTTTTTGGCAACAATGGAAGCTCTCTCCTTGAAGTTCTTGATGATGCGATAGATTGTTGACTGAGGTGCAATCTTTGTAGCTGCGATACTCTTCCCTGTTAGGCCATTTTTGTGCAGAGCAATGATGGCTGCATGTGTTTCTTTAGAGATAACCATGGTTAACTGAAGAGAAACAATGATACCAAGCACCAGCCTCCTTTTAAAGTGTCCAGTGGTGTCATTCTTACTTAATCATGACTGATTGATCACCAGCCCTGTCCTCATCAACATCCACACCTGTGTTAATGGAACAATCACTAAAACAATGTTAGCTGCTCTTTTTAAGGCAGGAATGCAATGATGTTGAAATGTGTTTTGGAGGTTAAAGTTCATTTTCCTAGCCAATATTGACTTTGCAAGTAATTGCTGTTAAGCTGATCGCTCTTTATGACATTCTGGAGTATATGCAAATTGCCATTAGAAAAACTTAAGCAGTAGACTTTGCAAAAATTAAATATTTGTAGCATTCTCAAAACTTTTGGCCATGACTGTGTATATATATATATATATATATATATATATATATATATATATATATATATATATATATATATATATATATATATATATATATATATATATATAAAGATTTTTTTTTCCTCAGAAATTGTGTGATCTACATTTGATGAACATTTGAAGGGTTTTTTTTGTGAGGGGTACACCATGCCACTAGAGCAGAGTTGTACAAAAGATCCACAGTATATCACCATAAACCCTTTACTTTGCCCAAAATGTGATGATCAAAATTAGAGAACAGCAATGACTGTAGCACAGACAATGGTTATAACTAGAGATGGGCGGATTCTCTCTTTTTTTTTGTTTTTATAAATCTGGATCCTGTCCGGAATCTGGCCGCCATATAAGTCTAAAAATAGTGGTAGACGGGATAGGGGAATGGGAGGAAGCGCGCTGCACTTACCAGAGATCTGGCATGGCTGTACGCTACTCCCAGGCATCGCATTCACTTCTGATACTGTGCATTACATTGATCGCATATGCATTGCTTTCCCCGCCCACCAACGCCTATGATTCGTTGCAGCCAGACACGACTCCACTTTGAGTGACAGCGTCAGTTGACTGCATCCAATCAAAAGCGTCAGGACGGCCAGTAGGCGGGGAAAGCCGTGTAACTTAAGGTGCCCATATACTCTACTATCTACAGTGAGCCTAGAATGAACAGGCTCATTCCAGATTAGTGGGCATGACTCGCGTGGTTGGTGGGCGACATCATGTTTCCTCTCCTCCCCCAAAATCATGCAAGGGGGCTTTGCCACCTCTCCTGCACCACTCCTATTTGGGGGGGTCTTACCTCCAGACCCCAGCTTCTATTATAAACAACTCTATGCCCAGAAAGGAATGTAAACATTTAGTGCATAGTAGTGATAGTGCCGCTCACACTGGTGATGATTCTCTCATGTGAGAGAAAATCACATGCCTTATACAAAGGACAAACAGATAAAACTGCTCAGAGTGTGAGCAGAGGGTCATTCAGTGTACTCTTATTCGCTGAAATACGAGAATCAAACAACAGGTGTGGAGTAGATATAAAACATAATCTCTCCATCTTCTTCATTTTTTGAGTCAACTGATATCAGTCTGCACTCAACATGAGAGGAGGAGGGGGAGGGGGGGGGGGGGGAAAAAAAAAAGAGTGCTGGTCAGAGCCCTGCCACATTGTAAAATATCAGACTGCACTCCGCCGTGTTATACACCAGTGTGAGCAAACCCTTAAAGAGATTGTGGAACAGATATAGTGTACTTGGATACAATATCTCAAAAGATATTAGTGGGTTCTTCGCGAAGTACTCCTTGCTACTTGTCTATTTTTATTTAGTAAGCTAGGATGATATTAAGAGGGTATGAAGCCATTGAAGAACACAAATGAAAGTTTGGGCAAAGAATCCTTCTTCCCTCACTCTTGCTTGTCAACAACCCCTTCATCAAAATAACTTTTTTTTTTTTAAAGCGAGGGAGAGGTTTTCTGACCATTTTCATTGCAAATGGTAGGTGCTCTCGACATCCAATGTCTGGCCACACAGTGCTTTGCGAAAGTATTTGTCCCCCTTGAATTTTTCAAACTTTTCCCATATTTCAGGCTTCAAACATAAAGAGAAAAAAATAAAATTGTATGCTGAAGAATCAACAAGTGGGACACAATTGTGAAGGTGAATGATATTTATTGCTTCTTTTAAATTTTTGTAAAAAAAAAATAAAAAACTGAAAATTGGGGCGTGCAATATGATTCATCCCCTTTACCTTCAGTGCAGCAAACTCACTCCAGAAATTCATTTAGGATCTGTGAATGATCCAATGTTGTCCTAAATGACTGATGATGATAAATATAAGCCCCCTGTGTATAATCAAGTCTCAGTATAAATGCACCTGCTCTGTGGTAGTCTCAGTGTTCTGTTTAAAGCACAGAGAGCATCATAAAGACCAAGGAACACAACAGGTAGATCCGTGATACTGTTGTGGAGATGTTTAAAGCCGGATTTGGTTGCAAAAAAATTTCCAAAACTTTAAACATCCCAAGGAGCACTGAGCAAGCAATCATATTGAAATGGAAGGAGTATCGTAGCACTGCAAATCTACAAAGACCCAGCCGTCCCTCAGAAATTTCATCTCAAACAAGAAGACTGATCAGAGATGAAGCCAGGAGGCCCATGATCACTCTGGATGAACTGCAGAGATCTACAGCTGAGGTGGGAGAGTCTGTCCATAGGACAACAATCAGTCGTACATTGCACAAATCTGGCCTTCATGGAAGAGTGGCAAGAAGAAAGCCATTTCTCAAGGATATCCATAAAAAGTGTCGTTTACAGTTTGCTACAAGCCACCTGGGAGACACACCAAACATGTGGAAGAAGGTGCTCTGGTCAGATGAAACCAAAATCGAACTATTTGGGCACAATGCCAAACGATAGCAACACAGCTCATCACCCTGAACACACTATCCCCACTGTCAAACATGGTGGTGGCAGCATTATGGTTTGGCCCTGCTTTGCTTCAGCAGGGACAGGGAAGATGGTTAAAATTGATTGGAAGATGGATGGAGCCAAATACAGAACCATTCTTGATGAAAACCTGTTGGAGTCTGCAAAAGACCTGAGACTGGGGGGGGTGGAGATTTGTCTTCCAACAAGACAGTGATCCAAAACATAAAGCGAAATCTACAATGGAATGGTTCACAAATAAACGTATCCAGGTGTTAGAATGGCCAAGTCAAAGTCCAGACTTGAATCAAATCGAGAATCTGTGGAAAGAGCTGAAAACTGCTGTTCACAAACGCTCTCCATCCAACCTGACTCAGCTTGAGCTATTTGCAAAGGAAGAATGGTCAAGAATTTCAGTCTCTCGATGTGCAAAACTGATAGAAGAACTAACAGAGTTAAATAGATGGGTAGAGTGCTCAAAAAGGGACTAACATGTAATCTCAACCCTATTTTAAAATGTGCAATTTTTATTAATATTCATGAAAATGTACCCACAAACAGACATACAAACATATAAATGAGAATGGATCACGATATCCTTGTAAATAACCAAGGAGTTTTATATACACACTCACTTTAGGAAAGGGAAGGGAAACTAATATAGCCCTATAAGGGTAGTGTATCCCTACCTAACAACGGAGGGTATGACACCATAAGTTACCGGGCGCCCCCGTTCCACGTCGGCTCTCCCTCTCCCTGACCCTGATATAGGGATGGGATGGAAAGCCCTATAGTGGTGCTTGCACAGTACAATATATATGAGTTCCCAAATGGTAATACTCTTCCCTGTATTGTTTTCCTTAGATCAAGAAGGTATCAATTTACTGATCTACAACCAGGTATTCCTATTCATGATACTAGCACTGTACAAGACGTATAGACTTCTATTCCTAATACAGTCAGGGCCAGAAATATTTGGACAGTGCCACAAGTTTTGTTATTTTAGCTGTTTACAAAAACATGTTCAGAAATACAATTATATATATAATATGGGCTGAAAGTGCACACTCCCAGCTGCAATATGAGAGTTTTCACATCCAAATCGGAGAAAGGGTTTAGGAATCATAGCTCTGTAATGCATAGCCTCCTCTTTTTCAAGGGACCAAAAGTAATTGGACAAGGGACTCTAAGGGCTGCAATTAACTCTGAAGGCGTCTCCCTCGTTAACCTGTAATCAATGAAGTAGTTAAAAGGTCTGGGGTTGATTACAGGTGTGTGGTTTTGCATTTGGAAGCTGTTGCTGTGACCAGACAACATGCGGTCTAAGGAACTCTCAATTGAGGTGAAGCAGAACATCCTGAGGCTGAAAAAAAAGAAAAAATCCATCAGAGAGATAGCAGACATGCTTGGAGTAGCAAAATCAACAGTCGGGTACATTCTGAGAAAAAAGGAATTGACTGGTGAGCTTGGGAACTCAAATAGGCCTGGGCGTCCACGGATGACAACAGTGGTGGATGATCGCCGCATACTTTCTTTGGTGAAGAAGAACCCGTTCACAACATCAACTGAAGTCCAGAACACTCTCAGTGAAGTAGGTGTATCTGTCTCTAAGTCAACAGTAAAGAGAAGACTCCATGAAAGTAAATACAAAGGGTTCACATCTAGATACAAACCATTCATCAATTCCAAAAATAGACAGGCCAGAGTTAAATTTGCTGAAAAACACCTCATGAAGCCAGCTCAGTTCTGGAAAAGTATTCTATGGACAGATGAGACTAAGATCAACCTGTACCAGAATGATGGGAAGAAAAAAGTTTGGAGAAGAAAGAGAACGGCACATGATCCAAGGCACACCACATCCTCTGTAAAACATGGTGGAGGCAACGTGATGGCATGGGCATGCATGGCTTTCAATGGCACTGGGTCACTTGTGTTTATTGATGACATAACAGCAGACAAGAGTAGCCGGATGAATTCTGAAGTGTACCGGGATATACTTTCAGCCCAGATTCAGCCAAATGCCGCAAAGTTGATCGGACGGCACTTCATAGTACAGATGGACAATGACCCCAAGCATACAGCCAAAGCTACCCAGGAGTTTATGAGTGCAAAAAAGTGGAACATTCTGCAATGGCCAATTCAATCACCAGATCTTAACCCAATTGAGCATGCATTTCACTTGCTCAAATCCAGAATTAAGACGGAAAGACCCACAAACAAGCAAGACCTGAAGGCTGCGGCTGTAAAGGCCTGGCAAAGCATTAAGAAGGAGGAAACCCAGCGTTTGGTGATGTCCATGGGTTCCAGACTTAAGGCATTGATTGCCTCCAAAGGATTCGCAACAAAATATTGAATATAAAAATATTTTGTTTGGGTTTGGTTTATTTGTCCAATTACTTTTGACCTCCTAAAATGTGGAGTGTTTGTAAAGAAATGTGTACAATTTCTACAATTTCTATCAGATATTTTTGTTCAAACCTTCAAATTAAACGTTACAATCTGCACTTGAATTCTGTTGTAGAAGTTGCATTTCAAATTCAATGTGGTGGCATGCAGAGCACAACTCGCGAAAATTGTGTCACTGTCCAAATATTTCTGGACCTAACTGTAAATTATCTTTATGCAAGGTAGTGATCCATAAGAGTTATTTACAACCACATATGTTACAGGGTGGTATACCCCACAAGTATATTACAGTCACCTAGAGTCATATCACAAGGGGCTCAGATAATCTCCCCATTATACCCCAGGAGCTGAAAGAAAAATGGGATACAGACACCCCTGCAAATTACTGCAAAATAGAAAAGGTTGCTTCAATCATATTCTATATAATATAGTATAACAGGGAGAAAAGATGAATTACTTCCCTGAGAAGCAGGAATCCAGGCCTGCCAGGCCTCAACGCGTTTCTCCTCTCCCTTCAGAGGTTCATCAGGAGGCTAAGGGGAGACAGCAGCGGGTCCTGTTCAATAACAATCCATGGCTGTAAGCAGCGTTCACGTGCATGAATGAGGTATTTAAAGCATGGCTGCGGGGGAAGGGGCGGTCACCAATCAGACAAAAGGGCTTCAGTGTCTGCAAGTTTCTACTGCACATGCCTGAAAAAGTCAAACACTAGATGCCTGACACACACTGAGCATGCTCCATAGACCACAAGACATAGGGCACACAGAGGTCCAGGGGAGTGTCAGTGGTGAACTAAGCATCCAGTCATAGCATGATAGGAGTGGCCACATGAAAATGTTTAACCATTGAAGCCACATACAAGCGCGATCACATGACAACGCAGCCAGAGGGCCTCAATGTCTACAGGTTAACATTGCGCATGCCTAAGAAAAGGCAAGCGTTAGGACTTTATAGCACTCACTGCATATGCCCAATTATCACATAGCGCACGGGGCATTAAATAGAAGCACAGATGTCCAGGAGAGTGCCAATAATGCAGGCCACATCCACACACATCAACACTGGTATGGAAATGTGAAAATGTTTTAACAGGTGCGATCACGTGATCAAATTACGTGTCTGAAAAGCGCCACTGCTTCAACACAGTAGGCAATAAATATCTAAAAATGTCTTCTGCATATACCCAGCAGCCTGTGGATAACAAGCGCAAGGAAAAAATATGTCATAACAATTGTGACAAAGGGGAGGAGCCAACAAGTGTAGAAAGCATGATGCTGCAAAAATTAATGGATCAAAATCCCCTTCCCCTAGGGATGGTTCATATTATAATGGCCTGATGTAAAAAATTATTACAGCAATTGTGACAAAGGGGAGGAGCCAACAAGCGTAGATAGCATAATGCTGCAAAAATTAATGGATCAAAATCCCCTTCCCCTATGGGGGGTCATATTACAACGGCTTGATGTAAAAATTATTACAACAATTGTGACAAAGGGGAGGAGCCAACAAATGTAGATAGCATAATGCTGCAAAAATTAATGGATCAAAGACCCCTACCCCTCGGGGGGGTCATATTACAACTGCCTGATGTAAAAATTATTACAACAATTGTGACAAAGAGATGTAGAAAATTATTATAACAATTATGACAAAAAAGGGAGGAGTCAACAAGTATAAACAGCATAATGCTGCAAAACTTAATGGATCAAAATCCCCTTCCCTAAGGGGGTCATATTGTAAAGGCCTGGTGTAGAAAAATAATATTAAAAGGGGCCTTACCGATTTTATCAATACAGGAAGGATGGAGTGTATACATCCAACCTTACTGACTGGGACCAAAAACAGAACAATCTTCAGACTTAATATAGCCCTATAAACTACACCAAGCTGCCCCTGCAGACAGACCTAGACACTATTGAAAGACACTAAAATCAACCCCTTACCCTTACTCATGCCTATAAAGAGTCTCTTAATGGCAATAAGAAAAGAGACCATAGCTCAATGAAAAATTCCAGAGCTAAACTGCCGTGACTCACAAATTACGAGTCGATAACGGGGGCGCATAAAGTTCTATCATAAGTATTCAACCCAATAACACCGTCCAGAAGGTTGAAACCCCAGCCCAGTACTACAGCAAAGATCACACGCAACACTCAGAGGGCTCCTTTAAACAGAACCAGACAATTAAAGAAAGGGGGAGAAGGAAAGCCTTTCATTAAGACCCAAGGGCGTCTGGGACCTAAGGCGGAAAATCCACTGACTCTCCTTCTGTAGGATTCTCCTATCCAAATAACCATCCCTGAGGTTAGAGCGGATGACTTTCAATATCACAAACGTTACGCACTTTTCATTCCCACCATGGCTCTCCCAGATGTGACGAGCCAGGGGTATATCTCTCTTCTGTCGGATGTCACCGATATGCTCACCAATGCGTCTTCGGACCTCTCTTATCATTTTGCCCACATAGTTTAGGGGGCAACTACAGGTGGCCATATAGACCACTGCACTTTATTTACAATTGGCGAAGTCTCTTATCTCGTACTGCTTACCGGTAATGGCGCTGGAGAAAGATTTCGTAACTGTAATCCAGCTGCAGTACTTGCAATTTCCACACCGGTAGCAGCCCAATGGCTTTCTATCCAGCCACGTGCCTGGTGGAGTTGGTCTCGTGTACAAACTATGCACCAACTGGTCCCTTAGTGAGGCCCCCCTTCTATAGGTTATAGAAGGACGAGTGGTGAGCACATCCTGAAAATCCGGATCCGCTAGAAGGATACCCCAGTGCTTATTAAAGATAGAGCGCACCTGTTCAGAACGAGAGTCAAAAGCACCAATGACTCGAATGGGTTCTTTATAACAAAGACTCCCTTGTGCGCTCTAAGGTGTTTTTAAAAGCACCTCGTAGTATATTGTCCGGGTATCCTCTATCTTGGAATCTCATTCTCAAGTCTCCAGCTTGCGTATGAAAATCCTGCTCCTGGGAACAATTGCGCCTTAGGCGCAAATATTGTCCCTTCGGAATTCCACTCCTGAGGGGGCATGGATGGAAACTATCCCACCTCAGGAGACTATTTGTGGAAGTTGGTTTTCGATACGTTTTTGAGACAAGGGATCCAGACTCATCAATTGTAAATGTGACATCCAAGAAAGACAGAGTGTTTTCGTGAATTTCGCTTGTGAAGGATAATCCGAACTGATTAGAATTGATGCAACTCATGAACTCCCTAAATTCGTCCCTACTGTCAGACCAAATAATAAAAACATCATCGATGTATCTCCCCCAGAACTGGATCAATGGGATCCACCAGGGGGAGCCATCGGTGAAGATGGCACTTTCCTCCCACCAGCCCAGGAGCAGATTTGCGTACGATGGGGCACATGAACTCCCCATCGCGGTGCCCCTGTGCTGGTGGAAGTACTTGCCATCAAAAACAAAAAAATTTCGAGTAAGGACAAATTTCAAGAGTTCCAAAACCATCTTGCTATGAGGTCCTAGATACACTGCTCGTGAACGCAAATAATGTTGTACAGCCTCCATACCCTTATCATGGGGTATGGAGCTGTACAGAGCCTCCACGTCAATGGAAGCCAGATACACTCCCCTATCCAGAGCGAGTCCCTCCAGCTTGAGCAGTAGATCTCCTGTATCGCAGATATATGA
This sequence comes from Anomaloglossus baeobatrachus, assembly GCF_048569485.1. Lineage (NCBI taxonomy): Eukaryota > Metazoa > Chordata > Amphibia > Anura > Aromobatidae > Anomaloglossus > Anomaloglossus baeobatrachus. The sequence continues at coordinate 302,942,759 of NC_134358.1, forward strand.
TGGAAGGCTCAAAACAAACGGTTTTAGAATCTTGTCGACATACACGCTGACATTTTGCGTGATGGAACCTACGCCAGAAACTATAGGGCGTCCCCGTAGGGGTGGGTACCCCTTATGAATCTTGGGGAGCACATAAAAGGTTGCCATCAGAGGTTTTACGGGGGTCATAAATTCATATTCATTCTTGGAGATGAGATGATTCTCCAAAGCTTGAACCAGAATATTATCCAGTTCCATAACAAGAGAGTCAGTAGGGTCCGCCTTAAGAATATTATACGTATTGTGATCATTAAGCAGGGAATAACACATAGTACGATATGTCTCATGGTCCATAACCACCATGTTCCCCCCTTTATCTGAGGGCTTGATGATTATGTTGGGGTCATCTTTGAGAGTCCGTAAGGCCTTCCGTTCTCTCTCAGATAGATTATCCACCACAGTACCCCCTCTAATACGTTGCATATCATCCTCCACCAACTTGAGAAAAATATCCACGCTCGTGAGATCACTACTAGGTGGAAATTTTTGGCTTTTCTTCCTCAAGTCAGTAAAGGGACCCCAGCCTCTGTTACGTGTTCCTTCCTCCAATAGATCTGCCAGCACATTGACAGCCTCAAGATCAGAGATTTCAATGCCAAGCTGTTTGCATTTTTCTCGATCATTGTTCTTAAAGAATTTGTGCCACCTAAGTTTCCTAATAAATAGATGGAGATCTTTCGTCCAACCGAAACAATCAAAAGGCAAGGTCGGTATAAAAGTAAGTCCTTTATGTAGGACAGAAACCATATCCTCCATTAGGCTGAGGGTTGACAGATAATGTGCATGTTACTAGAGTTATTTATTTCTTTTGCTCTCGTCTCCGCAAATCGTGTGTTTTGGTTGTCCCTCCCTCTAAAAAAAGAGGGGGATACAAAAGAAGAGGAGGAGGACGAGGCAGAAACACCGGGAACACTGGGGGTACACCGGAGATGCACCACTTGGAAAATGTTGTGCTCCCACTGCACCTTCTGATGATTGTGGGTAACGGTCCCCTCTGATTGTACCATCTTGGTCTGGAATAACGTCTCCCCTGATAATTTCTACCTCTGGTTCTGTTCTTATTCCTGAAAAAATCAGATCGCTCTGAGTCAGAGACGTCCTGATCTGATGAGGAAATGTCCGAATAAAGCCTGTGTTGAGGGGGAGGATTAGACTTGTGATCAAAATTAAAAGCCTTTTTATCCTTGAAGTCACTCAAGTCACGCAAGAATTGCTTGTGCTTACGTTTTTTTAGGTTGTTTTGGTATTTTTCAATGTTGTTTTGAAGGAATGTCTCCTTTTTACCAAAATCAGCCTCACTTTTGAACTCCAAAGCTTTCTTCCGAAGCTCATCCAATTCAGATAGTGTTTTGGTATAATTTTGCCTTTCCTTCTCAAGGATAAGGTGCATGAAACGCAGAGAGGAAGAGAAAGATTCTCTCTCCCACGCTGCCAAAAATTCTGGATCTTGTAACTTTGGCGCGGGTGAGATATTGATTCGCAAACCTCTCAGCACTATATTATGTTTGATATAATTTTCAAAAGCTTTGGTTTCCCACCATGCCCTTGAGTTTTCAAAATACAAGTCTTGCAGTTCTTTAAAGACCTGTTTCAAAGAGGGGGAATCGGAGTCAACAGAGCTACATTCATCTGTTGAAAAGACCTGAGCTGCATCCTTCAACCAACTGTCGGCATTAAGTGGGCCTGATAGAAAACTCGCCATAAGTGAATTAATCCAAGAACTAACAGAGTTAAATAGATGGGTAGAGTGCTCAAAAAGGGACTAACATGTAATCTCAACCCTATTTTAAAATGTGCAATTTTTATTAATATTCATTAAAATGTACCCACAAACAGACACACAAACACATAAATGAGAATGGATCACTATATCCTTGTAAATAACCAAGGAGTTTTATATACACACTCACTTTAGGAAAGGGAAGGGAAACTAATATAGCCCTATAAGGGTAGTGTATGACACCATAAGTTACCGGGCGCCCCCATTCCACGTCGGCTCTCCCTCTCCCTGACCCTGATATAGGGATGGGATGGAAAGCCCTATAGTGGTGCTTGCACAGTACAATATATATGAGTTCCCAAATGGTAATACTCCTCCCTGTATTGTTTTCCTTAGATCAAGAAGGTATCAATTTACTGATCTATAACCAGGAATTCCTATTGATGATACTAGCACTGTACAAGATGTATAGACTTCTATTCCTAATAAATTATCTTTATGCAAGGTTACAGGCCATGGATTGTTATTGAACAGGACCTGCTGCCGTCTCCCCTTAGCCTCCTGATGAACCTCGGAAGGGAGAGGAGAAACGCGTTGAGGCCTGGCAGGCCTGGATTCCTGCTTCTCAGGGAAGTAATTCATCTTTTCTCCCTGTTATACTATATGATATAGAATATGATTGGAGCAACCTTTTCTATTTTGCAGTAATTTGCAGGGGTGTCTGTATCCCATTTTTCTTTCAGCTCCTGGGGTATAATGGGGAGATTATCTGAGCCCCTTGTGATATGACTCCCATCCCTATATCAGGGTCAGGGAGAGGGAGAGCCGACGTGGAACGGGGGCGCCCGGTAACTTATGGTGTCATACCCTCAGTTGTTAGGTAGGGATACACTACCCTTATAGGTCTATATTAGTTTCCCTTCCCTTTCCTAAAGTGAGTGTGTATATAAAACTCCTTGGTTATTTACAAGGATATCGTGATCCATTCTCATTTATATGTTTGTGTGTCTGTTTGTGGGTACATTTTAATGAATATTAATAAAAATTGCACATCGCAAAACTGATAGAGACATACCCCAAGCGACTTGCAGCTGTGATCGCAGCAAAAGGTGGCTCTATAAAGTATTAACTTAAAGGGGCTGACTAATATTGCACGCCTCAATTTTCAGTTTTTTAAAAAAATTGAAAATAAGCATTAAATATCGTTCACCTTAACAAATTGTGTCCAACTTGATTTTTCACCATAAAATTTAAAATTTTTATCTTTATGTTTGAAGCCTGAAATGTGGGAAAAGGTTGAAAAATTCCAGAGGGCCGAATACTTTCGCAAGGCACTGTAAATACAACCTCAGTAAAAAATAATGCATCTACTGTCCTTTGGTATTGTTCGGGGTCAACAAATAGTTAACAAGTCCTATGGTCATCTATGATAGGGATTCCCATGCGGTCATGTAGTAACTGAACCAGTTGGACCCTTAGGGGTACTTTGCACACTACGACATCGCAGGTGCGATGTCGGTGGGGTCAAATCGAAAGTGACGCACATCCGGCGTCGCTGTCGATATCGCAGTATGTGAATCCTTTTACATACGATTGAGCGCAAAAGCGTCGTTATCGTATGATCGATGTAGGGTCCGACATTTCCATAATTTCGCAACAGCGACGGTACGATGTTGTTCCTCGTTCCAGCATGCAGCACACATCGCTGTGTGTGAAGCCGTAGGAGCGAGGAAAATCACCTTACCTGCGTCCTGGCTGCAATGCGAAAGGAAGAAGGTGGGCGGGATGTTTACGTCCCGTTCATCTCCGCCCCTCGGCTCCTATTGGCCGCCTGCCGTGACACGTCGCTGTGATGCCGCATGACCCGCCCCCTTAGGAAGGAGGCGGTTCGCCGGCCAGAGCGACGTCGCAGGGCAGGTAAGTGCATGTGAAGCTGCCGTAGTGATAATGTTCGCTACGGCAGCAATCACAAGATATCGCTGCTGCGACGGGCGCGGGGACTATCGCGCTCAGCATCGCAGCATTGGCTTGCGATGTCGTAGTGTGCAAAGGGGCCCTTAATCTTCAGGATATCCCATAAAAAGGTGAAAAACATTGGAAACAGTCTCAAGGGCATGTCGTAATTGTAAGTACTGTAGAAAAGTTAATAGTTTGGAAGATTCAGCTCTTCTTTTAGCATTGTTAAAAGATTAAGTGCTGAAGGCTCAAAGATCTGACCAAGGTAGAACAATCTTGCCCTTTTCCTTAAGGATTACATAAGTTTTTATTGCCTTTCCAAAACACAAACAAAATGTGTGTTTTTTATATGTGGCTCTTATTCACATTTATGAGGAAAACCTGCAAATAAAATGCATCTTTACTGCAACAAAATGTGATAGGCTGCAGATTTAAAAATCATACCGCAAATCAGTTCCTACAGCATAACCGTGGACATCACATTATATAAAAGACATTTTGCTGGAACTGTAATATGCTGCGTTTTTTGGACATAAAAATATGTAGTGGAAACAAAATGCACCATATAATCATTGTGGCAACTATGCCTGAGGCCTGAAACACACGTCCGCAAATAACACGTGCGTGTCTTGCGGTCCGTTTTTCGGGTCAATGTTCCGTTTTGGATGTCCGTTTCTCCGGTACGTGTGACATCAGTGTGATGGTGTATGCTTGCCGTGCGTGCGTGTTGAATGACCGTGTATGCGTGAGAAACGTACGTGTCCATGTGCAGTCTGTGTGTCTTGAGCCGTTTCACCATTTAAAAAAAAAAACAAAAAAAACACACGGACCGTACGGAAAACACACGTCCGTGTCACGTACGTGCAGACACGGACCCATTGACTTTAGCGGGTCCGTGTCTGCGTGATGCTGGCGAAACGCGGACATGTCATTCGTGTTAAACGCACACACGTACAAACCACACGGACACACGTGTGTTCGTGCCGCCGGTACGTGTCAAAAAGTCCCAAACACGTACCAGCGGCAAGGATGTGTGTTGCAGGCCTAAAAGGGACTTGTTGTTCACCTTCTACTAGATACTGGGAAAGAACATTACATATAGTCAGGACCAATTGCAGCTTTTCTGCTGCTGAGATAAAAAGTTGAAGAGTAACTGTCATATTTTTTTTTTTATAACATAAATCTATAGTACACATGGAAATACGCAACTTTGTACTATAGCTAATGAGGGAAATCTGACAAGCCCGCCCTCATTTCAGTTTCCAGAGTCCGGAAGTGAGGGAAAATCTGAAGTGCCATCACAGGAAGTAGGAGATTCTCAGCCAATGATCTTGAGTAGTAATGGGCAAACCCGAACTGTGAAGTTCGGAGTTCATACTGAACACATAGTGATCGTGCACACGATCCCGAACACGAGCTTTCCTGAGAAGCTCGTGTTACAATTCGGGTCCAGGGGCTGTAAAAGAAAAAAAGCACATTATTAAGAAACATTCTGATTATACTTACAGGTCCCGCGACGCGTCTTGCAGAATCTGTCTTCCGGCCACTTCTGCGTCTGATCATTACTGTGCGCCCAGGTAACCACCACTGACTAAAGGACCTTCCATGACATCATAGCCATGTGACCAGTCTGGTGTGAATGTTGTATAGACATTGGCTTACAGACTGGTCCCATGGCTATGAGGTCATGGAAGGTCCTGTTAACTTCCGGGGGTATTCATTGCACTGCTCTTCACTCGGCAGTCTTTGGCTGTTTTCAGCCATGTTTGCGGTGACGTCAGGGATCACCCGAGTCCATGGCTCGCGATTGAACTTTGACTATCACTGTGCAAGTGTCGCATCACATGACCCGGCATGGCGCACACTCTCCCGACAGGAGCAGGTCGGCTGCATGTATTTCCATGCAACTGAGGCGCTCCTGTCAAAAATCATACCCTCAGTGTCGGCCTGCTTCTCACTCTGTAGAGAAGCTTGTCTTTACAAAGCGATGAAGCAGAGCTGACAATGCTCTCCCTGCTTCTCGTTCTGTAGAGACACTTGTCTGTACAGAGTGATGAAGCAGAGGTGACATTGCTCTCTTTGCTTCTCACTCTGTAGAGACAGTTTTCTCTACAGAGCAATGAAGCAGAGCTGAAATGGCTCTCCCTTCTTCTTGATTTGTATAAACATTTGTGATGAAGAGTGATGAAGCAGAGCTGACATTTCTCTACCTGTGGACTACGTCGGACTAAGGATTTTTTTTATAATAAAGATGGAGTCTCTAAATTTTTTTGTTTTATATCTAATAAAAAAAATTCTGTGTTGTGTTTTGTTTTTACAGTTTACTACAAATTCATGGTGCCATGTCTAATTTGGCGCAACACCATGAATTTCGGGCTCAGTACCAGCTGAGAATACAAACTGGTATTAACTCCTTTATTACCCAGCATACAACCACCATCAGGGCCGCTGGACAAGCCGGGTAAAGCACCTGGCAATGGCGCTAAGAAACAATACGCCATTTCCAGGAGCGGCTGTGGGCTGAGTTTTTTAGCGTGGGGGGCCCAGAACGCTTGGGCCTTACCACACTGAGAATCTCAGACTCCAGCTGCCTGGCTTTACCTGACTGGCAATCAAAATACGGCGGGAGCCCACACATTTTTTTTTTTTTTTTTTTTAGATAATTAAAAACAAAATTAATTGGCTTCCTGCATTTTGATTGCCAGCCAAAGTAAAGCCAGGAAGATGGGGATGGCAGCCAGTAGCCATCTGCTTTATCTGCGCTGACAATCAAAAATACTGCGGAGCGCTACATCAAATTTTATTTATTTATTTTTACACTACTATATGTGTGAGGGACCCAACAGACAATCACAGATGCTGTCACGCAAATGGGATTCTGTGATTGGCTGTTGGAATAACCTGTAATCTGCCCATACATTCTAAATGCTAGAATATATGGGCTGGTTTCAGGTTACTACAGCATCCAATCACAGATGCCCACTCTGTGACGTGACAGCGTCTGTGATTGTCTGTTATTTTAACAGTAAAATAAAACAACAACACAGAGAAAAAAATATTTTATTAGAAATAAAACAGAAGACATTTAGGACTATATCTTTATTACTCAAAAAGAAACCCTCCGACATAGTCCAAAGGCGAGCAAGCATCTTCAGCTCTGCTACATCTGACTTGCAGAACCTTCCATGACATCATAGCCATGTGACCAGTCTGGTGTGAATGTTGTTACCTCGTGGGTTACAGGACCTTCCATGACGTCATAGCCATGTGACCAGTCTGTAACCCAATGTCTGTACAACATTCACAGCAGACTGGTCACATGGCTATGACATCATGGAAGGTCCTGTAAGTCAGTGGTGGTTACTGGGGGGCACAGCAATGATCGGACCCGGAAGCAGAAGCGGCCGGGAGACAGCGGCTGAGCCGGTCTGCAGGAAGCGTCGCGGGACCTGTAAGTATAACGACAATGTTTATTATTAACTATATTCTTTATGTTACATTTTACAGACACCTGCCCCCCCCCCCCCCCCCCGCCCAATCCCATAACTGTAAAGTCAAAGTACGGTGTTCGGACGCAAGTTTGTGTTATCTCAGAACCCAAACTAGAGCTTTACAAAACGTTCGGGCGAGGCCCATCACTAATCTTGACACAATAAGATCAGCTCAAGGTACAGGAAGATTTGGCAGAGTATTTAGTTAAGTGATTATCTATGGCTGTTTGTTTACATTAAGCAGAAATGACAATGGCCATCAATATCGAACCATATTGCATGCCGCTACAATATTATACAAAAAAAAAATACAAAAAAAAAAAAAAAAAAAAAACAGTTTGCACTCTGATAATGCTAAAGTATGGAAACCATGAATATGTGAACATGGACCTGCATTACTGCTAAGGAAAATCTGAGAAAAATGAGATATTTAGCATATATAAATGGCCATTTGTATATCTGCCCAGTTGCCCCTTCACGGCATATCTCGTAACTGGGTCCCTAACGCTACGCTGAAGCCTCTCTCTAGGTTAAAAACCTCCTGTGTATGGGCAAGTAGGAACCTGCTATATAGGATAAGATTACCTGTGGCAACTGGGGGAAGGGTGCACGGTCAGAAGGTATGACCCTCTGCATATAGACAATTTTTTTGTATTTTTTTTTTTTTTGTATTTTTTTTTGTATTTTTTTTTGTATTTTATGTCATGTTCAGTTATGCACCTGTTCACACGTCAGGTCGAGGAGTGCAGTCAGTCTTTTTTGTCTATATGCAGAGGGTCATACCTTCTGACCGTGCACCCTTCCCCCAGTTGCCACAGGTAATCTTATCCTATATAGCAGGTTCCTACTTGCCCATACACAGGAGGTTTTTAACCTAGAGAGAGGCTTCAGCATAGCGTCAGGGACCCAGTTACGAGATATGCCGTGAAGGGGCAACTGGGCAGATATACAAATGGCCATTTATATATGCTAAATATCTCATTTTTCTCAGATTTTCCTTAGCAGTAATGCAGGTCCATGTTCACATATTCATGGTTTCCATACTTTAGCATTATCAGAGTGCAAACTTTTTTTTTTTTTTTTCTGTATTTTATGTCATGTTCAGTTATGCACCTGTTCACACGTCAGGTCGAGGAGTGCAGTCAGTCTTTTTTGGCTACAATATTATACATCAGTTACTACTACAAAGACAGGAGATACAATGAGTATATATGCAATAAGAATACATTTTATTGATATGAATAAGATATACGTAAGATAGCATGGACAATAAAAACAACTACCAATAAATCAAGGGGGGCACAAGGTATTGAGTGTATGAAAATTATCATTGGTTGTCAATGTATAGGCATGGCACAGGACAAAAAGATATAATACTATAATGGGACTCAGTCCATATATGTCTGTCACTGGTAGTCGTGGGAGAGGTAAGGCCACTCAAGACTATATTAGAAAGACCCAAAGTACAAGGATGTAATACAACAGGAATACCCCAGTCAATTTAGACAGTAAAAAAGAAATTTTTATACAAAGTGCACATACCCAGAAGGAGCAGGATCACCACCAACTTGGTGGTGATCCTGCTCCTTCTGGGTATGTGCACTTTGTATTGATTATGTATTAGGTGTTGTCCTTGTATTAACTATACTGTATTTTATATGACCTTGTTTTCTTATGTATGAGTCCTTCGGGACCCCGGTATAGCTGTATGCACTTGCACTTTATTGTTAAAAATTTCTTTTCTACTGTCTAAATTGACCGGGGTATTCCTGTTGTATTACATCCTTGTACTTTGAGCCTTTCTAATATAGTCTTGAGTGGCCTTACCTCTCCCACGGCTACCAGTGACAGACATATATGGACTGAGTCCCATTATATTACTATATCCTTCTGTCCTGTGTTGTGCCTATGTACTTCTTTTTTGATTAGCCTTACCTTTCCCACGGCTACCAGTGACAGACACATACTGACTGAGTCCTATTGTATTATACTCTTCTGTCCTGTGTTATGCCTCTACATTCCTTATTAGATTGGCCTTATCCTTCCCACGGCTACCAGTGACAGACACATATGGACTGAGTCCCAGTGTATTATACCTTTCTGTCCTGTGTTGTGCCTACACACACTTTTTTATTAGATTGGCCTTACCTTTTCCACGACTATTAGAGACGGACACATACGGACTGAGTACCATTGTATTATACCTTTCTGTCCTGTGTTGTGCTTATACACCTTTTTGGCCTTACCTTTCCCATGTCTACCAGTGACAGACATATATGGACTGAGTCCCATTATATTATTATATCTTTTTGTCCTGTGTCATGCCTATACATTGACAACCAATGATAATTTTCATACACTCAATACCTTGTGTCCCCCTTGATTTATTGATAGTTGTTTTTATTGTCCATGTTATCTTGCGTATGTCTTATGCATATCAATAAAATATATTCTTATTGCATATATACTCGTTGTATCTCCTGTCTTTGTATATTGTGCGAGTAGTGGATGCACCCTGCCGGGGCACATATGTGGCACCCCAGGGTTCAGTTGCCACAAATATACAAGTACCTGGGCAGGGAAGGATCTCCACATTAGGTAATCCCACATACAACATTTCCACTCCAAGCCTGGAGGGGGAGCTCTACAAGTCGAGTTCAGGTGAGGTCCCCTTTAAATCCAGGTTTGGAGGCGGAGTCAGAGAGACAGTTGACAGTTGGAGAAAAGGAGACTGTGCGAGCAGAGAGTGAGGGGAGACATCAAAATGGAGAGGGAAGTGCTTAGCCCGCACAAGTAACTGTGTGACCGCCTGAGGGATCAAGAGTGAGGCAAAAGAGGAGTGACCGGGGAGGTGGAGCCAGACCGGTTCATCCCCAAGGTACAGCGCTGATTATCGGACACCGGCGTCCGAGATTGTGAGGGATCTAATCTGCCCAGCAATAAAGACCGGGGGCCAGGGAGACTGCAGATCTCCTGGCCGCAGCAGCACCTGAAGGCAAAGCCGCTACACAGAGCTTAGGGACCGCAGTAAGTACAACAGTGCCCCTTAGAGAACCTCCCGCCGCCTGCCATACAGGTGAAGACAGTGAGAGAGGGACAAGGTATAGCTACAAGCAGCCTAGTACCAAGGAGAAACAGCGCAGCAGGGAGGCCACACAATCGACCTGGTGCAGAGATCCTGAACTGTTCCCAGATTAACCAAAAACTGTATCATCAGAAACTGAACCCATTTTTAATAACACCTGCAAGTAAAATCTGGTCAGAGTTAATGAATTGGTGTGACGCACTTTATTTTTTCATCTGAGGAGCCATAGGCTGCTGCACTAAAGTGACAGTTGAAAAGGCTGTGAAGAAAAACCGCCATATCTGTGTACTACTAAAACTGCCCTGGGGACCCCGCTTCACCTACGGCAAGCGTAAATAACTGGCTGCCTAACCATCACCCCAGAGGTCTGACCTGCAGCCCTAGTAACCATACTGGAACCGTAGGTGGCGTCACAAAATACTTTTATTTATTTATTTATTTTATTTTTTTTTTTTTTTATTATTAATTGACTTTCAGCGACCACCAGGGCCACGGAACCGGGCACAGGCCCCCGTGACATAATCCCATTAACCAACACCCGGAACCGAGTACCCCACGGCCCTGGGGCGGGTCACATACATACCGACAGCGTGCACACCATATGGCTCATTTATTGGGAAGTGTTCTCATTATCAGTTACTACTAACCTAGGGGATTCTCAGTGCCTGTATGAAGAAACTGCGCAATTTATTTCAGTAGTTATGGCATTATTAAATTTGAATCAGTGTGAACTCCCAAATGGTATATACATGGTCTATGGGGAGAAAGCCTACAGATGGATTCCCAAGGGAGTGGAGGGAACCTGCACAGCAGCCAGACTTGAACCAGCAACATGGGTATGGGAGGATAATGATTTCCCATACAAAAATATTCCTCAGCATATGCTTGCAAAACGTGATGCTGAGACAAAACCAGATAAGCCGTCATTTACACATTTATTCAATACCCCATGGTATGCACAAGCAGGGATGATTCAGATATGCCCACTGGGAGTAATATTTGGAACAATGAGAAATGCCCAAATGAATCAAGAGTTGGGAGATATATTTGATAATGTAACTAATCTCTTATTTGATGCATTACATATAGAATCAGCATATACAGTATAAAACAGCTTATTGTTAAAACAAATCAGCACTCAATGGTGCTAGACCAGGGGTGGGCAATTCATTTTTCCATGGGGCCGCATGAGAAATTGGGATGGTTTTAGAGGGTCGGACTAATATAATTAATTCAGTTTTACCCAATACTGTATATACATAAACAAACAGTAAGTGAAACAATACAAAGATTCAATGAAAATAAGGACCTAATTACATCATTATTTAATGAGATGATGAACTTTAATGACCTTGAGATTCTTCACTTTAGAAAATTGTCAACTTTAGGTCGGTTTCAGATGTCCGTGTTTTAGGTACATGTGATATCAGTTTTTTTAACACGGACGCCACACGTACCCATGTTGTTATTTGCGGTTACTCACACATTCCATGTTTTCACACGGACCGTGTGACCCCTCGTGGCCCCGCACGCACACACGCAGACATGTCTGTTTTTTCACCGGTAGCACGAATGTCTCACAGATCGCACACTGATGTGATCCGTGTGACATCAGTGTGACATCAGTGTGACACATACCGGAGAAAACACGGGTCTTTTTAATAAAAAGATTTTCTATATTTACCTATCTCCAGCGGTGCGGTCTCCGGCTCTGCTGTCTCCTGCTCCTGACTCCTGCTCATTATACTCACTGAATATTCAGTGCCTTGTGGAGCTGGAAGCGGGGACAGCGCTGGGGACCGCATCGCTGGGTGAGTATACAGCAGAGTTTGTGTGTGTTCAGTCTATACATGCATGTGCACTTTATGTGTATATGTGCTCGGTGTATCCATGTGTAACTGCTTTGTGTGTATACATATGTGTGTATATGTGCTCTGTGTGGATGTGGGTGTGTGTAGTGAGAACCTGGAAGCCGGAGCATCGCGGGGACAGCATCGGAGACTCATCACAGTTCCCAATGAACTCTGATGAACCCGTGAAGCTGTAGCGCGGGTGTCGCAGGGGGGTCATCAGAGTTCATTGGAAACTCCGATGACCTCCTGGATGTCACTGTGCTTGCAGAATACACACTTGTCCCCACGGTGATGTCCTCAGCTGTGCTGTGCCCGGCGCTGTCACTGCGATGCTCCGGCTTCCAGGTCCTGAGTGCGGTGAATAATCGATGAATGAGCGGGTGTCATGAGCGGGAGGCAGCAGAGCCGAAGAAAGCAGGTAAATATGGAAAATCTTTTTATTTCAGACTCGTGTTTTCTCCGGTACCTGTCACACGTATGCAAAGAGGTACCGGAGAAACGCAATCAGGCCCTGTAATGGCGGTGTGCCGCTGCAGGGGGCGGGGGGGGGGGGGCGTGGTACCCGATGTAACTCCAGTACCACTAGCAGTTACGGGCTTTTCTCTGCGCTGATTCTAAGTACCACACCCGCTCTAGTTATGTTAGAGCTCCACACAGAGCTAATGCTGGGAGCACCACAATCAGGTGTCTGCTCTCAGCAGCAGGGGCGGACACTGACAGCTTGGGGCCCCTGTGCAAGAAATTGTATCAGGCCCCCTCTTCTATGGCGACAAGGCTGCATATAGTATAAACACACACACACACACACACACTATATATATATATACATACACAAACAATCCCTATATACTACATCCCTACACCCCTATATACTACACCTGTAATATACATCCCTACATCCCTATATACTACACCTGTAATATACATCCCTACATCCCTATATACTACACCTGTAATATACATCACTACATCCCTATATATATCACTACACCTGTAAAACTACATTCTCATATACTACATCACTACACCCCAAATATTAGTCACCAGTTACGGCCCTCCTCCCATTGTCCCCTCAGGTTACTAGTCCCCACTCACCTCTCCCTTCTTATTGTCCCCTCCTCAGGCACCTCCGTACGGGCCCCCGCCGAGATGCTTCTTCTCTTGTACGGGCCCTGGCTGCACCGCTGCTGTTCTTGTACGGGCCCCGGCTGCTGCACCTTCTCCTGCCGGGCGGGAACTTTTCAAATAGCACACACGCGCGCTGTACTGACGACATCAGGGCGTGCGAGTCAAAGAGAAAGGTGTCGGGCAGGGAACAGAGGACAGATTCCTGCGTTCCGCTGCCTACACTGTGTGGACCTGCAGGATCGCTCCCTGCCCGGCGCACAGCGTGTGATGAGGGAAATCTGACCTGGGGCCTCCTGAGCCTGGAGCTCCGGACAACAGGTCAGATTGCCCTCATCACTGACCGGCCAGCAAGGATGCCCTGAACCAGGTGGGCCGGTCAAAGACGGTAGGCGGGCTGGATGTGGCCCGCAGGTGACCCCTTGCCCAGGTCTGTGCTAGACTATCTCACTGCCTCTAGTGGAGGCTTTTGTCAGGTGGTAGGACCTTCATGTTGTTATTTCATTAACCCCGTAGGACTCATGCAGATTACACATGATATAGTCCAAGCAGAAAGATTAAAACAGAAATATAAAAAGGCTAATGCATTGGATGATCTACCCTTCCCCTCATGGCTCTCAAAGTTATATCCATTAAATTTGTTTAACGGTGTGGGTGAATGGATAACTGGAATAATTCAATATGTGATTCAAGGAGCTTTAGTAATATTGGTAATTGCAATACTGATAAAATTGTTTGTGTTTTCTTTTGAAGAAAATTCTAGGAGCTAATTGTAAATGTTTTTCAGGAAAACATAACATCAAAAAAGACAAAGACACTGAATCACTCCGTACTCAAGTACTGATGATAATGACTACCACAAAGAGATGCAGATGCATACTATCTGACAAGGAAACCCTAGTGGACCTGGCAGACTGCGCCCACTTCGGGAAAATCCTATGGAATTGACAAAACCACAAGAAAGTCAACAAAATGAGAACTTTAATACTGTGTAAAACACTAATATAAGTGTGCAACATACAAACACATTACACAGATTTAATAAACTATAGTATTATATCAAATACATCATATAATCTCAAAATAATACATATATATAATTTCCCTTTTTTTATATACATATATACCGCATTTTTTGGATTATAAGACACACTTTTCCTCCCAAAAATTTGGAAGGAAAATGAGGGGTGTGTCTTAAAATCCAAATATAGCTTACCGGGGGGGAAGCTGTCTGTGCAGTCCTGTGTGGGAGCGGCCAGGTGCGTGCAGGCGGTCAGGTGAGTGTTGCTGCGTACGGGTGGCCAGGTACCTGTCTGTGCCTGCGGCCAGGTGCCTGTCCCATCCGGCAGCCTCTGTGTGCGGGTAGCCGGCCTACTGGCTGCCACTCTGTCCGAGCAGGCAGGTGGCTGTTCAGCGAGTGTCCCAGTCTGTCCGCGGTCCCAGTTTCAAATCATGGCGCCGGGAGTCAGTGCCTGCGCAGATGGAGCTCTTGGATGACAGCTCCATCTGTGCAAGTGCCGCTCCGGGAGTCAGCGCGTGCGCAGATGGAGCTGTGGATGACAGCTCCATCTGCGCATGCGCCGCTCCGGGCGCCATCATTTGAACCGGGACTGGTTACAGACTGGGACACTCACCGCACCGGCCTGCTCCACCACTGACCCGCCACTGCCGCTGTCACTGACCCGCCTCTGCAACCACTGACCTGCCGCTGTCACTGACCCGCCACTGACACAACTGACCCACCGTCACTGCTAGCACAGCCTTGCCTCCTGTGACCCCACTCCACCACCGCTGCCGCCCCCTTCAGTAAGACAACAACGGAGTATAAGACGGACCACATTTTTTTACCTTTTATCTCTAAATTTGGGGTGCGTCTTATAATCTAGTCCGTCTGATTAAACGAAAAAATACGGTAATCATTGTTATCTACAGGCTTAGGCAAAGGGAAAGGAAAGCTGACCAGCAGGGTCTGTCTGAATGACATCGCCCCATAATATGCGTAATGGAAGCCTTGTGTATTGGGAGTAGAACAACTCTGTGGACTTTAAGATAGGCAGGGAAAAGTTAGGGAATAAGCAGGGAAACGTTAGGGAATAGAAATGATAAAAAGAGGGGAATTGTTAAAGAAGACACCATTTTGTTAGTTTCAGCCATCTTGTGTCTGTTTTCTAAAAGTTATCATGTTCAATTCTCGCATGCAGTCTTGACCTATTTCCATTTGGCAGAACATAGGGGCCATAGACAAAGATGGAGGAAAACAGAATTCATGGAAATGTATGTTTTTTGAATATTTTTCAGAAATGCCAAGAAACAGATTTCTTTTGACCTTTAGGATTAATGTTGATTCCCTTGTTTTCTCATCATGGTTATTTGCCATGGTCAGAACCAAAGACTGTCCATGTTCAGCCAAATTACAAAAATCCTGTAATTGTACTCATGTCAAACATGATAAAGCATTCATTGTATTATATAATCCGTTATGCATGTAACAATCTATTTTTATATACTTCATAAATATTGGGCGGCATGGTGGCTCAGTGGTTAGCACTAGAGCCTTGCAGCGCTGGGTTCAAATCCCACCAAGGACAACATCTGCAAGGAGTTTGTATGTTCTCCACATGTTTGCGTGGGTTTCCTCCAGGTTCTCCTGTTTCCTCCCACATTCCAAAAACAGAGATAGGGAATTAAATTGTGAGACCCAATGGGGACAGTGTTGCCAATGTATGTAAAGCGCTGTGGAATTAATAGCGCTATATAAATGATTATTATATTATTATTATTATTATTAACCTATATAAAGCACTCTATTATAATAAAGAAGTGTGACCCTCAATTGCAAGACCTGATTCTGTGTCTTTCTGTTGAGTGTTTCCACGAACACTGTGCCGATCCTTTTTATTATCAGGTCTGCCTGAGTACAATTTACAGTCTCTAACAAGGAACTTGTACAGTAGTATCCAACCCCTTTAATGAAACATAATGCACAGTGGAGGGAGATAACTATGCATGCTCAGGTAAATAGATTGCCGGTTGTTGCTTATTTATGTATTGTGAAATGTAGGGCGCTAGACAAACTGCGTAAATGAAGTGGATCTTCTCGTCCCAATGTTTTCACAGATAGTAATTAAATAAATTCTAGATTTGCCCATTTGCTGGTATTTTCAAATAATCAAAGAAAACTCACCGGGAAAGAGGTTTTCTACACCTGCTGGATTATTTAATTTACCCTACAAAAATCAAAGTGGGAAAATTTCTATTCAATGAGCTGTAGCAATACACAAAATTGTACAGAATGGCTAACATAAAAGATAAATTAAAACAGCCATAAGCATAAAAGTTGCATAACAGAAAGTGTGAGGGAAAAGACAAAAAACAAACCTTTTGCAATTTAACAGGACAACCACGGTTCGCATATACAATTGTTTCTCAAAATTACAATTTGTATTTTCTTCTTCTAGGCTTAAAGCACCATTCCAGCATTTTGATTTGTGCTACAAAGCTAAATTCCCTGACCCTAGTCTTTAGCTTACCAGCTGCCGTCTTCAGCTGTTCACAGCGACGCTTTAATCCTGTGCATTCATCTTGTGACTGCAATGTCTGACTGATCAAAAGTCAGAGGTAACCGTCACAACCCCTCAATGCAAGAATTGAGAGCTCTCAGGCTTGTATTGCGTTGTGTTTACAAGATCGCCCAACAAACACTGAAGTAATCTGGCAGATCACAAACTACCGACCAGCTGAAGCGGCTCCGATAAAAGATGAAGATGGTGGCTGGCAAGTATGAAACTAGGTGCAGGGAACTGAGATAGTAGCACCACTCAAGCGCTCCAATAAAAAAAAAAAACGCTGGAGGGGTACTTTAAGAATCCTTACAGTTTTTTAAAATAATAACCAAAATGCATCGCGGTCCGGTCCAATGGGTGTCGCTGGTCTCGGTACGGCGCCTCCTCTCTTCTTTAAAGTCATCGTCCTAATTCCCAGCTCCATGTGGATGATACGTCCTACATCAGCCACACAGAGTCCTCCAATGAAGAGTATGTATGGTCATGCACTTGCTCACTACAAGTATTGTAGTGCACAAGCACGGGTATTCTTTGACTTTTCTCCGCGTTAAACTACTTTAAGAGAGAAGTGCACGTGCACAGGAGCGCAATGGGGGCCTCTATGTGGATGACATAGAATGCGTCATCTGCACAAAGCAAGAGGACGGTGATGGAAAGAAGAGAGGAGGCCCAGGACTGAGACCAGCAACGCCTATCGGACTCGACCGCCCAGCAAGTGAGTATAATAAAAGTTTTTATTTATGTTATACAGAGCGGCCTGGGCACTTACATACAGTGTTCTAGAATGCTGTATATAAGGGCTTACTGATGGTGGCCGCAGCTTATAAGGGAAAAATCTGGTGACTGTAAACTATTGTCATGTTCTTTGTTCTGTTATGAATAAAACATGGCTATGAAAGATTTCCAAACCATTGCATTCTTGTTTATTTTACATTTCGCACAGTATCCCAAATTTTTGGAAATTGGGGCTGCATTTGCGAATGAATGACCTTTAGGTAAATATTATTTATAAAATGCGCACTTTATTTTACTGCACATGTTGTTAAAATGTAGAATAAAAATAAGTTAAGTGGTTCTAAATGGATAACCAAGAAAATGAACTTATGACAGAATTATGGACGTCATTCACAACCCTGAGTTTCAATGTTTAAAAGGAATCTGTCGGGTGGTTTTTGCTATATAAAAAAATAGGGACTAACATGTAATCTCAACCCTATTTTAAAATGTCCAATTTTTATTAATATTCGTTAAAATGTACCCACAAACAGACACACAAACATATGAATGAGAATGGATCACGTTATCCTTGTAAATAACCAAGGAGTTTTATATACACACTCACTTTAGGAAAGGGAAGGGAAACTAATATAGCCCTATAAGGGTAGTGTATCCCTATCTAACAACGGAGGGTATGACACCATAAGTTACCGGGTGCAATGTGGTAAATATACCTGTTAGAATCTATTAAAAATAAATGTTAAGTTTTAGATAGGGTTTATGAATATTGGTTGTACATCCCTAAACTAGTGTAATTTATGCTTTATGCTTTATACTGGTCACTGTTCTTTGATAGGGGGTGCTGGTCTATATATATATTATATATATATATATATATATATATATATATATATATTATATATACACATATATATATATATATATATATATATATATATCATGCATGTACACACACAAAAACACAATTAGTAAGAGATCCACATTCTAAAAGGGAATACAGCAGGGTGTATAATATATGTATATATACACCCTCACATATATGTCTTGTTGTATACATACAGATGCAGGGGGTGGGGGGTGTTGGCAGCATTCAAAGAAATCAAGTGAGCTCTGCTGAATGCAGACCCACCCTTCCATGTTGCAAACCGTGCAAACCAGTTAGTGTTTAGAGCCAGAAAAGGAATGAAAGTCTGGAACCATATACAATACATAGACTTACACATTGTTTAAATGCTTCTTCCACGACAATCCTCTTCAGCTCTTCTGCTTTCATGTTGTTTAATCCTCTAAGTTGTACATTTCTGAAGACTTTTGGCTGATTAGCTTTCTATTGAAATAAAAAAGGAAAAAAATGTGTGTTTGATAACTATCATTCAAAGGAAAAAAGTAGGACTTGATTAAAATAATAGATAAACCTGATAATATCACCACTATTTTTTAAAATACATTATCTTAGTGGTTGATCTACCATTCTTGAGATTAGCGAATGTCAGTAGTAGGGGTGGGGGACAAGTCATCAAAAGAAATCTGACAGTTGCCCCGCCCCTATCAAAGTGTATTAAACACGCCCCCCTTAATCAAATGGCTATCATTTGATATCCTTTTGATATCAAATGGCTATCATTTGATATCCTTTTGATATCAAATAAATATCATCTGATATCCTTTTGATATATCCTTTTGATATCAAATGGCTATCATCTGATATCCTTTTCATATCAAATGGCTATCATCTGATATTTGTTAGGTTGTTATGTTTCCCCTTAATCCTGTCCTATTATTTATCTGTCCAATAATTGTTCTCTTTTATATAGGTATTTTGATACTGTAATTTTCCGTTAATCAAATTGATATTCAAAGTGTATTATTGATATCAAATTGTCTTACTGACACGCTTACCCATTAAAAGAAACTTTATTCCTATAATAGTAGAATGTTCCCCATGATATTGTCAGTAGAATTATATATAGTATAATGTTCCCCATGAGTCTTATTGATACGATTACCCATGATATTAAATGAGAGAAGTCGGTCTTATTGATACGAGTACCCACGATATTAAATGAGAGAAGTCATTTTATTTCATATAATAGTATAATGTTTATTGAACCAAATCCACAATACACAGCAAATATCAAATCAATTATCATGTGAACAATATCAAAAATCAATACAGTTGAATATCCGCAATACACAGCAACCACAATACACAGCAAATATCAAATCAATTATCATGTGA
Organism: Anomaloglossus baeobatrachus; assembly: GCF_048569485.1. Taxonomy (NCBI): domain Eukaryota; kingdom Metazoa; phylum Chordata; class Amphibia; order Anura; family Aromobatidae; genus Anomaloglossus; species Anomaloglossus baeobatrachus. The sequence goes on from NC_134358.1 coordinate 302,962,568, forward strand.
ACAATATCAAAAATCAATACAGTTGAATATCCGCAATACACAGCAATTATCAAAGCCGCAAATAACTGAGCAGTTGAATTTAGGATTCAAGCATCTTGTAGAAGCATTAGGGACAACAGCTGACTTTACAAGAGACCAGTTCTTGTGTTAAGTGTTTTTCAATAGCAAATGTGTTTTTTCAGCTTCCTAATGACGTTGCAACAGTTGTGAGTCTTGAAGCGAACATTCATTCACCATCACCTGTTTGCCGTGTATTCATAGTTTTTCAATAACAGAGAGAAGGTACAGTTGTAGTTTTTTTTGTCAATTACCTCTCAGTAATGTTTTTTCAAGTGCCTAATGATTTTTTCAAATGGATCATAGTCAGAGACAGGATTCACTGTAGTGTGAGAACCCCAGTTGTCATTTTGAATCTCGAAAGGAACAGAAATTAACACATCGTTGAACAAAGTTAAAATGATTCATACAACTATAGCCTTTTGGATCAGATGAAATTTTCTTTACAAAAGCAAGAACTATATTATCGTTTTGCTTTAAATCATTACTAAATTGTTCCAATATTTCACTATATGTCCGTCCTCTTGCTAAATGCCAAAGCATAAACACAATATTGACCGCAAGCAGTACTAAATGATTGCTGAAGCTGCTTATCTTGAAAGCAGTATAATTCACTATTTCTCTTTAAAAACTTTACAAAATCACGAGGAAAAATTTCATTTTCCGGGGGTAATCCATAACTGTCAAAAAATATGGACTTCTTATCATCGCATAGTAAAATTAATATCCAATGTTTGCCACTCTGATTGGATTTGTCTGTATTGACGATGTACGCAGCGGGTCTCTGAGTGACTCTGGTTGACGGAAGCAAATCACACGGATACACCCCAGAAAATATGCATTCTGTATAGAGATCGGCCTTCATCATGTTTGTGAGTTGTAGGGAATCCATCAGTAAAAATCATACAACACTTCACGACGATTATTAATCTCTAGAATAGTTGAGTTCAGGGCATACACTATCATATTTACGGTGTGTGGCGTAGGTAGAGCAAAGCGTATTTCAGCCCGCAGGTTGCCCGTTTTGATGAGTGAGAAGTGACTTCCAGGTTCTTGATCGGCTGATAAATCAAAAGCAAAGAACGTGAAGCCGTCCATAAATTCTTCTCGATCGATCGACAGAGCGCAGTCCGCTTTATATTTCCCTGAAATTTGCGCTAAAGACATATATTCTCTGACGGCTAGATCAATATTAAAATTGGGTTGGAAGGCTTGAGATCGTATTTGATGACCCTCTAAATATAAAGAGGCGTGGTTAATGTTGTAATGCGGAAAGTACAATGGATTTTTATTATACGCACCGCTAAATGCTTCGTTATCTACAAATCCCAATATAACAGTTTTCGGTATGACGCCTAAGTATAAATTTTCATGGTTTGAGATGCGAGTACCTGTAGGAATACTGTACACTTTCATGCAGGCCCTATCAATAGCGTATTTTGCTGTTATATTTAGCAACGCCTGACTATGGCCTATCCGGACAGCCGGTGAAACTTGTACTCTCTTTACATAGAGACAAGCATGCATGATTTGTACTTTAAGCGGATCAACTTCCGCAGACATCAAACAGAAAGAATCCTTGTTTCTCGTCAACTTGATCTTAAGGTCAAGACCATTCAATATAAGCTTCGGTTGATTAAATATATCACCAAAAATTGGTCCCAACAGATCCACAGGTTTTGAGTGCATAACTGCTAGAGCTCTCTTGTTGAATCCCGCATTTGCACCATCTAGGATTCGGACATTGTGTTGTCCCGCAGTGTCTTTATAAAATAATCCCGATGTAAACTGAGAAGCCAAAGTCTGTGCGCTGTAATTCAATAATGTTTCAATGTAGGCTCTATAGCTGTAAAGATTGTCTGATTGAGAGATGAGGCGATCTCCCAAAGTAATATCAACCTGATTAAATAATGTAGCGATCGGGTAATTTATCATAGCTACACGAGCTCCATCGGCTATATTCGAATTATCTTGTTTTACGACCCGGCAATTTATGTAGAGTAGGGTATTGTTCAAATCATAATAATATTCTCCGCTTCCTGATATGAAAAATTCTAGCGGGGCATTGTCCGCCAGAGCTGCAATAGGTTGCACTTCTACAAAAAGCGATTTCTCGATACTTGTTTGCGTAGGGGGAATGTCAAAAATATCCAGTTCCGATTTTGTGCACTCTACAGAAGCATCGTGTACGAAAGCCATGATAATTGCTTAGAAGATGTCTTCAACAGAGCGCCTTATTTTCTGACGGTTACGTCTTGCGGGAGTAATTTTATTCACAAGAAAAGGAAGAGTACGCCTTTTTCTCTTTTTCTGTTTTTTAGCGACATAAACAAGGCCAGATCCCTCCTGAGGAGGTGTGTTTAATCTATTCATGACGGTTGTAGAGAGGGAGGTAACGGCATCTTTAGCGATATTTTTGACTGCTGTTTTTACATGCGGTTTTACTATTTCTAAGCCTTTTCGGAAGAGGGGCATGGCTTTTCGAAACAGACCCCTAAAAATCCCAGCCAGACCAGCTCCATACATGTACTCATCACCGCGAAATCCCTCTAAGCCGTTGCCCGTCTGAGCTATGTAATAGCGGATATAAATGCTTGGATCGCCGTAAACCCTATGAGACACCATTTTATCGTGTCAATCACGTCGCTGCCTAAAGTGTAATCGTACGATTGTTTTTCCGTACTTGAATTTAACAGGGGTACCCTGATAATAATAATAATAATTTATTCATTTATATAGCGCTATTAATTCCATAGCACTTTACATACATTGGCAACACTGTCCCCATTGGGGCTCACAATCTGTCAAGATAGATATGGTTAAAATCAAAGCTATGTTTGCATAGAGGTACATAATCTGGACGCGTGTACTGGAGGGTGATAATATCCGAGCTTTTACCGCTGACTTGTGCGGTTCTCAGAAGTTGAACATAACTGTCTCCAACAAGTTGGTGTTGAATTATATCTGTGTAAACAAATAATGTATAAAATCCGTCTTTTATATCGGCATACGACTTCTTTCTCTCTAACAGGCTATTATCATACGCCTCAATATACGGTTGCAATCCTAAAATATGAGCCAATTTTTGTCCTGGAGCAAACTGAATCGTAGGGGAATCCGATAGAGTCACACTTCTCTTCACTTCATCATAACGAAGTTTAAAACCGTCGGCGGCTACCTTCAATGTGTCAATACGTTCATTAATGGCTCTTATGAGTTCAGAAATATTTAAATAATATCCTGCTTTTACGAAATATTCCCTCGGGATATCTCCTCGTTTTCCGATATAAAATGAGCCTTCGTTATTTTCAAAGGTAAACCAGGTATGGGGGTACTGAATTTCTGTGAGTGCTACTTCATACGTTCCTGTAAGGTATACGGGTTTTGCCAGTTTTGTAGTAAACGTAGATATCGTGTTGTCTGGAAAAATTTTAGAGGAGGCATTGCTAGGTAATGTAATATAGAATGAGCCAGAATCCATAATTATATGTCCGTCAACTGGTCTTCTTTAATCCAACTATTGAAGGATGATGGGTATCCCAACCACTTAACGAGAACCAGCGATATATTTTTGACGCGTCTTCGTCTCAAAATTTTTTCTACTTTGTAGAGGCGATTCTCATCCGCTGAAACTTTTTGTAGTTCCTCCTTATAAAATGTCCCCTCCACAGGGTCTCCGCGCAAATCAACGATTTTGTAGAGAGGTATTTGAAATTTTGTATTAATGCCACTAATCATAAATATTTCTTCAGTGTATGTTTGTTCATATCCCTTAGCGAAAGTACGTTTATATTGAGACAAGTGTACATTATCACCAATTTTTAAAGAAGGTTTAATCGACTTATTATTCATACTAGAGCTGTAAATATTTTTCCATATTTGTAACGAATTTTTGCTCGTAACATCAACAGGTCTACAGCGAATACTCGAATGAAAAGTATGATTGTAACTATGCACCAAATCCGGTAAAATATCAATGTACCTAAACGTGTTTTGTCTTGTAAGGTAACGCCACATCCTGGATTTTAACGTACGATTAAATCTCTCCACCACAGCGGCTTTTACTAAATTGTTCGTATAGAAATGTAAAATGTTATACGTTTTACAAATACGTTTCATAGAGGCGTTCACAAATTCTTTACCCCGATCCGTCTGTAATTTCTTTGGTATGCGTTTTTCATTTTGAAATATTAGTTCGAAAGATCTGGCTACACCTGATCCAGTCTTATTTGATAAGGGGACGCACCATGCAAATTTTGATAGAATATCTATAATTGTCAGGATATATTTGACATTATCATTTTCCCTTGAATATTCAATTAAACTTACGAGATCCGCTTGCCACTGTTGGTCTATATTTGAAACTAAGATTTTATTTGTCTTAAATCTCTTTCTTACAGGCTTGTGCAAAATATATGAATCTTGTCTATTCAACCAATCACGCACAATCGCTTCTTTAATCGCCTGATTTCTTCTTGTTTCTCTATATAATTTGTCAATTCCACCAAATGAACGAGCAGCTTTAGGTGTGAAATACTGCTTATTCAATATTTTTTCAAGGTTTCTAGAATCCATGATGAGGAATTTGACGTTTGATGTCTTTATCAGAATGGCCTCTGTATGAAATGATATTAAATGGAAACTTTAATACCAAATATATTATGCTTGAAAAGTTATTTCATTTAAAAGACAACAGCTGAGACGTCTAAATATAAAGATATCATGATTGGCTGTTACCCTGTGGAGTGACGCCCCTGACTGTTTTTGGTGGGTGTGATTTTCTGAGCTGAAGCCCTTTAAATAGAGTGCAAAGGCCCATTCATAGCAGTGCAGATTTACCAAGAAAGTGTTTTTCCAGTTCTACTGAACATCGCTTCATCTCTTTAAACAGTAAGTTTACTTTTTTAATTCCCATTTGTTGTGTAGTGATAAACTGTAGCCTTCCATATTTCTATTATCTAGTCTGTATGATATGAGACTGAATATATACCATAAAGTAAATCTCATTGCTTCATATATCAAGGACCTATTGCGTTATAATACAGGTAATATATATCTTTGTAGTGTGTTAGTAGAGATAAAAAAGAAAAATTTAAAAGTTATCACTGAGGCCTTCAGTTCTTTTAAACAAATTTTACTGCATTATAGTTATCTTGTTATCTTATATGCTTTGCTAGTCAATTATAGTGGTGAATACTAGTTCTGTCCTATGTTTAATACATGCGTAATATATGGTTATTGAATAGTTCATCCAAGGCTTAGATAGTTATTTATTTTATTATTATAACTTATTTAAATATTTAATATACTGTTTATTATAAGTTATTTACCTTTGTAATATTGAATAGATAAGTAATTTTATATTTAATACATGCGTAATAAATATTGCTGATGAATAGGGCAATCATTGCTTAGATATAGTTAATCATTTTTATTATTATAACTTATTCAGATATTTAATATAGACCCTTTGTAATATTATATTTTGTCGTATATTACTTTCATAGCGCATATATATATATATATATATATATATATATATATATATATATATATATATATATATATATATATATATATATATATATATATATATATATATATATATATATATATATATATTAATGTGTTACATTTTATTTCAGATGGAAAACCACAATTCCGGAGATCATTTTGATACCTTTCTTACGAATTCCCAATTAGGTATTATATTGAATATATTGAAAGGAGGGTCATCTCACTCTGATTAAGTTCATATTTTGTATATTAATTATCATATTTTGTATATTAATTATATATTCTTTCATTCTTTCTTATTTAAGAAGAGTGTATGAGTCCAGGATTTAACAACATTTTTAGTACTCTGAATTATGGACCCAGTGAAGATGTAATTGAGGAGTCAAATGTTCCAGGTTTTCATCAATCGGTCACAGGTAATTATGTATATTATCAGCAGCTTTTATTACTATTTGTATAATAACTGATTAAACATGTGCTTCTAGACCTGATGCTAAGTAAAATTTCTCATTCAGATACTGAAATGATGCGGTCAGTTTATATGATGGAAAACAATCAAGATTTTGAAACAGCTGAAAATCGGGACTCGGATATCGAACTCGTAGAAGTGCACTGTAGTTCTGTACTGCCCCTGTATGCAACAGCTGAAAATCGGGATTCGGCTATCGAACTCGTAGAAGTGCCCTGTAGTCCTGTACTGCCCCCGGCTCCTAACGCTCCAAAAAAAATCCGGAAAATCAATAAGAAGGGACCTCAAGAATAGAAAAGGTAATTTACGATTATCAGGTCCGTGAAGAAAAGCTTTTCTGTTGTGTTAAAAGCATTTCTGATGGGTCTAATAGTTATGTTTTATTTACAGATGTTCAACTAGTGGCCAAAAAACTTGAATTTGCAAAAGAGAATATTCCCATCCCGTCGACATCGTTCAATGAGAAGACTACTAATCCAGGGCCTGTAGAAGTACAATACGCAGCTCATGCTTGTAAGTATATATTTATTCCATTCTATACTGCCTTTATACATACAATGTCGCAATGAAAATTGCTTAACTGGCACCTGTAACTTTTCCTATGTTGATCCTATGTTGTTTTCTATGTTACTCTAACTTCACGATGAACTGATGCTAGTATCTTTTCTTTCAGCAACGTCGTCTCTGCAGAGGTGTAATTATGACTCGCCGCAGATAACTCCGCAAAGAGCTAATGTGATCGTGAGAACAACGCCTCTTTCACGAACAAAGCCTCTTTCACCAAGCAATATTGTGAATCGTGAAGATACGACTGCGTCCATCAAGTATCCCAGGAATTCAGTACCGAAGAAACGTGAGGCTAGAGCTACATCCCCCAAGCAACCCGGGAATTTAATTCCAAAGGCTATAAATATGAACACTATATGGGTGCAGCACACTGAGCAACCGTCAGTTAATGGATCCAAGAGAACACAGTCCTGCACCACCCATACACGCCTATCACACCTGGGATCACTGGAGGGTAAGGAATATAGCACCAGACGTCCTTGTTGGAAGCCGGATCAGCGTGCAGGTCCAAACAGCAAAAGTCAGTTCAGTTCATCAATACAAAAGAAGAATAAGACCGCACCAATGCTGATGTCTTTTTCCGGATAATCTTTATTCCATAAACTCGGTTAAAAGGTGTTGTAAAATCAGCGGGTGGAGGAGACCTGGATGCGGCCCCTCACTATGGACGACGGCCGTTTCGCCTGTGATTAGGCTTCCACGGGTTAACCGTCAGTTAATACTTCTGAAGGTTCGTCTAGTGATTTTGGTATTGTAATGCCTCTAAAAAAACGTTCTGATTCAAAACGGAGAGTAAGCAAAAAGCAGAGAGTTGACTCTACATCAGCTTACACAGTGAGACCTGTGTGGGCTGATGAACAGGACATCATGCTTACTGCTATGTCTGGACAGTATGTCCAATGCAAACTTTACCAGAACAAACTAAAATATTTTTGTGATACCTATGAAAGATTCATGAATGCATATCCAACATCTGACATTATCGCAGAACTATCTGAATTCAAAAGAGAGCATGCTATTGTATTATCACAACCTAATAAAAAGGAATCACTGTGACTATGCATGGTTGGTTACGGGATGCAGAAATTACCAAAAAAAGGGACGAAATTATTTAAAATGGGTCCACAGAGGGCATACAGATCGAGAATACTTAAACGGGCTCTAAAGCTGTTGATTAGATCTAAACGATCGCTAGCAGCTAGAAAACGACGAGAGGCAGCTCACAGATCTATATCTACACAAAACGCACAGATGCTGATACATGCACAGAGTCCTTCACGTAACCAAGATAACCCTGGAGGTGTTAACCCCACTGTGTCTCCAAAGGCTCAAAGCAGAGAGCCTCTGGAAACACATGCTGAAAGGGCACATAATGCAGCACCTGTTGGTAATGTTGATAATGATAATGTAGTGAATGCAGATCAAGCAGTATTTTTACAGCATTTTTTTCATCAACAAAGAGATGTCCGCAATTTCAATGCCCGCTTGCACATTGATCATTTTAGATTAGTAAATTTAGACCGCATCCAATCATTTGTAGAGGCCATAAATGTCGTACATGACACTATTCAGTCATTACTGGACAGAATCATCAGGGACATTGATCCTGGGGACTTTGTTCAATTAAGACTTGAAGGTGGGGCCACATTAGATCCCATTTTCACTACAAAACAATCAAGGGATGATTTCAGTTCTGTATCATTTTTAAATTCTGTTGCTCGCACATTGCAAAGTAATGCTGAATGCCTAGCATCCAATTCACTCAAATTAGTCGTAACAATAATTAAAAACAGACGCGGTGGTGCAAAAAGACGGTTGAAATCTATAGCGAGTAGTCAAATCATTAAACAAAAGAAGCGCTGGCTGTATGACTTTAACAATCACAACACAAATCTGTGCTTCAGTGCTAGTGTGTGTGCCCTGATGGACGACACTGATGTCGGTGATTCAGTTATACTGAGTCGTGCTAAAGCCATACATGCAGCCCTGGGTATTCCTGAGGAACAACTAATAAGCTTTAGTGAAATTGTGGATTTTGAGAAACTTCTGGGTGTCAACATTAAAGTACTGTACTACAGTCAGGGTGACTGGCGTTACTTTCAATCAGGTAAAACATCTGGTACTAAAAACATTTTCATATTGCACCATGATAATCACTACTACGGTATCAAAAATATGAAGGGTTTTATCGGTGAGGATTACTTTTGTGAAAGATGCAATTCGGTGTTTCATCACAAATTTAATCATTCGTGTCAATATTTTTGTAAAGCTTGTCAAAGAGAGAGTTGTGTGGAGAGCAGTGATGAGCAGTACCCACCTCGTTGCCCTATATGTCGGGTTTTTTGTCGCTCGAGCGAGTGCTTAGATCATCACACACATTTAGCTACAGATAACCCAACATTCTGCAGACTTAAAACATTTTGTGATAAATGTCATCATTTTGTGTTCAAAGATAGCGAGTCCGAGCATAAATGTAAAGGCATGTGTTGTCCTGTTTGTCGCATACGTCTAAATGAATTTGATGACCATCTTTGTTACATGCGGAGGTATGTACCAAAGGAGGAAACAGAACAATATATATTTTATGACTTTGAATGTATGCAAGAGACAGGTACGCACATACCAAATTACATTTACGCAACAACATTGCATGGCAGGCCTTCCTGGGAGTTTGAAGGTAAATCGTGTACTCATGACTTTGTACTGTTCTTTACAAGCGGTAAATTTTCAGGTCATACATTTATAGCCCACAATGCCGGCAGATACGATGCTTACTTTATTGTTAAAGAATTGATTTCTGAAAAACTCTGCGTAAAACTGATATCCCGAGGTGGACGCCTCTTGTGTGTAACGCTGCCTGATTTGGATATACGATTTATAGACTCTCTAAATTTCATACCCATGAAACTTAGTAAGCTACCACAGGCTATGGGTTTTTCAGGTTCAAAAGGGCATTTTCCCCACTTTTTTAACACTGAAGAAAATCAAAACTATGTGGGGCCCCTACCCGCTGTAAAATATTATGGGGTAGAGTACATGTCGCCTAGTGAGAAAGGGGAATTTATGGAGTGGTATGAGACCGAGGTAAATACAACTTTTGACTTTAAGTCTGAACTAAAAGCTTATTGCAAGCAAGATGTTGAGATTCTGAGGCGCTCTTGTGAACTCTATAGAGAGCGTGTTATGGAGATGACGCAGAAAAATATTCAAATATACTGTAAACAGGAAAAGAAAAAGATTGAAGTGACCAGATGCATTGATCCTTTTCAACTCGTGACCCTGGCCTCTGTATGTATGGCAATGTACGGGTTTAAATTTCTTCCAAAAAACACAATAGCCATTTTACCTGGGGATAATTATCACAAGACAAAAAAACGTTTCTCGTCCCCCGCTATACAGTGGCTCATGTATGTAGCACACACAGAGAACATAACCATTCAGCATGCTTTGAGAGGCGGTGAAAAACAAGTCGGAAAATATTTCTTAGATGGTTACGCCTATGTTAACAACAGTCACATAGCGTTTGAATTTCAGGGCTGCTTTTACCATGGATGTCCTGTATGTTATAATGAAAATGACTCAAATAAGGTCACAAACACATCCTATGGTCAATTATATTACGCCTTTTTAGCTAAAAAACGTTACTTGCAGTATTGCGGCTACACAGTGAGAGTTCTGTGGGAACATGATTGGAAAGAAATGGTTGAAAAAGATTCTAATCTTCAAACATTTCTTGTCCAAATGGAATTCCCCAAACCCTTAGATCCCCGCGATGCACTTTATGGGGGCCGTACTAATGCCATTAAACTTTATCACCAACGGGAATCTGGAGAGATGCTACATTACTATGATTTCACCAGTCTGTATCCCTTTGTAAACAAAACTAAAACATATCCTGTTGGTCATCCTCATATTATCTATGAGAACTTTGGATTTATTAAAAATTACTTTGGTCTTGTCAAAGTCAAGGTCTACCCTCCAAGGGATTTATTTTTTCCAGTTCTTCCGGTAAAACTCAACAAAAAATTAATGTTTCCCCTTTGCTATACATGCGCTGTCAATTCACAAACTGAGGACTGTACACACAGTGATGAGGATCGCTCTCTGACAGGAACTTGGTGCACAATAGAGGTTGAGATGGCAATAGAAAAAGGATATAGGATTGCACACATCTATGAAATTTGGGATTTTCCTAATACCAGTGATACTCTGTTTGCGCCGTACATTAAATTACACCTTAGGGATAAGCAGGAGGCTTCCGGTTATCCCAGCTGGTGCACTGATGATAACAAGAAACAACAGTACATTGACACCTTTCTTGAAAAAGAAGGTGTACAATTACGATCTGAAAATATAGGAATGAACTCTGCAAAGAGACAGATCTCCAAGCTTTTCTTAAATTCTTTATGGGGAAAGTTTGCACAGAGATCTAATTTATCATGTACCAGCATTATCAGCGATGCTGAAGCCTTGTTTCATCGTGTTTTTTTACCGTACTATGACATTTCAATGTTGCATTTTATTGATGATGAGACAACCACAATTGACTGGAAATATACAGAGGGACATCACACTGTCAACAAAAACACAAACATTTTTATAGCGTGTTTTACAACGGCGTATGCCAGACTAGAGCTATACTCTGTTCTGGATAAATTGCAGGAAAGGTGCCTATACCATGACACAGATTCTGTTATTTTTGTGCAGAAAGATGGTGAGTGGAGTCCTCCTTTAGGGGATTACCTGGGGGAATTGACCAGTGAGATACCTGATGATACGTACATCACTGAATTTGTATCTGAAGGTCCAAAAACTTACGGATACAAACTCAACACTGGTAAAACTGTCTTAAAAGTGAAGGGTATAACGTTAAATGTTGGTAACAACCAATCTATTAATTTCAACAGTCTAAAAGATCTAGTTCTGGACTACCCGCGTAATTCTGATTCTGAAACACAGAAACGAATTATCGTTGAACAGCCAGGAATTGTGAAAAATAAAAAGTACTGGGACATTGAGACAAGACCATTACGCAAAACACAAAGGTGTGTTTACACAAAACGACGCCTATTTGATGATTTTACTACCGTACCATTTGGCTATTAGTTGTGACTTGTGATGGATACCCGTCTGCAACACCCATTCTCCTGCATTCTAGCAGGTCCATCTAATTCTGGAAAAAGTTATTTTGTAAAACAACTGTTATATAATATTGACACTCATTTTTCTCATAAGCCTGATAATATTGTTTGGTTTTATTCGTGCTGGCAAAAACTATATGACGAAATCTCTCTTTCTTTTCCAATCATCAGATTTGTGGAGGGTCTGCCTCATACATTTGTAGATGATGAATTATTCCCTCCCGAAAAGGTAAATTTGACTATTGTTGATGATCTCATGGAGAGCGCGAGTGATAATAGTGAAGTAGAAAAAGCTTTTACCAAGTATGTACACCACAGAAATCTCAGCATTTTCTACCTGGTACAAAACATATTTTGTCAAGGTAAGAAAAGTCGGACGATAAATTTAAACACAAAGTACATGGTACTTTTTAATAATCCTCGGGATAAATTACAAATTGTTACATTAGCGCGACAGATGTATCCAGGAAAAACACGTTTTTTCTTAGAAGCTTTTGAGGATGCAACACGGGTACCTTATGGTTATTTGATGCTAGACTTAAGAGCCGATACCCCTGAGGATCTTCGCTTGAGGACGGGCCTGTTTCCACCAGCTTTACCCGCTGTGTATGTTCAAAAGAAAAATACTTCTAAAAAGTGAAATTTGCGCAAAATCAGACATTCTACGCTGTGGACATAGTGTTGTAAAGATGTCTGAGAGAATCCGACGTAACTGGGATCTCTTAAAAACCCTCGTGAAGGCCCCTCCTTCTGTCAGAAAATCTATTTTGTGCAATGCGAGTCATGATTTAATTACAGCCATAGGGGAAATTGCATTAAACATCTTAAAAGGCCGTATTCCTCTGAAAGAACGCCAAAAAAATATACTAAAAAAATGGCGTAAAGCTATAAGAGCCATGAGTAATAAGTCCCACAGCATAAAGAAAAAGAAACGTATACTAAATCAGACCGGTGGGTTTATAGGTCCTCTTTTAGGCTTTGCGATTCCGATAATAACAAGTCTTCTCGCCGGTAAATAATGGAACATACTGAGAAAATGTATCTTGTTCCTAAGCAGGAACTAATTAAACTACGAGCCCCTATTACAGACAACATACGACAGAGTGTAATCCATCGTCTCGATGCTGAAATTAGTGAAATTTTACAAAGACGTGACATACCGGACGACATCAAAATTAAAAAATATAGTGATGTACTACAGAGATACTTGGTTCATGCTAAACACGATGCAAAGGAATTATCAACTTTAAAGTTTATTAACGCTCCTGAGATTGATCATCAACAATTGTCGAATTCAGAACCTGATAATAATACAACCGTTAATGAAATTGTAAGTCATGTAAATCCGCGCTATAAAAAGAACGCAGAATTTTTACTAAACAGACTGTTGCAGAACAAAAATATTACATCGTGGAATGATAAAAGTGAATTTATATTCAAAGGAAGTGTAATTCCAGGCTCTAACATGATGGATTTGGTACGTAACACAACTCAGAGCCACGCCCTGACCAACAGGAATTTACCTCGGGGCTGGGATACATTTATGCAGGCCATGGCTGAGTTAAATATGCCCTCCACTGTTGTGGGTAATTCCACTACCAGAGAACAGTTAGATCGATTAAAAATACCATTGAATGAATCTGATGGTACATCTAAATCTCGAACTCTATTCACACCGCGACGTGTGAACCATCCTTTACACTCCTCTCCAATAGGTATTGCTCAAGGCCCTTTAAGGATTAAAAAAAGAGTATCACCGATTCTACAATCCACGTGGCTCACTATGTAACGACAACTTTGATTTGTGTATTGCGGATGTGCAATTGTATTGATTTTTTATATTGTTCACATGATAATTGATTTGATATTTGCTGTGTATTGTGGATTTGGTTCAATAAACATACTATTATATGAAATAAAATGACTTCTCTCATTTAATATCGTGGGTACTCGTATCAATAAGACCGACTTCTCTCATTTAATATCATGGGTAATCGTATCAATAAGACTCATGGGGAACATTATACTATATATAATTCTACTGACAATATCATGGGGAACATTCTACTATTATAGGAATAAAGTTTCTTTTAATGGGTAAGCGTGTCAGTAAGACAATTTGATATCAATAATACACTTTGAATATCAATTTGATTAACGGAAAATTACAGTATCAAAATACCTATATAAAAGAGAACAATTATTGGACAGATAAATAATAGGACAGGATTAAGGGGAAACATAACAACCTAACAAATAAATATCAGATGATAGCCATTTGATATCAAAAGGATATCAGATGATATTTATTTGATATCAAAAGGATATCAAATGATAGCCATTTGATATCAAAAGGATATCAAATGATAGCCATTTGATTAAGGGGGGCGTGTTTAATACACTTTGATAGGGGCGGGACAACTGTCAGATTTCTTTTGATGACTTGTCCCCCACCCCTACTACTAATGTCGCAGTGCTTAGACTCCAACCACTTCAGCAAATGTCACCAAATTTATAGATTGCTATAATGCAGTATTATATGGCATTTGCTTGTCCCTACAAAAGGACATAAATATAAGACTATAGGGGTATGGTCAGATGAATACCAGTATCCCACCAGTGATGGTTACAGCCTCCTTGGTGGAAGATGAAAGCTACCTACAGATTTAATGAACGATTGACAGTATAAAGATGAAAATGATGTTTGGACAGCAGTGAATGTCACCTACTTAACAATAGGCCAAAAAAATAAGAAGATTAATTTTAGCTTTGCCAGTTACTACCCTTCTGTAGAGGACGTACAGGCATCCAGTACACAATTTTAAGGAAAAACAAATATCAGTGTCTAAAAGATAGGGGACAAGAATTGTTCTAAAGAAAAAAAAAAGCTGGTGCAATTATGAAGGGGAGAGCACAGATGAAGCACCCACTGAAATAAATGCTGATAGTAGTGTCCTGCAGGAAATTTGGAGCCCCATACATGTCAATGGCCATGGCCAAAGGCCCCATAATTCTGCCACTCTAGCCTATAGGCCCATTCACGCACAACGACTTACCAGCGATCCCGAAAACGATGCGACCTGATGGGGATCACAGGTAAGTCGATGGGAGGTCGCTGGTGAGATGTCACAGTCACATCTTACCAGCGATGCAGGAACAATACAGGTTGCAGTAGCGACCTGTATAACGATCTCAGCAGTCACTGTGACCCTGTCACACAGTGTCAAACAGCGATGTGTCCTGCCCAGCAGGACATCGCTTTTGAAGAAAATGGCCTGGTCCATTCTGCAACAACTAGAGATCTCACAGCAGGGGCCTGATCGCTGGTAGGTGTCACACATAAGATCGCTAACGGGATCGCTACTGCGTCACAGAAACCGTGACTCAGCTGCAATCTCGCTAGCGATCTCGTTATGTGTGACGGTACCTTTAGACAAGTCTCTATTGCTCAGGAAGGGTTTAGATAGCTGCGTGGAAGACACACCGTAATTCCATTGTGATGTTAACATTACCCCTAATGTTAATATCCCCTTGGTATATGTGTAAAAACTATGACATCTGGTTTGTAAGAAAAAGTTTGTGACTTTTGTGTAAGGAACAACTCTAAAAATAAAAAAAATAAATAAAAAAGAACTGCGCTCAGCTGAGCCAAGCTGCAGGTTGTGAATGGGCTTTATCTGATTACTGTATGATCATTTTTGATGTTGCCCCTTAGGAACAGGCCAGGTTTTGATGTGTTACAACTTATGTGAGTGCGCATTTGTTCTCTGGTTCCTCTACCCTAAATAGAAAAATTAATGCCATCCACTGCTTGCCATGAGTAAAAACCAAAAAAACAAAAACAATCGCATAGAACTCCATCTACTACAAGATGAACTCCCCCCCCAAGGGATATTGAAATTTTCTTTATCTGTTCCCAGCAGCCGGCACAGGTTTATCCCTCTCATACACTAGTAAATTCTGGTGAGCATAAAGCATCCACCAACGAAACCCCAGGGGATCGTCACAACAACTTTGTTCCACTGAACATCTGAATGAGGAAGATTTCCCAAGTCCCACTTCAGCCCAGGATAATCTGAAAACAACAATGGAGGAGAAGACAAGGGAAGCTTCAATATCGCAATATCACTCATCATTGCTCATACATAAGCACTCCTTTTCCTGCTTTCCCCGCCCACTGGCCAGCCTGGCCTCTGTGATTGGATGCAGTCAGACGTGCCCCCAGCCTGTGTGACGGCGTCTGCCTGCAACTAATCGCAGGCTCGGTCTGAATCATGAATAAGGCCGCTCAGGCTGAGCAGACGAGGACACATCGTGGCCAGCTCATGAAGCAAGGTTGCTCACGCTGAGCAGAGGACGACACATCCCAGGCGCATATCATCCTGAGCCGCCTGCTTCATGAAGCAAGCCGCTCAGTCAGAGGAGGACACATCGTGGCCAGCTCATGAAGTAGGCCACTCAGGCTGAGCAGAGGAGGACACATCCCGGGCGCAGAGTTCTGCTTATGCCTCTCCCCCCCACCCATCTAGGGTTCTTACCCCCAGACACCTGCTTCTATTATAAACAACTCCATGTCCATGTGGACTTAGAAAAAGAATGCTTATTCAAAACCGGACTGGAGTTTGAACATGCCCCCATATATTCTAGTTTATACCCTTACTTTTAGTGCACAATCTAGATGCACGCAGCGCCGAAAGTGAATGCGCTTCCTGCAAGCAGCTTGCCGCCATGACACGGAGCTTCGGTGATTACACCATGTGCTCCTATCCCCCTCTTTCACCAACATTTTTAATCCCTGGATTCTGGTTCCCATAGACTTATATGGGCACTGGATTCTGGAGTCCGCCCAGCTCTACAAATAATACATCAACAAATTCAGAAAGCCCAATCTGTCCCTATTTTGGTTCTACAAAGAAGGATCCCGTGTATTCTGGCCTTTTTTTTGCCTAAATAAAGCCTGGTCTGCAGAGATTCAATGGATTAAAAAAAACAAATATATAATAATCTAGGGACTTTAAAGGGAACCTGTCAGATGCAATATGTACTCAGAACCACAAGCAGTTCTGGCTGCATATTGCTAATCCCTGCCTAACTGTCCCTGCATCTAGTAGCATAGATAGAGAGATCTTTAGAAAAAGTATTTCTAAAGATCTTTTATGATATGCTAATGAGCGAGGGACTAGTCGCAAGAACATTAGTTCCTGTGCTAATTCTGCCCTCTTAGCATGTTAGCAGGCCCACAGGGACGTTCCAACATGCTATTTAATGCCCACTGCCCAGCGTAATCATTGGCAGTGACGTGTGTACCTATGTCTGTCACGCCACCTCAGAATGCTGGGCATAGGGTCAATGCACATGGATCAGAAGTCACCGCACTTCTAGTCATGCGCACTAGACCTCTCTGAAACCGGGACATGTAAACCCGATTTTATAGTGCGTATGACCGGAAGCGCAGGGCATTCTGATCCATGCGCATTAACCCTATGCCCGGCATTCTGAGGCAGCGTAATGGACACAGGTCTGCAAGTCACCGCTAATGATGCTGGGCAGTGAGTAGCATGTTAGCATACCCCTGTGGGCGTGCTCAGGGCCGCCATCAGGGCATTACAATCGTGACTCCTGTAAAAGGCCCCGTGCGCAGAAGCCTGGAGGGGGGCCCGGCCACTGACTGCCCAGGCCCCTCCACTTTCATTCCTCTGCTCACCGGGCCCATGGGGGGCAAGGTTCGCCATCAGGGTAATAAAGGGGGCCCGGGCCGCTCAGAGAGCTGCCCTCTCTCTTCCTGCTCTGCACTGATTTGTGATTGGTGCAGAGCAGGACAGGAAATGTACTGGACCAGAACGGAGTCACGTCATCTTAGTTACATAGTTACTTAGGTTGAAAAAAGACCTAGGTCCATCTAGTTCAACCTTCCTCCACCAATTCAGACTAATCATGTTCCTGATCATATGACCAGTGAACTGGAAGGTCCTGTAGCTGTTCAGCTGCTGTAGCCTCCGTGCGGGTCCCAGTGGCTCCTCTCCTGCTCTGCACCGATCAGGAACTGCAAGATGAGGTAATGTATAGTGTGTGTAAATGTGCATGTAGTCTGCCTCTCTCATTCCCTGGTCAGTCTGCCTCTCTCATTCCCTGGTCAGTCTGCCTCTCTCATTCCCTGGTCAGTCTGCCTCTCTCATTCCCTGGTCAGTCTGCCTCTCTCATTCCCTGGTCAGTCTGCCTCTCTCATTCCCTGGTCAGTCTGCCTCTCTCATCCCCTGTATGGCTCTGCGTGTCTGTCTCTCCACAGAAATCATATTACCTCACACATAAGATTCTTATGTCCTTTGTTGTCTATAACAACCAATCACAGCTGCTATTAATGACCTGTGGCTCCCAGCTCCATTGACTTTAAGATAAGGAGGTTTTTTGGCGAATAACTGTAAAGCGCGGGGTAAAATTTTCCCCTCAAAACATAGTCTATGATGTTCCCTGAGTCACATCAGGTGTCTGTGCAAAATATCGTGATTGTAAATGCAATGGTGCAGATTCCTTTAGCGGACATACACACATAAACACTGTAATGACCTTTGCCCCGAACGTATTGGGGCACACGTCTGGCAGCGGGATCGAGACACACATGAGCACTTTGTCACTTAAACAATCCAGGTGATTTATTCACATTCTCATGAACCACACCAGTTCACATATAGCCTTTCCTTGGCTTTTTACTAAGAACAGATAAGGCCTCTTTCACATCAGTTTTTTGCCATCAGGCAAAATCCGGCGAATTGCCGGATCCGTTGTTTTCCTCATAGACTTGTATTAGCGCCGGATTGTGCCGCATGGCCTCGCGTTTCATCTGGTGTGCCGGAAATTTGTTTGTCCGGCTGCCGAGAACAACGCATAGTGAAACGTTTTTTGGCAACAGCAAAATGGAGCAGACTACGTTAGTGTGTGCTCTGTTTTGTACTATTTTCGGTCACATACGTTTTCTGCAGGTGTACACCAAAACGTAGTCGACTAAGTTTTGGTATACGCCTGCAGAAAACGTATACGCTCGAAAATAGTACAAAACAGAGCACACACTAACGTAGTCTGCTCCATTACAGTCAATGGCCCTGTCGGTGCACGCGTCCGAAACACGCTTTGCGGTGTGGGGGAGGGGCGGTTCGGACGGATGCCCTGACAGGATTACTAAACGTAAGGCAAAACGCAGTGTGAAAGTAGCCTTAGGCAGGGATTAGCAATATGCACCCAGAACTGCTTGTGGTTCCCTTTATTAGGGAGAGTGTGGAGAAGATATACTGTAAGATAAAGGAAAGAATATTCATTTTCAATATCTCACATAGACCAAGTAAAAAATGTTTAGACGATTTCACACGATCTTCTCTAATAGTCTGGAGTAAGGATAGGAAATTAAGTCTACAAGTCGAATGCAGATCTGCAGTGAGGACAATGCCTAGATATTTCATAAACTGAGATGATCAATGAAATTTAAACATGCTGTAATGAGTAATCAATCTTTTTTGGTTAATTGATACTCAGAGCTTTTGGTAAATTAATCCTGAAAGTGGATAAAGATGCAGATATTATGAATTCCAACATTAGATTAGGAAGAGAGATAATCAGATTAGTGAAAAAGAATAGCACGTCATCAGTATAGGCAGTACTTGTAGACTGTGAGCCCTCGCGGGCAGGGACCTCTATCCTCCTGTACCTGTCTGTGTCTTGTATTGTTTATGATTGTTGTACTTGTCCCTATTATGTACACCCCTTTCACATGTAAAGCGCCATGGAATTGATGGCGCTATAATAATAAATAATAATTTTAACGGATTTTTACGACTCTTTAATCCAAAGATGTCTATGTTAGCTCTAATGTGACGTAAGAAGGGTTCAATGGTAAGAAATAAGATGATAGGGTGGCGAAACCCTGGTGGGTACCATTCCTAATAGTAAAGCTATCTGGAAGGCCACTATTCACCTGTACATAGGATGTAAGATAACGCTAGTCTAGAGAGACCCTACCCATTTTAAGATGACACTCTGTAGTCCAATTGCTTTCAACACCTCTTCCATAAATACCCCATTAATCCCATCAAATGCTTTTTCGGCATCTGTGGAGAGGAGCATTAAAAAAGAGTGTAATCTAACTCAGTTATATGAATACGTTTCAGAGCCTTAGTTGTTTTATTTCTCGCCTCTCTCATCATAAAACCACCCTGGTAATGGCATCATTGCCTCAGAGCAGAGTGGCAAACTGGCTGCCAGTATTTTATTATTTTGGAAAAAAGTTTAAGGTCTACATTAATTAGAGAGACTAGGAGATAGCTAGAGCATTGAGAAGAAGGGTCTTTTCCTTGTTTATGTAAAACAGTAATAGCATTTAGTCAGTCTTTAGAGGTAGCGGACAAAGTAAACAACCAGATACATTAATATTGCGGCAAGAAAAGGAGTGAACAGTATCACTACATTTTTTTTATAATCTGCAACAGGAAGGCAATCGGGATCAGGTGCTTTAGCTGTCGGGGAGCTCTTATTGCTATTTTAAGCTTCAATTAAGAGATCTTTCTTTCAAGATCTAGAACATCCTCACCATCCAATAATGGAAGGCATGAGTTCCTGATATATTCTTGTATACGAAATCGGAAATCCACACAAGAGAATTTGGAATTTGTTTTATTGATTGAATACAATGAGGGGTAATGCTCCATAAAAAGGAAGCAATGTCACCCAGAAGGTGTGATAATATAATCAAGTCATTAGACAGGCAGTAGACCTCTCTGAAGCTGGGACACGTACACCTGGCTTCATACTGCGCATGACCGGAAGTGCCCGGCATTCAGAAGCGCGAACCCAGGTAGGCACTTCACCGCTGGTAATGCTGAATTGAATACCATGTTAGTACACCATTTCCAGTGTCTGAGAATTGTGCTAGAAATGGAGGGACAAAACCACCAGAGCTTGATCTGAGATCGAAATATAGTCAATAACGACATCTACAACAGGGAAGTGCAGGTCGCTGTGCCTGAAATAGAAATAGTTTAGACAGAAATATATGTCATGGACAGGTAAGCAGTATATATAATCTGTCTGAAGAAAGTAGCAGCCATCAGGTATCAATTAATTGATATATATGTAAACTCTGCCTAAAGCAATGCAAAGCAGCTTGAATAATACATGAAGCACACTTAAGGCCCCTTTACACACTGCAACATCGCTAGCGATATCGCTGTAACGTCACTGGTTTTGTGACGTAATAGCGACCTCCCCAGTGACATGGCAATGTGTGACACACATCAGTGACCTGGCCCCTGCTGTGAGGTCGCTGATCGCTACAAGTCGTTCAGGACCATTCTTTGGTCCTGTGTTTTCCGCTGCGCAGCATGTATCGGTGTGTTTGACACAGTTACAACTACATCGTTAGCGACCCAGCCCATAGGCATGCTAGAGTTCCCTTTCCATCGAGGTCGTTCTGCAGGTCCGTATCGCCGCTGCATCGTTGGCCAGATCTGCCTGTTTGACAGCTCACCAGCGACTGTTAGAGACTTTCCAGCGATCCCGACCAGGTCGAGATCGCTGGTGGGATCGCTAGAAAGTCTCAGTGTGTAAAGGGGCCTTTAGAGACATCTAGGGAGGAGTCAAGTGAAAAAGTATCTCCCTTCACCCCAACACAATCAAACCATCAGAGAACTCCCCCATGAGGTCAAGATAACATAGAAGAGCTGCATATTGACTGTTGTGTAGGTATACAAATGTAAATGAGTAAACTTGAGGCAATTAGACCCGTTCGTAAAAGCATCCTGCCCTCTTCATCCTTATGAAACTCCACAAACTCCCAGTGGAGATAGCTAGAAATCAAATTACTAGTCTGTCTGGATTTTGGATCTGGAGTAGGGGAATGGTATACAAACTAAAACCAATTATCAAAAAGTCTGTAGGGTTTACCTGAACTTTCTTGGAGAAAGGCAACCTGTAACAGGCTTCTCGTCAGTAGATGTAGCAGAATGGAGCACTTCTTAGGACTATGGGACCCTTAACATTCATAAATCCCAGTTGAATTTCAGTCTGGACTTGCATGGTCCTGGTAGGAATGGCTATTAGGGAATAAAGAGGAGAGAGAAAAAAAAAAGGGGAGAAAGAAAGTATCAAAGTGATGACAAGAAAAGGAAGGCTAAGGACATGAAAAAATAGGGTGAAAAGAGGAGATTAAAGAAGGAGGAAGAGAGGAAAACTAGTGCACAAGAAGCAGCCAAACCTTAGAACCAGCCAAGGAAGATCCTGAAGAAATTGGGTGGAAAATGTAGTGTACTATGAGGGCACAACCCAGTGACTCTCGAGGAAACAATGAACCAATCACTCCCTCAGCAACACGATGGAGGGCACAATCTTATGAGATACCTGGTGGTAAGACAAATAAACATAAGGGAAATCTCTCACATTTTTTTTTTTTTTTAACATGAGATCTGCTGTCATGATGTGACTGCAGAATAGGGAGGACCAGGGGGCACCTATACTGTCCCTCAAGCTAAAGGACCCCAGGCTATCCTTAATCTTTGGATTACCCCTGATGGTCAAGTTGCCGGGGTCCCGTGAGTTACTATTCTCTTGACCAGAACTAAAACTGTCCCACCTTTCCAAGGAAGGAAGGGACAGGAGTGTGATGGAAACACAGATAAAGAGACAAGCGGGAAAAACAAAAACTAGGATATACTATAAACTCACAGGAACAAACAGTAAGAGACTAAGGAGAATATCAAGAGAAGTAAAGCAGCAACAAAAGGACAAGGGCTAACACCACAAACTACTCACAGCAACAAAGTACTACAACCACCAGTATGTTTTGATCACAACACCTCACCAGACCAGTATAGAAAAGCTTTAGCTGGCATTAAAGGAAATGTCAAACCAGCATATATAGGAGGGGAGCGAATGTGACCAGCTCCCCACAGTATGTGATCACAGAAGACTAACAAGCAGCCCAGCAGAGTAACTCTTGCTAGCCTCACTATGAACTACAAGTCTGTGAGTCAATGCCCAAGTCTGCCCGCGCTGATCACAGACAGAGAAATTAGCAGCAGGCAGAATGCCAGAATCTGTAGTCTACACAGATCTTGATGCCGCCACAACAGTGAGACATGTTTGTAAAAACCTCCTTGGGACATCTTAAGTATTTTAATCCCTTCCACCCTTTTATTTTTTAAAGGAATGAATATGAAAAATGTTGCATTGAATATTTATTCTCGATGACACTCACAAGTTGGTATAAAAGATACCAGCAAGAAAGGAAAATTTCAGACAATAGTAACAAGTTAGTTCATTTGGGTCTAGTTTGCACCAGGAGGTTTAGTTAATCTTCAGGTAGATTGCTTTAACAGGTGAAAAGGTGCTGAATCTATGTCTTGTCCTTTGTGACAGGGCATCCGAAGTCCCTAGAGAGCCAATCTGGCACAAGGATATGGTCAACTCCCAAGAAGCTGAACAACCTGAAGACGTCTTCATGGGTTTTTTTTTTTTGCAGAAGGAAAACTGAGTCACTTTTATGTACAATAATATGGAAGGGATATCCCCATGTGTAAAAGGCATTGATCGCTTTGATTGAAATTGGCAGAGCATAAAACTACAGCTTTATTTCAGCTCCGTCTAAACGTAAAGGGCCACAATATCAGGCCTTTTGTAGGAATAACACTATCTACATAATAATGGAGGCAACACAGTACATATCTTGGGGTAGAGGAGACCTTAGAGTTAGGTCTAGTTACTCTGTGGACTGTGGTACTCTGTGGTAGCAATTGTTCACCAGAGTCAGTTTATAAAGAAGCTGAAATAGTATGCAGGTTTTTATAAAAATGTAAGTACACTTGCAGTTTCCATGATACAGGGAACAGTGGTGTGCATGCCATGATGGACCGCACTTCCAGAGAGCACGTCTGAAACCCAGCGTGAGTGTCACAATGGACCAGTCCGCAGGAAAAGTCAGAAGTCAAGGGTGTGAGTGTTAACATGGAACGCACCACCAGAAGATGGACAATCCAACAGAAGAATACGAAAGAGCATTCTCAAATAGACACATTGACAAAGGCATATGTAAATAGCTGCAAAGAAACGCTCATAGAGATCTAGACAGGTTTGCACATCATCAAAAAATGCAAGTGTAAAGCATAAATGATGAATGAAAAAAAAGGGGGAGAAGAATTGGACTGCCCAAAAAAGGCAAGAATGAAGGACTAGATACAGAAGTATCAAATAATATGTGCCTTATAGGAATATGCAATCATAGACTCGCAAAAAAAAAAAATCATTTATAAACATTTTTAGATTTTTTTTTCAATGCAAGGTGCTAATGAAAACACACGTCTGAGAATGTATACATGGGCCGAACAGTAAAGGTTTATAAATGACAAAATGTAGTAAAAAAGAAAAAAATCAGGTGCAGTGTCCAATGTACTGCCAAAAGGAAAACAAATTATGGTATCGGCCCCTTAAAATATAATACGTTAATTATAGAGGACAAAGAAAAGGCTGAGATATTAAACAGGCACTTCTCATCCATGTTTATCAAAAAACTGACTGTTCCAGGGATCATTCAACAAGTCAAATTCAAAGTTCACCACCTGATATAACTAATTTAACACAAAAGTATGCCTGTGTCTGAGTAAATTAATCATTGACAAATCTGTCTAACCAACATGTTGGGGTTTTATGAGGAGGTAAGTGCAAATCTGGATATTGGTAATGCAGCTAATATGATTTATTTGGACGTCACAAAGGCATTTGATACTGTACAACATTATAGCCTTATACTGAAGCTCCAGAAGCAGGGACTAGGGGAAACTATATGCAAATGGATAAGGAATCGGCTAAAAGATAGGAAACAAATAGTAGTCATAAACAGTATATTTTCTAAATGGGCTATAGTCAGTAGTGGGGTATCGCAGCGATATGTGCTAGGACTGATTCTTTTTAATCTCTTTATTAATGACCTTATGGCTAGGATTGAGAGTAAAGTGTAAAAAGGGCTTTACACGGTAGCGATATCGCTAGCAATTTCTAGCGATATCGAGAGTGTAAGTACCCGCCCCCGTCATGCATGTGATTGTTTTTGATCGCTCCCGTAGCGAACATTATCGCTACGGCAGCGTCACACGTACTTACCTGGTCGTCGTCGTCGCTGTGACTGCCGAACAATCCCTCCTTCAAGGGGGAGGGACGTTCGGCATCACAGCGACGTCACCGCAACGTCACTAAGCGGCCAGCCAATCAAAGCTGAGGGGCGGAGATGAGCAGGACGTAACATCCCGCCCACCTCCTTCCTTCCGCATTGGGGCCGGCGGCAGGTAAGGAAACGGTCCTAGCTCCTGCGGTGTCACACATAGCGATGTGTGCTGCCGCATGAGCGATGAACAACATGGATAAACAACCCTTACCGATTTTTGAGTTTGGGACGACCTCTCCATGGTGAACGATTTTCACCATTTTTGAGGTCCCTTAAGGTCGCTGGTCAGTGTCACACGCTGCGATATCGTTAATGACGCCGGATGTGCGTCACTAACAACGTGACCCCGACGATAAAACATTAACGATATCGTAGCGTGTGAAGCCCCCTTAAGTTTTTGCTGACAACCCCAAACTATGTAGGATATTAAAAACTGACCATGACAGTACAATATTACAAAACTATCTGGATAAGATGTCAGAATGTGCTGACACTTGGTAAATGAGATTAATGTTTATAAATGAATGTTGATAAATGTAAAGTAATGCACCTAGGATGAAATAATCCTATTTCTACATATACATTAAATGGAAGTAAACTTGGGACTACAGAACAGGAGAAGGACTTGGGTATTCTGGTTACAAGTAAGCTGAGCAGCAGTGCTCAATGTCAAGCAATAGCTGCAGAAGCAAACAAGATTTTACGGTGTGTAAAAAGAAGTTAGATCCTATGATCTCAATGTATTTTTATCCCTTTATAAATCACTTGTAAGGCCACATCTAGAACATGGGATCCAGTTTTGGGCTCCACATTTTAAAAAGGACATTCAGAAATTAGAGTCAGTTCAAAAGCGGGCAACTAGACTACTACAAGGAATGGAAGGCCTCCCATATGATTAGAGGTTGAAATAGTTGGATTTCTTTAGCTTAGAAAAAAGACGTATCAGAGGATCTCATTTATATGTATAAATACATGTGTAGTCAATATAAAGGACTGGCACAGGACTTATTCCTTCCAAAGGCAATACTAAGGACCAGGGGGCATTCACTGCGAGTGGAAGAAAAGCGATTCCGGCAGCTAAATAGGAAAGGGTTCTTTACAGGTAAAGCAGTCAGACTGTGGAATGCCCTACCGCAAGAGGTAATAATGACATACTATAACAGCTTTTAAAATAGGGCTGGATGATTTCCTCAGTACACACAACATTGTCGGTTATAAATGGCATAATGACATGAAAATAAGAGCGAGCGGAATGCGATAAAACATCCATTCGGACCAATATCAGCCTATGTACCAGCACCCATGAGCGATTATTTTTCTCAGCTCTAATCAGACCGAGAAAACAATCGCAGCATACTGCGGGTGTAATGCGATCCTTGCTTCTCTCGCACCCATACAAGTCTATGGGTGAGAGAAAAATCGCACTGCACTCGCAAGTACACCGGTGCACTGCGAGTGCAAGGCGAGAATGGTAATAGACGGCAACGGAGGAGAGAGGGAGATAAATCCCTCCCCTCCGCAGCGCCGGCCCGCCCCCAGCAGATGTGGTCCGATCGCATGATTGGACCTCAGTCGCAGTGACACTTCCATGACACGCTGCTCCTGCTGTGCTGCCAGCGTGAGCCGAGTGTCATGCGAGGATCACAGTAGCCCCCGTGTGGCCCCGGCCTTAATATCCAGGAAAAGTGAGCCAATAAGAGAGCATCCAAAAAGAAGCAAGGCAGAAATGTGGACATAATTGTCATGTCATCCACTTCTGCTATATCATTTCATAACCTTTAAAGGTATGTGCATACGTCTTTCCTAGGCAGGTACGTATCCTAACTGCCTGAAAACAGTAAATATTAAAGGGAACCTGTCACCAGTTTTTTGTTTTTGCCCAATAAGCTGTGGCCACCACTACTGGGCTCTTATATACAGCATTCTAACATGCTGTATATAAAAGAGCCCAGGCTGCTGGGTATAACATAAAAAACACTTTATAATACTCACCTAAAAGGTCGCTCCGCTGCACAAACGGTCGGATGGGTGGCGCCGTTCTCCTGGACCGTTTCTTTTCGGCCATCTTGGTCTTCCTTATTCTGAAGCCGCGGTGCATGACGCGTCTACGTCATACACCCGCGCTGGTATTGAGGACCTGCGCAGGCGACTTTGATCTGCCCTGAGCTGGGCAGATCAAAGTGCACCTGCGCAGGACCTCAATACCGGCGCGGGTGTATGACGTAGACGCGTTATGCACCGCGGCTTCAGAATAAGGAAGACCAAGATGGCCGAAAGGGGAGGCGTCGGTCCAGGAGAACGGCGCCACCTATCCGACCGTTGTGCACCGGAGCGACCTTCTAGGTGAGTATTATAAAGTGTTTATGTTATACACAGCTGCCTGGGCTCTTATATACAGCATATTAGAATGCTGTATATAAGAGCCCAGTGGTGGTGGTCGCAGCTTATAGGGCAAGAAACTGGTGACAGGTTCCCTTTAAAAAGTATGAAAACATTCATAGAAATTAAAAAGCGACTTGTGTATATCGCTAGTCTCTTTAGGTTCTTTTAACTGCTTCAGGTTCAAAGCCGGGAAGTGGTTGAAAGAAAGTAGCTATGGAAGCCACTCACCATGTTATATAAAGTAAAAAGAAATAAAAAATAAGGCTGCTAACAAAATGATAAAATGCTTAAAAAAACAAAACACTTCCGAAAAAAACACTAGTAGCATTCACCTTAAGAGTCTCCTGCTTGAAAAGCATAACTGTTACATCGGTGACTAAACAATGTCGTGGGGACATACCCCAAATAATAGTATTGCGTTTTTGCTGCATTTTTTTAATGAAAATTAAAAGTCACTTTTTACAGTACCAGCAAAAGCTATGAGCTTTCAAAAATCTCATGCGCACATTTATTTTATTTCCTGACTGAATTGGAGAACGGCTGTGTTTTTTTAAAACTGCAGCATGTCAATCCTTTCAGCGTTTTTGCAGCCTTTTTTTCACCCATAGAAAACAATAAGTGCAAAAACACTGCTGTTTTTGCAGTATTTTTGTTGGAAAAAAAACGTGATTTTCCCATGTCTTAGTATTTTTACATGAGCATGGAAGTTAGTTTCTCCTAAATATAGTTTAATTACAATTAGTGATATGTACTAAGTACACTATACTAGACAAATACAACTTCCCCCTGCTGTTTTTACTTTTGCACTTGTGCATTTTTTTCATTAACTCGTATAACCTTAGTTCATGACTGCGCTTCCTACATGAATTCAGCTTTTTTTGTTGAGAATAGTTACTTTTTTTTCACACAATCTTTTTCCCCTAAATACTTTGATTTCACTTTTTTTCAAAAACTGTTTTATGGTGTCACACGTCTTACATTGGTGGTCCAACACCTTCTATTGTTTATGCTTGCAAGGTGGATATAAAGCTGAACTTTGGAATTCTGAAAAACCCAGCAACAAAAAACGCAGCAAGAAAAGCAGCAAAAGAGGTAGGAAAACCGGAGTTTTGACCAAAGGTTTTTTGCTGCAAAAAAAAAAAAAAAAAATCATAAATTAGGTTTTGAAAGCAGAAAAAAGTTAGAAGTAAACAGTCTAATTCTTCAGCTTTGGAACAACAAACTACAGCTTTATACAAGTAGATTTACCATTTGGAGAGACCAAAAGAAAATATTCAAAAATACATTTTAGGTGGGAAGCTTTTGGATTTAGAAATAAATGATTTGCATTATATAATAAACTAGCTGTAGTACCCGGGCGTTGCCCGGGATAGTAACCCTCTCTCTTTCTCGTTCCCCGTCCGTCTCTTTCCAGGGCTCTCTCTTTGCCCGTCTGTGTCTTTCCAAGGCTGTTTGCCCATCTGTCTCTTTCCAAGGCTGTCTCTTTGCCCGGCTGTCTCTTCCCAGGGCTGTCTCTTCCCAGGGCTGTCTCTTCCAGGGTTTATTTTGTTCCTAAAGCAACCACTGACAGTTGCTATTAATAGCCCGTATCTCCCACCTCCATTCAGATTAATGGAGGCAGGATTTTGGAGACTAACTGTAAAGCGCATGGTTAAATTTTCCCGTCCAAACATAGTCTATGACGTTAACTGAGTCACATGAGGCGTCTGTGCAAAATTTCATGATTGTAAATGCGACTGTGCGGATTCCTTTAGCGGACATACACACACACACACACACACACACACACACACACACTCAGCTTTAAAGATTAGATTATGTAACTGATCAGGAAATAAGTACAGTATATGTGTAAAAGTATATTGTCATATTTACAGTCCGTCAGTTTCTGCTACTATAAAAAAAAAAACAATATATATTTCTATAGAGACACTCCAGTTTACACAACTTGTGCTTGTGCCTTTTTTGTTTCTCTAGCCCATCACTCCAGAACCTTGACTATTTGAGACATGTGAGGGAGTCTGGGTCATTTTCCAGGAATGGGAAGATAAGGTATCTTGATGTGACGCCCTGGCAAAACCAGGTAGTCACAAATAGGCCCTCGCATTACCCGTTCCCTCACTAGGAAACATACAGCCAACCAGAAACCCTAGTCACCCCCCTTAGGGAAATATAGACACACCAGTGGGCATCACCAGGCGGTTGGGACACGCCCACCCAGGGATCTAGACAACCCAGGGCGGGAAAACAAGCAGATCAGTCAAAGAAAGTGTTTAGAGTTCAAGGTGGAGAGGAGTGTGGGCTGGAGCTAAGTGTAGCTCCAGCAGGAAGTTCAAGTTGAACGGTACCAGGGTAGGAGCCCTAGTGCCACTGGCTAGGAAGCAGACGGTGGTCTCCATCAGCAGGAGACGGGAAGATGGCTCGGCAGAACAGAGGTGGACCGGGACAGGGTTGTAGCCCGCCGGTACCGACACGGGGAACTGACCCGGAAACCGTAGCACAAAAGGGGGGTACTCGGACCCTAAAGCCAGAACCCGGAAACCAGCGGACTGGTTAATTCACCGATTGAGGCCAGGACTAGAGGTCCTGTCCCACCCAAAGTCCCTCATAGAAGACAACAGCCCACCAATAGGGATAAGAGGTCACCGCCAGGGCCCATAAATCCCACGGGCTAGCGTCTGCGGGCATGGCTCCTTAGTCTACATCCAGCCGGGAGCGGCCTCCTGAGTTTCAAGCTAGGAAGTCCACCTTACACAAAGCAGTGCAGGGAAAAAGATAGAGACCACCAGCTGGGTGGGGGACCTGAATGCAACCGGCCACCATTACCTTGGTTTACCAGAGACTTGTGTGGTTCATTAACAGTGAGTACACCAACACTACCTGCGGTCGCTATCCCCTGCACCGAGCCACCGGGCCCCGGGGCCACCATCCCTGCCCACGGAGGGGTTAACAACTTGCTACACAACATCTCCCACGGGTGCCACATAACAGCAGCGGTGGTGTCTCACCTCACCACACACCGTGGGTGGCGTCACGAACTTACTACGGCCTAGCCCGTACATCTACGTCCCCCCATTTATTCGGCATGCCCACGAGACCCCCGGGTCCGGAGACCCTCGAGCCACCACCCCTGAAGGCCCGGATCCGAGCAGCGCCAGCTGCTGGCACGGGGGGCGGCACATTTGCTTTCCAACAAAATATCTTATTTCACTTTATTGTTTATAAAAGGAAAGGTTTTTTTAAACTTCTGGTCAGCATTGGACCAAGATTGTGCAACTCAGAAGTTCTACTACAGTACACTTGGATGAATACTTAGGGACACAATGGAAGCCAGGAACAAAATGGCAGAAGCTAAAGAGAAGATTACAGAACAGAGACTAGTCAGCCTCTCTCGCACAGGAAAAATGCTGCGTAAAATAGGTGCGTTTTTGGTGCAGCTTTTTCCCTACTCAATGGTAGGAGTGAAATCTGCAGCAAAAATGCTGAAAGAACTGATATGCTGCAGATTTAATTCTGCTGTAAAGCAGCAAGTAAAAAATAAGTAACATGTACATGAGACTTCAGGAATCATTCACTTTGCATAGACTAGGAAATCTTTTTAGGTTTTGTGACAGATCTATGCAGATGAAAAGCAACAAAATCATGACAAAATGCAACGTGTACACAGGCCCTTGACAAGTATAAGTTCATCCAATATCACTTGATCATCATGCTGATTGGATAAAAGAAAACTTGTTGCTGTAAAGGTGGGCTGATGCTTAAAAGCATGATTTTATACTGTTAACCAAGAGCACCCTCAAGGCGAGCAATCATCATTGCTTTGCATCCAAAGGGCTTTACAGGCAAGGTCATTCCTACTTAGAAGAATGACCCTAAATCAACTATTTATCAGATCATAAAGAATTTCAAAGAGAGGGTCAATAACTCTCCAGAAGGCTTCAGAGCCTAAAGCTGGGTTCACACATAGCGACAGCAACAACGACGTCGCTGTTACGTCACCATTTTCTGTGATGCAACAGCGACCTTGTAAGTCGCTGGTATGATCGCTGCTTAGCTGTCAAACACAGCAGAAGCAGCAGCGATCATAACGACTCGCGTCGCTGTGCTACATGTGCAGAGAGCCGCGCACACTGCTTAGCGCTGGCTCCCTGCACTCCTAGCTACAGTACACATCGGGTTAATTACCCGATGTATACTGCAGCTACATGTGCACAGAGCAGGGAGCCGCGCACACTGCTTAGCGCTGGCTCCCTGCACTCCTAGCTACAGTACACATCGGGTTAATTACCCGATGTGTACTGCAGCTACATGTGCAGAGAGCAGGGAGCCGGCACTGGCAGCGAGAGCAGCGGACGCTGGTAACGAAGGTAATTATCGGGTAACCAGGGAAAGGTCTTCCCTTGGTTACCCGATGTTTACCGTGGTTACAGCTTACCGAAGCTGCCAGATGCCGGCTCCTGCTCCCTGCTCGCTTCATTTCACGATGTGTGCGTCACAGCAGGAGAGCAACGACCAAAAAATGAAGCTGGACATTCACCGGCGACCTCACAGCAGGGGCCAGGTCGTTGCTGGATGTCACACACAGCGACAGCGACGGGACGTCACAGAAAATGGTGACATAGCAGCGACGTCGTTGTCGTCGCTGTGTGTGACACCACCCTAAGAAAGTCTATCAAATGATAGGACAGTCTTCTAAAGAGGATTTAGCTATGGAATTGGTTTAATACCAGTGCAAAGCTTGCCAGGAATGACAGCAGGCAGGTATCAGTGCATAAGCATGCACAATGAGGAGAAGACTTTCAGCGGCTGGCCTGATGCCAAGAGCAGTAAGGAATCCACTCCTCTCCAAGAAAAAAAAAAATCAAGCACAGACTAACTGTAGGAAATGAAGAATAGCAGTGGACTGCAAAGTAAAGTCATTTTATCTAATGAAGCCAGGTATACAAAAAAGAAAAACCAAGTGAGCTCACCTATCCAGTGCACGATCAGAAGGCTCAAACATAGAATAGCATATATTCCAAAGGAGACCAGCACTTGTCAGATCCATAAAAAAAATTAGATTTATTGATCCATGTTAAAATCCAAGTAGAAAAATAAATATTCACGGTGGTACAGAGCAAAGCACAGATGGAACTACAACAGGAACAGGTTTCTGACCTCAGCGGTCCTTCCTCACTGCTTGAATGTTCATTCAAGAGTTCCATAACCATATACCATAGATCCTGGAGTGGAGTAGTAACTGAAAAGGTGTTAATATGGAGATAAGAATAACCATAAGATTATACAATTAGGGTACCGTCACACTTTAGCGACGCAGCAGCGATCCCACCAGCGATCTGACCTGGTCAGGATCGCTGCTGCGTCGCTACATGGTCGCTGGTGAGCTGTCAAACAGGCAGATCTCACCAGCGACCAGTGACCAGCCCCCAGCGACGTGCAAGCGACGCTGCGCTTGCACGGAGCCCGCGTCTGGAAGCTGTGGACACTGGTAACTAAGGTAAACATCGGGTATGGTTACCCGATGTTTACCTTAGTGACCAGCGCACACCGCTTAGCTTAGCGTGTGCAGGGTGCAGGAGCCGGCGCTGGCAGCGTGAGAGCTGCGGAGGCTGGTAACGAAGGTAAATATCGGGTAACCACCTTGGTTACCCGATGTTTACCTTGGTTATAGCTTACCGTAGGCTGTCAGACGCCAGCTCCTGCTCCCTGCACATTCAGGATTGTTGCTCTCTCGCTGTCACACACAGCGATGTGTGCTTATCAGCGGGAGAGCAACAAAAAAACAAAACAAACCAGGGCTGTGTGTAACGAGCAGCGATCTCACAGCAGGGGCCAGATCGCTGCTCAGTGTCACACACAGCGAGATCGCTAATGAGGTCACTGCTGCGTCACAAAAAACGTGACTCAGCAGCGATCTCAGTAGCGATCTCGCTGTGTGTGAAGTACCCCTTAGCAAAAATGCAAATATCCTACTGATAGGAATATACAAACACATGCATTAACATACTAATAGGGCTTTACCATAGACAAGATAAACTCAGGCCTTTTATTTAAACCTGTAGGCTGTGTAATATTTAACATAAGGATCCAGTATGTTTCCATATTCAGAGCTCTTGTCTTCTCCAATCTCCACCCAAACTGGTTTGTTAACTCTTTCAATAGCACAAAAGGAAAACTGTGTTAAATCCCCAAAGTGTATATTTACATAGTGTTTGGATACATAGAGGGATTCACATTAGTAAAACCCTGTGAAATTCATCCAGGATTTCTGCATACTACCGTAGGTGACGGAACATTTCTAGGGGTAGACACCCTTCCAACAGAAAAACCACAGCCAAAATGCTGTAAAGTTCTTCATCCTGAAAAAGAACTCAGCCTACAGGATTAAACTAAAGGCCTGATTTGCTCTTGTATTATTGACTATTGTATAGGCCTATTAGTATGTTAATACATGCATTTGTATATGTAGGTATATTTACATATTTGCTAATTGTATAATCTTATGGTTATTTGATCTCCATTTGAACACATCTTTTCAGTAATTAATCCACTCCACGATCTATATGGGTGAGGAACCCTTGACTGAACATTCAAGCAGTGAGAAAGGACCACTGAGGTCAGAAACATGTTGCTTTTGTAGTTCCCTCGGTGCCTTGCCCCATACCACTGTGCATATTTATTTATTCTTCTACTTGGATTTTAACATGGATTTATAAACCTATTTTTTATGGATCTGACAAGTGCTGGTCTCCTTTGGAATATGTGCCTATCTAATAAAGCCCCCTGTAGACTATTAGAAACCTGGAAAAATGACTGCCTGGAGAAGAAAAGGTGAGGGCTACCATCATTCCTTTGTCATACTAACAGTAAACAACCTGGAGAACATTTATGTTTGGGTTTTCATTTCATCCAAAGCAGTGGGCTCACTCACAATTTTGCTTAAGAACACTGCCATAAGTAAAGAATGGTGACTAAACATCCTTGAAGACCAAAGTCTCCCAACCATCCAGGAGCAATTTGGTGATGAATAATGGTTTTTTTTCAGCATGGTGGAACATCTTGTCACATTGCAATAGTGTTGATTAAGTGGCAAGGTTAACAAAACATTGAAAGGCCACATTCACACTTTGAGTACTTGGTAAGTTTTTACCTGAGTATTTGTAGCCAAAATCAGGAGTGGAACGTTCAGAGGAAACGTATAATTAAAACACGTCACCATTTGATATACAAATAATGATGTAAAATACTGAAAGTGTGAAAGTGGTTACGTTTTTGTCCATGGCCAAAAATTTCTCAGTCAATTACCAAAAAATAGATGGTCAAACAAAACACAGAATTGTGATAAATTGCAAGCACTGATTTGGCAAGAATGGGCTGGCATCAGTCAGGAATTGGCCAGAAGTGAATATTCAGCATGAAATGGCGAAGAGCAGAAGTCTTGGGAAAAAACGAGACAACATATTGTACTTAACTGAGGAATTTACTAATAAAAGTATAAAAATGTATGAAATGCTTGTAAGCGTAAATGCCCACAATGAGTTTTAAGGCTATGTGCGCACGTTGCGTATTTACATGCAGTTACGCTGCGATCTGCACCGCAGCGTAACTGCATGCGTCCTGCATCCCCAGCATAATCTATGAAGATTATGCAGGAGCCGTGAACACGTGGCAAATTAGAGCGCAGCGCTTTGGCTGCTGCCCAAAGAGCGCGTTCTAAGAAGTGACATGTCTGCATGCAGGTCCCGCTCTGTCTATGGCAGAGGCTGCAGTCAGAGCGCATGAAATCGGCTTTTTTTTTTTCATTACGGACTCTTTCTGCAGCGGTTTGAAGCGCACGTGTGCTGTTCAAATCGCTGCAGAAATTTCTGCAGTGACAGTACGCAATGTGCGCACATAGCCTAAATGCGCTTTTGATTCTGTGTATTTTCACTGAGTCAAAAATGCAGCTTTACAGTACAAGCAAAGTGGATGGGATTAAAGGGGTGGTTCCCAACTTAGTTTTCCAAGCCACATCGATATAACGTTGAGAAATAAGGGTTCTCTCAAATACCTTGTGTTGGCAATAGTGCCAGTGACCGATGCTATTGCGGTCCACACTTCCCCATCGCATAACCCCAGGCTCCGTGACCACTGATGTCCAGTGAGGTCACGTCAACTTCCAGTTGACCTGACATCACTGAGGTGGGCCCCAATGACTGGGCTGTGGGCGGCGTTTCACCAATCATCTCAGCTCAGCATCGCTCCTGCTTGTGGCACTCTGCAGCGAAGGAGAGACCATGGAGATGCTGGGCTGCATTCTATGAAGGTGGACCTTGTTCCCTGACTCCTCTTGGAGACCCCAGAAATACAGTTATAAAATCTGTCGCCATGCATGTAAATTAACTGTTCTGGTTGCATGGGTGTCCTTTTCTTCGTCGGAGGGAGTCTTTTTCTTGGCT
Organism: Anomaloglossus baeobatrachus; assembly: GCF_048569485.1. Taxonomy (NCBI): domain Eukaryota; kingdom Metazoa; phylum Chordata; class Amphibia; order Anura; family Aromobatidae; genus Anomaloglossus; species Anomaloglossus baeobatrachus. Next base: position 302,998,334 of record NC_134358.1, read on the forward strand.
CCTGTCCCTCCTCCTGCTGTTGTTCACCATCCTCCTTTCATGAATGACGTGGGAGACACCTCCCTCATCTTCCAAGTTGCTCTGCAAAATCTTGCACTTGTGCAGAGTCATTCCTGGCTCGCACAGGTGCAGTTCGCTCTGCCCCATCGCAGACAAAACCGAAAATATAGGTACGCTTGTGCAAGCCGGTGAGTTGTTTGCGCAGGCGCGAGATTATGGCCGACAATGTGGATGAAGCAGGTGACGTCATCCATATTGCCGGCCATAATCTTGCACCTGTGCAAAGACCTCACCGGCTCGCACAAGCACACCTATGTTTTCGGCTTTGCCCGCGAAAAGGCAGAGCAAACTATGCGAGCCGGGAATGACTCTGTAGAGGCACGAGATTTTGTAGAGGAACTTGGATGATGAGGGAGGCGTCACCCACGTCAATCATGAAAGGAGGACAGCGAACAGCAGCAGAAGGAGGGACAGAAGCCAAGAAAAGGACGCCTATCTGACCAGAACGGTTAACTTACATAAGTGGTGGCAGATTTTATAAAGGTATTTCTGGGGTGTGCAAGGGAGTCAGGGAACAAGGTGCACCTTCATAGAATGCAGCCCAGGAGCTGCAGAAGGTGATTCTTTTGGTTCAATTCTGAAAAAACTGGTGACAGGTTCCCTTTAAAACACAAACAGCAAACTGAGAAAACTTTTTCAGTCCCAAAACATTTAGGTTGCAGCACTCATGTGAACACCATCTCTCCATCATTGTTTACACTGTTCCTTCACACACAACACCCTACGTCTAGCATCCATTTTCTTAGTACAGAAATATGGCATTTTAACGCTTCAAACAATATCTTTGTATGTACATGTAAAATGCACAGGCTCCCACTTACATCTATTTATCTGACGTGTCTCCATAAACATTGACTTTTGTATCTCTTATCAGAAAGATAAAAATAGTGAAGCATGATGTTTGCATATATCAAGTATTCATTATTACATGTAGAAGGGGGACAAAACAACTGTGAATGTATTTCGGCTGTTTCCTTTAAAGGACACAGAATGGTGATAGACTACTCTATCGTGTCTTCCAAAAAGAGTATGCAAATAAAGGAGATCAAACGTAGTAAAAAGTATAGCATATTCTTTTGGATTACACAGTGTTAAATACGTTTTTTATTATTTTTAGAACTCTATTTCCCTATATATGAAGGGGTAGTAACTATGCTTTTATAAATCTTTATTAAAAAAAAAAAAAGCATGCTAATACAATATTGAGTACATGGAAAAATTGGAGGTATACATCAGGGCATACTCCTGACATACAATGACGATCAAAAGAGTAACAATGTTTTGAACTTTTGACTTTCAGGCTCTATATCTCACCATCCACTACAGCTATGAGTGTGTGAGACTACCTTCATTTTATAGACAATCATTTTGACTATCTCATATATAAATCTGATATTCACCTTTTTGGCATATGATTAGATATGCATATTCTTGTCATCTCACTGCATTGTTACTGTTAGGCTTCTGGTAGTGAAAAAAATCTTTTTCTTCCTGTATACTACAAATTACAACTTGTTCTCAAATTCCCTAAGGTGCATTTCCCATAGGTAAAAAGTCATTGTTCAGTAAAACGCAGGAGATCAGACATCTTCATTAAAGGGAACCTGTCATCAGAAATTTAGCTTTAAACCTAAAATATTCCCCCTCTGCAGCTCCTGGGCTGCATTCTAGCAAGGTTCCTGTTGTTCTTGTGCCCCCTTTCTGACTAAACTAAAAGACTTTATAAAGTGGTACCTTTTTGTGTTCAAATCTTGATAATGGTACACGGGGGCGGGCTCTCTTTATAAAGTCTTTATTTTAGTCAGAAAGGGGGCACAAGAACAACAGGAACCTTGCTAGAATGCAGCCCAGGAGCTGCAGAGGGGGAAACGTTTAGGTTTCAAGCTAAATTTCTGATGACAGGTTCCCTTTAAATACAACAAAGCATAGATCATCATATCTTCTGTAACATTACTTTCATATTTTTTCCATGATTTATGAAACCGGTCTGGATTCATATACTACTTCTATATGCCTCTAATATAATACAAGCCGTACAAAAAATGAATTCATCGCGCAGCATTACATGTCATTTTATAGAAGTATTGTCCACAAAAAATATATAGCTTCCAAGAGAGAACACATTGGTTTGTGCATGGTTTCTTACTTCTGGGCTGCCAAATTAGCATAGTCTGATACTGTTGTTTATTTGTGTTGCACTCCTTTTAGACACGAACACTTAAAGCATAACCGTCATTTTAAATTTTGATTTCATAAATCAATAGCATACATGAAAATAAACAACCTTGTAGTATATCATATCAGAGAAATCTGCTTCTTTGATCAGTCATTGTCAAAATTCTCAAGTCTGAGGTAAAATCTGTATTCAGTGAAGACTTTCCCATTACTAAGAGAGGAGATGGCAGCTTTACTGATGAGATTATAAATAACGGGAAGAGGGAGGAGGAGCTTGAGCTCTGCCTCCAGCTCTTCCCTCCTCCCGCTATCATAGAATCATATCAAAAAGAAGCTGATTTGTCGGATCAGATATATTACAAAGTTGCTTATTTTCATGGGTACTATTTATTTATCAAGTAACACAAGAAAGTCCAGCTTAAATGAACAGTTTCTTCACTATTTCTTGAGAATTTCAAGTACACGGGACATCAAAATTTTCACGACAAAGCCGCTATACTGGCGTATGCATCAACACGTTTCTGGTGTGTTTCCACTCTTAATCACGATGCTACTACAAACCAAGGTTTGCCTTAAAAAGTAGCCCAGTTCCGGTGAAACACCAGTGAACTGGTTAAATAGACATTTAAGTGAGCACTTTTAACAAATTGGTCACACAGCGGAAAAGTAGTGAAACCGTGAAATCACAAAACACATACAAAATTTGATAAAAATTGTGGATGCAGAGATGGTGAGTTGGATTTGTTGCTACTTTTATATACTATTTATTCATGAAATAAAAATGAGAAAGAAGGTTTCGCTTCAACATTTCTTAGATTATTCCCCTCCCCCCCCAAAAAAACCCAAAAAAAACAATATTTCAATAAACATCTCTTACCAAATATGCCAGGAGATGTGAATAGCTGTCAAGGTGATTTGAGACAGCCAATATCTGTTCACAACATAATTCACATTTAGCTACGAGAATGCCACCAGGAGTCTCATATTTTTGTATGTACTCTTTGCCTACAAAATGAAAAAAAAACACAAAAAACGTTATTCCAGAAATTGTGCATCTTTTTGTGGAAGGTTTTATCTTTATTTTCATCACATAGCTGCCAGGAGTGAGATACATCCACATATGTATCATCATGTGTGATATAGCTCATAGTGCCTTGTATCTAGTTCCCATCATATGTGATACAATCCGCAGTGGTGAATACCTAATCCTCATCATGTTTGTTAAGCTGGGTTCACACTAAGGGGTGCTTCACACACAGCGAGCTCGCTGCTGAGATCGCTGCTGAGTCACGCTTTTTGTGACGCAGCAGTGACCTCATTAGCGATCTCGCTGTGTGTGACACTGAGCAGCGATCTGGCCCCTGCTGCGAGATCGCTGCTCGTTACACACAGCCCTGGTTCGCTTTCTTCAAAGGCGCTCTCCCACTGTGACACACAGATCGCTGTGTGTGACAGCGAGAGAGCGACAAATGAAGCGAGCAGGGAGCAGGAGCCGGCGTCTGGCAGCTGCGGTAAGCTGTAACCAAGATAAACATCGGGTAACCAAGGTGGTTACCCGATATTTACCTTAGTTACCAGCCTCCGCCGCTCTCATGCTGCCTGTGCTGCCGGCTCCGGCTCTCTGCACATGTAGCTGCTGTACACATCGGGTTAATTAACCCGATGTGTACTGTAGCTAGGAGGGTAAGGAGCCAGCGCTAAGCAGTGTGCGCGGCTCCCTGCTCTCTGCACATGTAGCTGCATTACACATCGGGTTAATTAACCCGATGTGTACTGTAGCTAGGAGAGCAAGGAGCCAGCGCTCAGTGTGCGCGGCTCCCTGCTCCCTGCACACACAGCTAAGTGGTGTGCGCTGGTAACTAATGTAAACATCGGGTAACCATACCCGATGTTTACCTTAGTTACCAGTGTCCGCAGCTTCCAGACGCCGGCTCCGTGCAAGCGCAGCGTCGCTTGCACGTCGCTGCTGGCTGGGGGCTGGTCACTGGTGAGATCTGCCTGTTTGACAGCTCACCAGCGACCATGTAGCGATGCAGCAGCGATCCTGACCAGGTCAGATCGCTGGTCGGATCGCTGCTGCATCGCTAAAGTGTGAAGGTACCCTAAGCGACAGTGACGTCGCTGTTACGTCACCATTTTCTGTGACGTAACAGCGACCTTGTAAGTCGCTGTTATGATCGCTGCTTAGCTGTCAAACACAGTTGCCGAAGCAGCGATCATAACGACACGCGTCGCTGTGCTGCAACATGTGCAGAGAGCAGGGAGCCGCGCACACTGAGCGCTGGCTCCCTGCTCTCCTAGCTACAGTACACATCGGGTTAATTACCCGATGTGTACTGCAGCCACATGTGCAGAGAGCTGGGAGCCGGCGCTGGCAGCGTGAGAGCGGCGCAGGCTGGTAACGAAGGTAAATATCGCTTAACCACCTTGGTTACCCGATGTTTACCTTGGTTACAGCTTACCGCAGGCTGTCAGACGCCGGCTCCTGCTCCCTGCACATTCAGGATTGTTGCTCTCTCGCTGTCACACACAGCGATGTGTGCTTATCAGCGGGAGAGCAACAATAAAAAAATGAACCAAGGCTGTGTGTAACGAGCAGCGATCTCACAGCAGGGGCCAGATCGCTGCTCAGTGTCACACACAGCGAGATCGCTAATGAGGTCACTGCTGCGTCACAAAAACCGTGACTCAGCAGCGATCTCAGCAGCGATCTCGCTGTGTGTGAAGCACCCCTTACAGTACGCAGTGCTGCATATCTAATCCTCATCATTTTTTATACAGCCCTCAGTGCCACATATCTAATGCCTATCATGTGTGATACAAAGCAACATATCTAATCCCATATTGTATGACACTGTCTGCAGAGCTGTGTATCTAATGGCCACCATGTGTGATTCAGACCTCATATCCCAGTATCTAGTCCAATGCATGATATACTCTGAGTATCCAGCCTTAGCGTGAGATACAGCAAGCAGCACCATCTAATAGAATAGGCATGGTCAGACGTCCTTGGTGACACTTTCCACAACTCAGTATCACTTTGCAGTCACCAATAAAATAGCCCCGCACTGTGATCCTAATCTTCATACTGCCTTATCCTTTTGTAAAAATCCAGAAGGGGAGTGGAAAAGTGAGATCAGACATGTGAGCTATTTAAAAGTGGAGAAATTCAAAATGATTTTTCATTTTTTATACTAATAACGGTTTCATTTATTAAAACATTAATAACTTATATTTCTTCAATTGTTGAAAACATTTTTATGACATTTTCTGTTTAATATTCTTATGTTTTCAATGTGTCATCCACTGAACCTCAACCCCATAACAGTCTGTTATCCACAAATTCCCCATAACAGCATGTCATCCGCAGACCCCCCATTAGTACTGTGATATTCATAGATTTCCCCACCAGTGTCATACGCTGGATCACTGGAGTAAAAATAGCAGTGACTATCCAACACCTGTGCAGAAGTAAGATGAAGCCAATGCCCATAGAAGGGCAGAACACTATATACTCTGGAACATCGATAATTCTGGCGCACAGGCGTGGGATTTCAGAACCACAACTAGACGTCAAACAATACTGTAACACTGATGGGAGGCGACAGCTACTCTAATGAAGCAAGGAGGCAGGGCTATCGTACAGGCAACATCCGCCCCAAGGGTTTTTTTTCATTTCTCCATGGTAAATACCATTCTATTAGTCAATACCCATTGTTCCAGCTTATCGAGATCCTACTGAATCCTTCGGCTATGTTCACACAGGAAGTTTTTGCAGCGTTTTTTTCTTGACCAAAACCTAATCTTGTAGCAGGATGTCTCTTGGGAGTCACCTGCGGTTTTGGTGCGTTTTTACAGCGTTTTTTTATGTGCTGTCAAGACCAGCAAGGGTTCAAGAGTACCCGAGTGCTGGGCCGGGCCAAGAATGACCTGGATTCGGCACTCTGATAGTAAAAAAAAAAAAAGGTAGAAAGAAAAAAAATAAATAAATAAAAGTAAAGCAAGCACGCTATACTTACTAGTCTCCAGTAGATGCTAGAGTGTATGGGCTCCTTCCAGGAATGATGTCTTCAACAGGCCTTTATCACACGGGGGGGACAGGGGGGGCGAAGCATGATTGTAGTGGCAGAGAGAAAACATCTCCAAGCTCCCTAACCAAGCCGTTCACGCCCACTAACCCAGATAGCCACACCCACTAACCTGGAAGGAGCCCATACATTCTAGGATGTCGTACCTGCTCCCACAGCCCTGCCTACTTCCGGTGCCGCTCATTAGCCTCATGCATATTCACTGCTTCCCCTTCTGCTGGAGTCTGTGGGTCTATCAGACAATAAAAAAATAAATAAATAAAAAAAATTACTTAGGGCCCATATTATTCTACCCAGCACAGATAAAGCCTACAGCCACAGGCTGCAGCCCCCAGCTGTGTGCTTATCTTGGCTGGGTATCAAAATAAGAGGGACCCCATGCTGTTTTTTAATTATTTAAATAAATTAATTAAAAAAAACACAGCGTGCGGTCCCCCCAAATTTTGATACCCAGCCAAGATAAAACCCACAGCTGGGGGCTGATATTCTCAGGCTGGAGCCTCCCAGCCTAAAAATATCAACCTGCAGCCGGCCCAGGATTGTCGCATCCATTAGATGCAACAATTGCAGCACTTTACCCAGCTCTTCCTGAATTGCCCTGGTGCGGTGGCAATCGGGGTAATAAGGGGTTAATCGCAGCTCATAGCTGTGACTAAGCCCTAAATTGGTAATGGCAGGCGTCTATGAGACACCCCCATTACCAATCTGTAATAAGTGAAAAGAAAAACACAGGACAAAATCCTTTATTTGAAATAAAATACAAAAAGCCCCCCCTCTTTCACCACATTATTAACCCCATAATCACCCCTGCAGGTCCGACGTAATCCACAAGAGGTCCCACGTCGATTCAGCTCTGCTACATCTGAAGACTGCAGCGAGTAGGCATAGAGCAGGACTGCCCGCTGTGAACTCCAGAGGATGAATGAGCCGCAGAATCAGAGGTCACTTCACTCAGGTGATTCCCAGTCACAGCTGACGACACCTGTGACTGTAAATAGCCTGGTGAGGTCATTGATGAATGTGTGGCTCACTCATTCTCTACGCTAGACAAGCAGTCTGTAATTGGTTGCAGTCAGATGTTGGGGGCGCATCTGACTGCAACCAATCACAGATGAAAGCAGTGAATATGGAATGAGCGGGAAAGTGGAGGAGCCACGGGAGCTGGGGATTCGGTAAATATAGCGTGCCTGCTCCAATCCCTCTGTCCCCAGCCCTATTTAAAGTGCCGGCTAGATACCTTGGATCAATTCCGGGTATCTAGTGACAGATGGACTCGCAGGGTATCTGCGGGTCCACCTGTCACTAGGGTGACAACCGTAGCAAAAGCGCTGAAAATAATTGACATGTTCATTCTTTTCAGAACGCAGCAAAACCGGAGGTATTTCACACAATCCTGATGTGTTTGTGTGTGCATGAGATTTCAGAAATCTTATAGACTTTGCAGGGACTGTAAAAAGCAGCATTTTATTAGCATGGATTTGCATAAAACCAAGGCAAATGTGCAGCTAAAAAATGCAGCAAAAACGCCAAGTGTGAACATAGCCTTCCTCTGATTTCTATGGTGTTCGGTATTCCTCCTAGCTTTGCATTGTCTGCAACTTGATTAGTTTACCTAAAGTTCCTTTATCTAGATCATTTATAAAAATGTTGAAAAACGCTAGACACAGTGATACCCCACTTTAAACATTTTTTTAATTGGACATGCTACCATTTATTACCACTCTGAGTATGATCACTGAGCCAGTTATGAATCCACTTAACCGTAGCATTGTTAATCCCATGCTTGCTCATGTTTTCAAAACTGATATTATTAGATATTTTATTAAATGCTTTGCTGAAGTCAAGATATACTATATCTACGGCTTTTCCCGGATCCACCCAATCAGTGATTCCATCGTAGAAGGAAATTAAATTAGTCTAGCATGACTTGTTTGCTACAAACTCATGCTGACACTTGTTAATTACTGTATTCTTATCCAAGTACTTACATTCATGCTGTTTAATAATTTGTTAGATCTTTCCAGGTATAAACGTGGGGCTCACTGGCCTGTAATTTCCTGGCTCCATCTTCTTTGCTTTTTTGAAGTTAGGGTACCGTCACACTTTAGCGACGCTCCAACGATCAGACCTGGTCAGGATCGCTGGTGCGTCGCTACATGGTCGCTGGTGAGCTGTCAATCAGGCGGATCTCACCAGCGACAAGTGACCAGCCCCCAGCCAGCAGCGACGCGTGGAAGCGATGCTGCGCTTGGTAACTAAGGTAAATATCGGGTAACCAAGCGCTTGGTTACCCGATATTTACCTTGGTTACCAGCGCACACCGCTTAGCGCTAGCTTCCTGCACTCCTAGCCAGAGTACACATTGGGTTAATAAGCAAACCGCTTTGCTTATTTACCCGATGTGTACTCCGGCTACATGTGCAGGGAGCCGGCACTGGCAGTGTGAGAGCGGCGGACGCTAGTAACCAAGGTAAATATCGGGTAACCAAGCAAAGCCCTTCGCTTGGTTACCCGATATTTACCTTGTTTACAGCTTACCGCAGGCTGCCAGATGCTAGCTCCCTGCACATTCAGATCGTTGCTCTCTCGCTGTCAAACACAGCGATGTATGCTTCACAGCGGGAGAGCAACGTCCAAAAAATGAACCAGCACTGTTTGTAACAAGCAGCGATCTCACAGCAGGGGCCAGATCGCTGCTCAGTGTAACACACAGCGAGATCGCTAATGAGGTCACTGGTGCGTCACAAAAACCGTGACTCAGCAGCGATCTAGCTATGTGACAAGTACCCCTTAGAGACAGCATTTGCCCTTCTCCAATCTTCTAGGACTTCTTCTGTTCTCCAGGAATTTTTAAAGACTCTAGCTAGTGTTTCTGCAATTTCCTCTGCTATCTCTTTAATTACTCTAGGATGTAATTCATCTGGACCAGGAAATTTAGATTACGCTAGCTAAGTGTTCCCTCACCATCTCTGTTTACAGACAGTGTGAATTCTTTTATTCCTTCGATAGTATAGTGAAGATCAGTTGATGTTACATTTGCTTTATTAGAGAACACAGATACAAAATAGGAATTTTGTCCCAAACAAAGCCTCATCTGAAGGGAGAGCCTGGTTTCCATAACTCCCCGTTTGGATGAAACTTGGTTTGGCACATGGAGAGATAAAACAATAGTGAAAGGGACCATCCATATTTTTTGTATACCTTGATGTGATTGCATGGTTTCTGAACTCTGATCAAAAAACGATAACCATGTATCTTACGTTTTTAATGTTTGCGACAATATTCAAGTTCATGTATTCATTAATCGCAGTGTGCTGATGTATCGTATAATAACGTCTATGCATAGTTCTGCACTGACATGACAATTCTACAGACAAAGATAAACTTACCCACGCGGATCCTAAGCAAATTATTTTCCTTCCTCTAAAAGAAAAAAAGAAAACATACCACACATTACAAAAATGCTCACAAGAATGCATGCTACATGAATCTATTCAATACACCCACAGTAACATACCGTATTCTGCACAGTTATCCAGCTGAAAACCATATACTAATGAGCAATACAGACAATATTAAAAAAAGACAGTAATTGAGTTTTTATTGCGATTTTGACATAGCGTATTTTCGCTGCAGCAAAAACACAGAATTTTACAATTCAAGCAAAATGGAGGGAATTTATAGAAATCTCATATCCACTGTGCTTATTTTTTTCTTATTTATGCTGCATAAACTCACCTGCGGTGCGTTTCTCCTATCCACACCATATCAATTCTGTTTTGCAGGTACGCTAAGTTTTCTATGGAGAATTTCCCCATAGACATGCATTAGACAAGGGGGGGAAGAGAAAAAAAAAAAAAAAAAAAAAAAAAAAAAATCGCAGGTGAAAAAAAACACGTTTCCCCAGCAGAAACATATGAAAGGCACATGTAATTAGCACCTAAGAATGTCAATACCAGGAAGTTTAAAAAAACAAAGCAACTTTATATAAAGCATGACACACCAAACAGACAAAAAATGCAGGGGCAAAAACGCAATTAGAACAAATATAGAAAAAGCACACAAATGCAATGAGAAATACGCAAGTAAATAAAAGTTCAGAAATGGTGCAAAAAATCTGCAGAGCAAAAAACTCAACAAATTCTGATTGTGGGAACGTAGCCTTAAAGAAAGCTATCATTTGATTGTGCAGCCCAAACCGCCCACACAGCATTGATCAGAGCCTGGCTGCGTTTCAAAGAAAATATACTTTTAATGATTTGAGCAGGGAACATTGCCGGAGACTAAACTAGTCCGGCTCCATTGCTTAGTTGATCGACAGGTACCTATCTATATACACATGAGAGAAAGACCTATCGATCCACTGCAGCGGAACAATCTGGCAGGGGGCAGAGCTGGGCTAGTCTTGTCTCCGGCTATGCTTCTTTAACCCCTACCCAACTGGGCAAGTTTTCATTTTTTTTGTGCGCATCATTTTTTCCTCCACTTCTTACAAGAGCTATAACATTTTTAGTGTTCCATGGACACAGCCATATGAGGGCTTGTTTTTTGAAGGATGAGTTCTAATTTTGAATAACACCATTCATTTAATCACGTGATGTACTGGAAAGCGAGAAAAAATTCCAAACAGCGGAAAAAGCACAATTTTGCAACTGTTTTTTGCATTTATTTATTTATTTACCATGTTCCCCATACGGTCAAACAGACCTGGGATTATGATCATCCAGGTCAGTGTGCTTACACAGATACCAGAAATGCAGATATTATTTTTTTTATTTAAGTCGTGAAAAAAATTGTAAAACTAAATAAATTTAGTTTGTGTTGCCACTTTCTGAGACTCGCAACGTTTCAATTTTTGGTCGATGGGGCTGTATAAGGGCTTATTTGTTGTGCCCTGAGCTGATGTTTAGTGATATCATTTTGGGTAGATGCGATGTTTTGATTGCCTCAAATTGCATTTTATTGCAATGTGGCGTTGGCCAAAAAATATTTTTATAGACTGAATTTACGAAAGCAGCAATACCAAATATGAGTATTTTATTTCTTTATTTCTACAGGGGGGCAATTGGAACGTTCGTTTTTTCATATTTTTAAAAATTTTTGGTTTTCACTTTCTACTGTGTGTATGTAAAGCCAGCTTTACACCTTACAATTAGGTGTGCGATCTCGTATGCGATGTGACACGCCCAGGTCGCATATGCGATATAATGAGATCGAACGTAGGTCGTTCATTTGCTGTCACACGTGCGTTAGTAGTCTATGTTAAATTGATCAATTTTGTGTGCGATCCTTTAGATCATGTGTTCTGTGACGTATGCATTGGGCACCCTTTTTTTTTTATTTATTTATTGACTTGCCAAGCGTGTGTAATGTGTAGGGATGCGTTTTTACTATGTCATCTGCCATTCAGCTCTGCTACATGGCCGCTAACAGCAGACACAGACAGCCATGTAGCAGAGCTGAATGGCAGATGACAGCAGACACAGAAAGAGCCGCACGATCAGAATGAACTCGGGTTAACTTCACCCGACTTCATTGTCATGCTGCAGCTCTGTCTGTGCCGCGTCCTGATTAGCGGTCACCTGTGAAGGACTCACCGGTGACCGCTAAACTCCTGAGTGACTGAATTGAGCAGCCCTTTCTCATATACTCACAGATCCCCGTTGCGGCGCTGCACGGCATTCACACTGCTCCGGCGGCTTTTACCATTTTGAAAATGCCGGCCGCTCATTAAACAATCTCGTATTCCCTGCTTTCCCCGCCCACCGGCACCTATGATTGGTTGCAGTGAGACACGCCTCCACGCTGAGTGACAGGTGTCACAGTGCACCCAATCACAGCAGCCGGTGGGCGTGTCTATACTGTGCAGTGAAATAACTAATTAAATAATTTAAAAAAACGGCGTGCGGTCCCTCCCAATTTTAAAACCAGCCAGATAAAGCCATACGGCTGAAGGCTGGTATTCTCAGGATGGGGAGCTCCACGTTGTGGGGAGCCCCCCAGCCTAACAATATCAGCCAGCAACCGCCCAGAATTGCCGCATACATTAGATGCGACAGTTCTGGGACTGTACCCGGCTCTTCCAAATTTGCCCTGGTGCATTGGCAAATCGGGGTAATAAGGAGTTATTGGCAGCCCATAGCTGCCAATAACTCTTAGATTAATCATGTCAGGCGTCTCCCCGAGATACCTCCCATGATTAATCTGTAAGTGACAGTAAATAAACACACACACACATGAAAAAATCCTTTATTAGAAATAAAAAACACAAACGTATACCCTGGTTCACCACTTTAATAAGCCCGAAAAAGCCCTCCATGTCCGGCGTAATCCAGGATGGTCCAGCGTCGCTTCCAGCGATGCTGCATGAAGGTGACCGGAGCTGCAGAAGACATCGCCGCTCTTGTCAGCTCCACGCAGCAACTGAGGTGAGTTGCGCGATCAGCTGAGTTGTCACTGAGGTTACCCACGGCCACCGCTGTATCCAATGACAGTGGGTAACCTCAGTGACAGCTCAGCTGATAAAGCTGATTCCCTTTATTAGCTGCGTGGAGATGACAGGAGCGGCGGTGTCTGCTGCAGCTCCGGTCACCTTCATGCAGCAGAGCTGGAAGCGACGCTGGACCATCCTGGATTACGCCGGACATGGAGGGCTTTTTCGGGCTTATTAAAGTGGTGAACCAGGGTATATGTTTGTGTTATTTATTTCTAATAAAGTATTTTTTCGGGGGTGTGTGTTTATTTACTGTCACTTACAGATTAATCATGGAAGGTATCTTGGGGAGACGCCTGACATGATTAATCTATGAGTTATTGGCAGCTATGGGCTGCCAATAACTCCTTATTACCCCGATTTGCCAATGCACCAGGGCAAATCGTGAAGAGCCGGGTACAGTCCCAGAACTGTCGCATCTAATGTATGTGGCAATTCTGGGCGGCTGCTGGCTGATATTGTTAGGCTGGGGGGCTCCTCATAACGTGGAGCTCCCCATCCTGAGAATACCAGCCTTCAGCCGTATGGCTTTATCTGGCTGGTTTTAAAATTGAGGGGGACCGCACGCCTTTTTTTTAATTATTTTTTCACTGCACAGTATAGACACGCCCACCGGCTGCTGTGATTGGGTGCAGTGAGACACCTGTCACTCAGCGTAGGGGCGTGCCTCACTGCAACCAATCATAGGTGCCGGTGGGCGGGGAAAGCAGGGAATACGAGATTGTTTAATGAGCGGCCGGCTTTTTCAAAATAGTAAAAGCTGCCAGAGCAGTGTGAATGCCATGCAGCGCCGCGACGGTGATCGGGGATCGGTGAGTATGAGAGAGGGGGTAAGAGGGATAGACTGACATGGACATAGAGAGAGGGACAGAGATAGTGACCGACTGACAGAGATTAGTGAATGACAGACATTGTGAGGCTCTTCAGAACGCAGCTTTTCAGCTGCGCTCTGAAGCAGACCTTTTTTAAGCTGCGGTGCAGAGCACACACCTGCGCACATAGCCTCAGACATCAAAATTGTACGAGGGATGTCACACGTTTCAATTGACTAGGTTCGTACAACAAAACGTCCAATGTATGAGGAATAAACGGCGTGTATGCGATCACCGTATTTGCATTCAATCTTGATCGCACGTAGGTGTCACACGCAAATACGTCACGAACGATGCCGGATGTGCGTCACTTACAACTTGACCCCAACGACGGATTGTGAGATATATTGAAGCGTGTAAAGCGGGCTTAAGTCCCCTAAGGGAAATTGAACCTGCAATCAACAGATTGTTTGACCTATATACAGCAATACCATAGTAGAAAATCACAGTCTCCTATGAATGCTAGCTACAAGTTGGCTTTCACAGGAGTACTATCATGACCGGCACGGGTCTTCAGCAGACCCCCGCCTGTCATTGCAACCCATTGGTACTTCGCAATCATGTCACAGGAGGACTGATGAGCACATAGAATGATGCACCTCCCTGATGTGCACATTAAATACCTCTGTCAGAGGCTGAACCCTGCATCTGTTAAAGGCAGATGTTGGCTGAATAACATGGCAATACTCTGTCAGGAAAGATGAGGGCTCCACTTGCGTGCTCACATCAAAGTCAGGGAGCCATCATATGCCAAACTGTACGAGATAAGTCAGAAAAGGGTTAAAAGTACATCTCCTCTGAAACACTCCAGCATTTCAGAAAAAAATATAACGATCTGCAATTGTGCAGCTGGACATGGATTCATGCTACCCACAGTTTCAGCAGCATGAAATAGGTTACCGGTTCAAATAATTCTTTGTTATAGAGGTCTCAGTACATAAAACAAACTATAGAGGTATAGTAAATGGCGCGCTCCCAGGGACCACCATGGAATCTGTATAGATAGATATCAAATTATTTTATTGGTATTAAAGGTCATACAAACACATTTCTGCCCTCAAAAGGCCTTCATCAGGTAATATAAGCACTGCGGTAAGCCCTGCACATTTCTGCTCATCTGATTAGCAGACACATGCGACTAACAGATACGCCATGTGGGTTGCCATGGCAGCGTGGGGTCAGATGGTGACCCCTGTCGCTGCCATGACATGTTTCTTGTTAATGCTGACAGAGTGCTGGCACTCACAGGAAATCAGCATTTCTGCTGATCAGAATGTTTTTTGGTTGCTGCAACATTGCAATAAAATGCAATAACAGGCAATGAAAACATCGCATCTAACCAAAAAAGTAGTATTAAAAAAGCCAGCTCAAGACGCAAAAAATAAGCCATCACTAAGCCCCAGATCAAAAAAAAAATGAGAACATTACAGGTGTCGGAAAATGGCAACAAAAGAGCAAATCTTTTATTTGGGCTAACTTTAGAATTTGTTTTCTCCACTTAGAAAAAAAAAATATATAATCATGTTTGTTATCTACAAACTCGTACTGACCTGGAGAATCATATCGCCAGGTCAGTTTTGCAATATAATGAACAAGGTAAATAAAATAAACAAAAACAATTGTGCAATTGCACTTTTGTTTTGCAATGTCATCACACGTCAATTTTATTCCCATTTTTCAGTACAATATATGGTAAAACTAATTGTTTCAAACAAAAGAATAACACTTCCCACAAAAAAATAAGCCCTCATATGGTAATATTGCCAGAAAACTAAAAAAGTTATGGTCATTGGAAGAAAGGAAGCAAAAAACTAAAACAAAAAATGGAAAAAAATCGCCCACGGATGAAGGGGTTAAAATGATCTAAGTTTTAGGGACTTATGCCACATAGGCCCCTTAAAGGGAACCTGTCAGGTGCAATATGCACACAGAACCACGAGCAGTTCTGGGTGCATATTGCTAGTCCCTGCCTAACTGTCCCTGTATACACTAGAATCGATAAAGAGATCTTTAGAATTATTTTTAAAGATCTTTTACCTTATGCTAATGAGCGAGGGCAGTAGTCCCCAGGGCGTTAATACCCCAGCTAGTCGCCCAGCGTAGCATGTTAGTATGTTCCTGTGGGTGTGCTAAAATGTTAATGAATGCGCAGCGTCACAGGATGATCTTACTCACCTCTCCACTGCCATCGCTGCCAAACGCTGGATTTCAGCTTAGTGCGCATGATCCCAGAGTTTGAGTCATGCTAATTATGAAACCGGATGTACGAGTCCTGGCTTCAAACTGAAGTAGTGCGCATGAAACTCCGGGGTCATGTGCACTGAGCCGGAATCCAGCGATGGCAGCGGAGAGGTGAGTGAGATTATCCTGTGACGCTGCGCATTCATTAGCATGATAGCACACCCACAGGGATGTACTAACATGCTAATATAAGGCGACTAATGCCCAGGGAACTAGTGTCCTCGCTCACTGGCATACGGTATAAGATCTTAAGAAATACTTTTTCTAAAGATCTTTTTATCTGTGCTAGTGTATACAGGGACGGTTAGGCAGTGATTAGACATATGCACCTAGAACTGCTCGTGGTTCTGGGTGCATATTGCACCTGACAGGTTCCCCTTAACACTAGAAGTCCCAGAGAGGGGTCATTTAACATTTCTACCTTTGGAAACCAGAGACGGGTCGAATGACCTGAAGGATTTTAGCTAACATCCTATAATCACCGTCTTTTGTTCTGTAATTAAGGCCATTACTGTTGCACCACAGGGGGTTGTTGTTTTCTATTGAGTTTAGCCATTTAGTTTCTAGTTAGTTCTGTTCAGTTTGGACTAAGGGTCATTTGACCCTCTTTCGAGACTTCAGAGGGGAGCTCGACATTTCTGGGACTTCTAGTGGTAAAGTCACTTCAAGTGTGATTTAGTCCCTAAAAAAAAAAAAATAAATAAAATTTTGTTGCAAAATGAAAAAATTGCTGATAAGCTTTTAACCCTTCTAATGTCCTAACAAAAAAAACAAAATGATGTTTCAAAAATGTTTATGATATAGAGCAGATATGTGGTAAATGTTATTTATTAACAATTTTGTGAGAGAGAACTATCAGGTTTAAGGGCATAAAAAATGCAAAGTTTTCAAAATGTGTAAAATTTTCGATATTTTAATTAATAAAACACAAATCATATTGACCTAAAGCTACCACTAACATGAAATACAATGAAAAAAAACAATCTCAATCACTGGGATCGGTTGAAGGGTTCCAGAGGTATTACCACATAAAGTGACATTGGTCAGAACTGAAATATCTGGTCTGCTCAACCAGGAGAAAACAGGCTTGGGGTGAAGGACTTAGGGTATGTGCGCACGTTGCTTTTTACCTGCTTTTTACCTGCTTTTTTGCTGCTTTTTCTTCTGCGCTGTTTAATGCCAAAATGGATGTGTTCTTCTATTCAAGCAAAGTCTATGGGAATTTGGGTTTCTTGTTCACACTATGTTGTTCAAAATGCTGCCTTTTTGTGGCAGAACTTTGGTCAAAAACTCAGCTTTGCAGTGCAAAACCCAAATGGCAAAAACAATTGACATGTTGCTTCTTTGAAAAGCTGAGTTTTTGACCAAAGTTCTGCCACAAAAAGGCAGCATTTTGAACAACATAGTGTGAACAAGAAACCCAAATTCCCATAGACTTTGCTTGAATAGAAGAACACATCCATTTTGGCATTAAACAGCGCAGAAGAAAAAGCAGCAAAAAAGCAGGTAAAAAGCAGGTAAAAAGCAACGTGCGCACATACCCTTAAGGTACAGCCAGAGTGTGCAAGAATTAAAAGACAGCAAACATAGCACATACTCACTCCATGGATACCCTGATGCTTTTCTCCCCTACTGGTTGGAGCAGGACCGCAGCAGCCAGTCAGCTGTGGCCACTGATTGGCTGCAGCTGTCAAGTGTAGACCAGGCCAGAAGAGAATAAAGAGACCAGTGGCAGTGGTAGACCTGACCAATGGGACAGACCTATAGAGGAGCATGTGATATTTAATTATAGCACACTTGCGTCAACCTTAAATTACAAAAATGGGTGGAAACACCTATAATATATAAGACCTCAAAGTTTGCAACCTAATTGTCATTAACCATTACACATGTATGCCATAAATTTATTAAAATGCACTTCATTAGATACATTGTATAAACCAACACATCAAATAAGGAAAAATATAAATTTGTGGATATGCTACCACAACCTACAAATGTACACATTCCCTTGCTTGTACAGTATTTTGAAATCAATCAAATGATATTGCATGTAATATCGCATGTAAAGTTAATAGAATAACACATACATTAACTAATGAATAAAAATATGCCCGAACTGCTGCAAGTTTTAAGTGTTATTTTTTGGGAGCATTAAATGGGAAACTTTGTAATATATCTTATCAGAGAATTCTGCTGTGTTTCTCCATCTATGAGACATTTCTACCTCTAAACTTGTCATACAATCTGAAATGTCCAGCTCAACTGTCTTGCTCAAGGCAAGATGGACTGCCAGCTCACTGTAGTGTCAGATTAAACAGCTCATTACACTCAATAGAGAGGGAAGAAGGAAGGAAGATTGAGGAGCTGAGTGAAAGAACAAGAAAAGCACAAAAAGATGAGCTTTTCACTCTAGAGCTGGATTCACAGCCACACTGATCACTGCTATTCTATTATTTTCTTCTGTAACTATTCTCCAGAAGTGCAGGAATCTACCCCAGTGTGCTGTGCTGTGTATAGGAAAGGTCATAGCATAATATTGGAATGCTCACCATATGTCTCTTTCCATTTAAATGAATTTCAAAATCTTTAGAATTAAAGGCGGTAACATGACACATCTAAGCAGAAAGAACACAATAGGTTAGGTTAGTCTTCGATATTCAGTTTTACCAAACTGCTACACTATATAAATACATTTTAAATGCAAACACAGCCTATTAGAGCGTTAGTAGTAATATTTTTCTAACTTTTTGTTAATGTAGCCATAATACGTGCCCACGATGCAGACATGTTGCGTCCTCTCCTGCGGGGCCATGAGTGTTCCCCGCAGCTACTCATGCCCACAATCAGGATTCGGGGCGCTGTGGTCTGTCTGTTCGCCCTGTGGATAACACTCGTGACTCCGCAGCATAAAATTACATGCTGCAACTTGGGAAGCCGCACTGCATGTCAGATTACGCTGTGGCGAAAACAAGCATAATGGGCAGGAGAGTTGCAGAAATCCCATCCACTGTGCTTGTACTGTACAACACGGTGTTTTAGACTCCACGATAAAACACCACATCCAAAACGCTGTGAACCTGATTGTGGGCACGCAGCCTAAGGTGTTTGTGTTTTATTTATTTTTTTGCAGGATGAGCGGTTTGCACTGTATCACTATTTTCTAGTACCTATAACCTTATTTTTTCATCAATAGTCTTGTGTAAGGGCTGCTTTTCCATGAGGCAAGCTGACGTTTTTAATAGTATCATTTTCAAGTACATACAATGTTTTGATTGCTTTTTATTGTATTTTTTTGTGGAAGTGCACTAACTAAAAAAATCTACATTCTGGTGTTTTGAATTTCATTAACTTTTTGACACTTATCCTATGGGCGCAATAATGCACATGGGGATAGCAAATACATTTATTTTGCATTTCTATATTTTGCAATAATTAATTTAAACTTTTATATTTACTAACCCTTTTTTCTATATTTTATCACTTTTTTTTTTCTTCCCCTAAGGGTCAAACATTCCTCGTGTATTTTTCCAGTGTATAGCAAAAAAATCTTATAGGAACCAATATGGCAGCAATGGGGCCACCCCAGCTGACATGGAAGCCTATCGGCACCCTGTGATTGTGTTACAATCCAGATTTGCATCAATCAATCATTCTGTAGTTTACACCACTTTTATAAAAGAATAAAAATTAACAATGTCAATGTTATACAACAGCACTCATTGAAATTATTATATTAAAAATAATAATTTATTTTGTATCTTAGAAGTTTCTTTTTTTGTGCAACTGGTGTTAATGTCAGACAACAGAGTTCCATCTGATTTTATCTCTAGCTTGCTATAAAATACAGATATAGTACCCTGGTTCCTCTATTGGCAAACAAAGCCCAGAAAAAAAAAACACAATTAAGACATGCTGGTCATCACTGCAGACAATCCTTGGCTGAAACAATCACATATCAGAATAGAAAACTGTAGAGACGAGAAAATGCTGGCATTGCCTTACACAGTTACTTCACGAAGGAGAGGATCCAAAGAATCCATTTATACGGAGGCCATAATTAGATATGATGGCGCTCAACTTGCATTAGTCCAGGTAGGGCAGCACGGTGGCTCACTGGTTAGCACTGCAGTCTTGCAGCGCTGGGGTCCTGGGTTCAAATCCCACCAAGGACACCATCTGCAAGGAGTTTGTATGTTCTCCCTGTGTTTGCATGGGTTTCCTCCGGGTTCCTCCCACACTCCAAAGACATACAGCTAGGGAATTTAGATTGTGAGCCCCAATGGGGACAGTGTTCCTGATGTATGGAAAGCGCTGCGGAATATGTTAGCGCTATATAAAAATAAATATTTATATTTTTTTTTTTAGGTATAATCCTCATATGTATGTGTGGCATTGTCCATCCGTTTTTATTTCAATTGCCCATTTGTGAGTACGTTTTTTAAAAATATTTATCATCTGTGTGGTATCCGTGCTTTTCGGTATGGATAAAGGAATATTAATTACAAAGCTTCTACTATATTTGTACTTAAACACATCGGTGGATTTTCCTAAGGAAGAAGAGGGGATATCTCTTCGAAAAGCGTAGAATAAACCATCCACATTGCTTTTATTTTTTTGAGTGCTTCTTTGTACAGCAGCGCGGAGTATACCACAATTATCCTGGTTTTTGTTTTGCTTCTGCCTTTGGCACGTGGGATGGGCTGCAGCTGTAATATGTCTATACTGGTTGTGAGTATCACAACCATTCCAGGTGAGCGGTTTTCCTATTAAAAAGTCATATTTTACACTGGTAAGACCCTATCGCGCTCCTTATATCCACAGCTTGTTTCCTGACTATCAAACTGACAGTAACATTAACAGCACAGCGACATGGGGTGCATGGTTCGACACGTACACCGATGGATTGCTAAGACAGCCATTAAAAATAAGACAAGAAAATAAAACACACATTGTTGCCGTCACAAGAGTCAGATCTATAAAAATGAAAAAAATTACTCCGATCAGTAAATGGCACAATGAGAAAAAAAACAAAAAATCGAAAAGACCCGAATTAAATTTTTTGGCCACCACAACATTGCAAAAAAATGCAATAAGAGGCGATTCAATCACATTCATACAAAAATGAGATCAGTAAAAATGTCAGCTCTAGGCGCAAATAAAAAATAAACTCTCACAGAGCTATATATCCTGAAACTTGAAAATGATACAGGTCTTGAAAAATGGTGACATGCAAATTTCATTTTTTTTAACTTTTTTTTTTTTAAATTTTCGTTTTGTGTTTTTTTTTTACAATTTAAATTAAAAAAATTGTACGTTTAGTATATTTGTAATCGTACTGAGCTGGAGAATCATTCCGCTAGATCTTTTTACTGTATAATGAAGATGGTAAATAAAGAAACAAAAAAAAAAAAAAAACATTGTAGAATTGCACTTTTTTTTGCAATTTCAAAACACTTAGAATTTTCTTGCTTTCTAGTGCATCACATGATATTCAACAGTATAACAAGTCCCGCAAAAAAAACAAGCCCTCATTTGTGGATAGAGAAGTAAAAAAAGTGAGAGCTCTGTGAAGGGGTTAAAGGACGAAAAAAATTAGAGCCAAAGCTTATAAGACCAAATAGCAAAAATGGATATAAAACAAAGTAACAGACAGAACTAGATATGCATCTAGATTAAAAAAACAGTGTATAAAATGGAGTTTTGGTATAACTGTGCCACAAAATCAATTATGTTCACATATGGATATTGATTTTTCTCACTGACAGGTTATGAATAGGGATGAGTGAACCCGAATGGTAAAGTTCAAGGTTCATACCGGACATCGGGTGTCCGAGCCTCGGACCTGAACATTTTAAAAAAGTCTGTCAGAGTTCGGTGTTCGGGTACTGTTCATATGTTAATAAAGTTTGTAGGAAGGCTGCAGAGCAGGCAACGCGCATGTTGCCTGTCCACTGCTCTGAACAATAAAGAAAGAACAAATAAATAAATGATGTGGGCTCCAGCCTATTTTTGATAACCAGCGCAGGTAAAACAGACAGACACTGCAGGCTGTAAACCTCAGCTGTCAGCTTTATCTTGGCTGGTTATCAAGAATAGAGGGGATCCCACGCTGGTTTTTAAATTAGAAAATTATTTAAATAAATTTAAAAAAAATGGAATGGGGGGTCCCCTCTATTTTGATACCAGTTAAGGTAATTATGGTATTTCTCACGAGCGGTGACGACAATTCACAGCTGACATCAGTCTCAAAAGTATTACCCCGATTGCCACCGCACCAGGGCAATTGGGAAAAGCTGGGCAAAGTGCCATTATTGGCGCATCTAAAGGATGCACCACTTCTGGGGAGGCTGCAGGCTGCTACTTTTAGGCTAGGAAGTGCCAAATAACCATGGGCCTCAGATGTCTGCTTTACCTTGGCTAGTTATCAAAAATAGGGTGGAGCCCACGTAGATTTTTTTAAAATTATTTAAATAATTAAAAAAAAAACAAACACGTTGTGGGATCCCCTCTATTTTTGATAATCAGCCAAGGAAAAGTTGACAGCTGAGGGTTGCATCCTGAATTTGCTGCCTTACCAGCACTGGTTATCAAAAATATTTTTTTTTTGTTTTTTTTATTCCTGTAATAATCCAGGAGGGGGAGTCGGAGACCCCTGAAGTATGTAAGATGATAGTAAATGCATTATATCAGCAGAGGGAGCTGGCACTCTAATAATGCTGGGAAACTGAAGAATCCACCAAGTGTAACTAGCTCCCCCAGTGGATCAGAAGGGAATAGTCATGCGAGCTAGGGTCTGAGCAGCGAGATTGCGTGGTACCAGGGATGAGGCAGAGGCAGAGTCAGAGTCAAGGGAGATCAGAGTCAGAAGCAGAGAGAGAACGTCAGGGACCAGAGGAGAACAATTACCGACATCTGTCACTAGCCGAGTTTGGGAGCCAGGAAAGCAGGTGTAAGTGGGGAAACACAGAGACTGAACAACCAAGAGGGGAGTGGAGGGGAAGAACGGAAGTCAGGGAGGACAGACACAGTCAGGACGACAGAGAATCAGGGAGGATGGGCATTGTAAGGAGGTTGGGAATCAGGGAAAACAGACGTGGTAAGGAGGACAGGAGTAGGGAGGACAGACGTGGTAAGGAGGACAGGAGTCAGGGAGGACAGACAAGGTAACTTAACAGGATAAGACAACTTACAGAGAACAACGAACACACTGCAAGGCAGAACTATAACTGGGTGCCACATAATTGGAAATGACCACAAGAAAAGGCGCCATGATCCTGGAAACGAGGCATAGAGGGGAGGATCCTCCCACCAGACACGCTCCAGGGAACACTGACAGCTGTGAGTCATGACAATTCCCTATCCGCATTTGTTTGCAGGGCAATTGCCCCCATTTTGCAGCCACCTAGCTCATATTATGACCATTTTACAGCACACAACTTTTGGGTCTTCATTGACTTATATGAGGTTTGGCATCTGGGGTTAAGTCCGGGCCCAAAACCAAACTTTTATTTAAAGTCCGGTGAATCCGAACATCCACAGGTCCCCTCATCTATAAATTTGAACAAACATTTTAAAAATGGTTAACCTCCTTAACCCCTTCATGACCGATGACATTTTACAAGAGGCATAACTTTTTTTTTTATTGTTCTGTGGCACGAGTTGTACTTCTGAATGACACCATTTCATTTGCCACACAGAGTACTGAAAAATGAGACAAAAATTCCATCTGCAATGAAATTATGGTAAAATTGACCTGGAAATATCCTCCTCATTGGTACGATTACAGAGATACCACACTTGTCCATTTTTTGTTTAAATTATTTTAGTGGTAAAAAATCAAATTATAAAGAAAAATTAAAAATTGATTGTATTGCCATTCACCAATACAAAAACGGATTCATTTTTCTTTCGATGGAGCGGAGAGGGGGCTTATTTTTTCGACAACAAGACCACAATTTTATTGATACCATTTTGTGAGACATATGACATTTTGATTGCTACTTACAGCATTTTTTGCAGTACTGACTAAAATAAATCAAATTTGGCACTTTCATTTTTTTGTGTGTTTATGGTGTTCATCGATAGTTTTAATTATTTTCAAATTTTGATAGATCATACTTTTATGGACTTTTACTACATATTTCAATTTTTTATCATATCTATCTTTATTGGGAGAAAAGGGGGGTGATTTCAACTTATGTTTTGTTGTGTTTTTTTTAACTTATGACTTCTGATCATGGGCAGTGAGCCTCTTTAAAGCTGGGGCATATACACCTGGGGGTCAAAAGGAGCTCAAAGCTGACTGGTACAAAGCGGCACACGTGCAGCTTTTTACTGTGCTGCAATGACGCTGGCTATTTTAAAGCATGTTATCACACGTGATAACATGCTAAGTGGGCTGACTAGCCAGTGAACTAACCCCTGTGAGACTAGTCACTGCCCTTATTAGCATCTCATAAACTATCTTAAATACTTTTTTCTAAAGATGTTTATATATGCTACTAGATGCTGGGACTGTCAGACAGGGGATTCTAGATATGCACCCAGAACTACTGGTGGTTCTGGGTGCACTGGGGACCTGACAGGTTCCCTTTAATGTCTAGTGTCAGAGCAAACCAACTTGATCACACTATGATAAGGCTTGAGCAACATGGTGCAGCCAGATGTTGTTGGAACTGTGCAACAAAAAGGAGACAAATAGGTAGTCCAGCTCACACTCAAGTTCCCACCAGACTAGTGTGCAATATGCTTCAAAGGGAACTTGCTAAATTATGCCAAGTCACATATATGCATTTAATACACTTCTATGAGCTTTTTCCTTATCCTCAGACACAGGACTGCTTATGACATACACAGTTCTCATGGTATTAGCTTGTAGTTGGCCATTTCTTGGAATTCGCAGGGTGTAGTTGGCAAACAAGCAGGGTATCGCAACACTACTAAATTTCTTCTTCTTTACTGGGCACTAAGAAATTCAAACACAAAATGGAGTCTTGGTCCAAAGTCTCTAAAATGGCTGCTGAGCAGGAGCAGGCCTGTGGCCTCCATCACCCAGTCACAGGCAGGATTTCAAAGAAGATCCATGATGATAGACATGGATGTCTGCAACAGACCCCCGGCTGCGATTTCAACCCATCTGCGCCCACGATCACATCACAGGAGTTCCAATGAGAGCACGGAATCATTGTCCCCCATGCCAGCGCTCTGTTATGGAGAACCTGTCAAGTGGGAAAATGCTATTAACCTGCAGATATGGAGTTAATTTGCAGGTTAATAGCATTCTGAACCTGCCCAGAGCCTGCACATTAAACCCCGCTGCCAGGAGGAAATGAACGTTAATCCACCTGGCAGTTTTTCGGTTTCAGTCACAGGGGTGGTGCCAGTGCGAGGTCAGATACCGCTCTGTGTATGGAGAGCGGCGGTTGTAACCATGCCCCCCCCGTACTAACAGCCACTCAGCATTAGAAACAGCTGTCAGTCAGTGAAGGGTGTGTGGTTACAACCGCTGCTCTTGATACACAGAACAGGGACTGAATCTGTGCCGTACCGCCCCTGTGACTAAAGCCGGAACGCTGCAGAGAAGATTAAAAGACTATTAATCACAGTTAAAACCAAATTGCTAAAACACTATATAGTATAACAACAACCATAGTTATAATACAGACCTGGCACTTTGGCAAGTTTGACACTGCATGGATCTGGACCTTTACAGTCTGGGTCCGCCAATCGGTATTTAGGACACACAGACGTTGAAGGCATGAGGGCTCTTATTACCCTTACATGGACAAAATAACAATCTTTATTCCAATAAACTTAAAAATAATTTTGAGAAACATTTACATAAAATTGTTTTAATCAGCAAATTATAAATCAATACAGGAGTAGGTATCACGTGCAGGCAAGACCAGCTAATCTGTGTTATTCCACCCTGATTACCAATTGATAGTTTCCCCACAATGTACATAGGAAATTCTAGCAAAAATGCCCCAAGTGACACCGGAATCAGGCTGTCTGCCACTAACTTATGCTGCTGTCAGATTACATAGCAAAAACCTGCTGACAGATTCCCTTTAATGACACGTTCTGAAAAAAACTTGGGCTGGTCTAAATGTAGGTTCTACAAAGTGTGCAGAATTATTAGGCAAGTTGTATTTTAGACGATTTTTTTTTTATTATTATTGATCAACAACTATGTTCTCAATCAACCCAATAGACTCATAAATATCAAAGTTTAATATTTTTGGAAGTTGGAGTGTTTTTTTTTTAGATTTGGCTATCTTAGGAGGATATCTGTTTGTGCAGGTAACTATTACTGTGCAGAATTATTAGACAACTTAATAAAAACTAAATATATTCCAATGTTTATTTTCACCAGGTAAACCAATATAACTGCACAAAATTTAGAAATAAACATTTCTGACATGCAAAAACAAAACCTCCAAAAAATTAGTGACCAATATAGCCACCTTTCTTTATGATGACACTGAACAGCCTACCATCGATAGATTCTGTCAGTTGCTTCATCTGTTTACGATCAAAATTGCGTGCAGCAGCCACCACAGCCTCCCAGACACTGTTCCGAGAGGTGTACTGTTTTCCCTTCCTGTAGATCTTACATTTTATGAGGGATCACAGTTTCTCTATGGGGTTCAGATCAGGTGAACAAAGGGGCCATGTCACTGTGGAGTAGTTTTATGCATGCGATGGAGCATTGTCCTGCATGAAAATCATGTTTTTCTTGAACGATACCGACTTCTTTCTGTACCACTGCTTGAAGAAGTTGTCTTCCAGAAACTGGCAGTAGGTCTGGGAGTTGAGCTTCACTCCATCCTCAACCCGAAAAGGTCCCACAAGTCCATCATTGATAATACCAGCCCATTCCAGTACCCCACCTCCACCTTGCTGGCGTCTGAGTTGGAGTGGAGCTCTCTGCCCTTTACTGATCCAGCCTCTGGCGCATCCATCTGGCCCATCAAGAGTCACTCTCATTTCATCAGTCCATAAAACCTTTCAAAAATCAGTCTTAAGATATTTCTTGGCCCAGTCTTGACGTTTTATCTTATGTTTCTTGTTGGTGGTCATTTTTCAGCCTTCCTTACCTTGGCCATGTCCCTGAGTATGGCACACCTTGTGCTTTTTGATACTCCAGTAACGTTGCAGCTCTGAAATATGGCCAAACTGGTGGCAAATGGCATCTTAGCAGCTTCACGCTTGATTTTCCTCAATTCATGGACAGTAATTTTGCGCTTTTTTTGCCCAACACGCTTCTTGCGACCCTGTTGGCCATTTGCCATGAAACGCTTGATTGTTCGGTGATCACACTTCAAACATTTGGCAATTTCAAGACTGCTGCATCCCTCTGCAAGACATCTCCCAATTTTAGACTTTTCAGAGCCCGTCAAATCTCTCTTCTGACCCATTTTGCCAAAGGAAAGGAGGTTGCCTAATAATTAAGCACACCTTATATAGGGTGTTGATGTCATTACACTACACCCCTCCTCATTACACAGATGCACATGACCTGATTTACTAAATTGGTAGTTTGCTCTCAAGCCTATACAGCTTGGAGTTGGACAACATGTATAAAATTATCATGTGATCAAAATACTCATTTGCCTAATAATTCTGCACATGGTGTATTTGGAGATTACTCTGCGGAGGTAACAAGGAAGAGAAAAGCCTTCAGCAAGGTGTGTTCAGTTCTCTATAGAAAGAATGCCAAATTTCAGTTACAGTATCTGGCCATACTGAAGATGAGAGACTAGAACGGGTACACAAAGACATTCAAATATCCATTGGAGACAGAGAACCACTTTCTTCAGGAGGGAAGTGCGACAACTCGGGGGAGGCGATTGAGGTTGGATGGAGACCGTTTGTGAACAGCAGTTTTCAGCTCTTTCCACAGATTCTCAATTGGATTCAGGTCTGGACTTTGACTTGGCCATTCTAACATCTGGATATGTTTGTGAACCACTCCATTTTAGATTTTGCTTTATGTTTGGGATCATTGTCTTGTTGGAAGACAAATCTCCGTTTCAGTCTCAGGTCTTTTGCAGACTCCAACAGGTTTACTTCAAGATTAGTCTTGTATTTGGCTCCATCCATCTTCCCATCAATTTTATCCATCTTCCCTGTCCCTGCTGAAGAAAAGCAGGGCCAAACCATGATGCTGCCACCACCATGTTTGACAGTGGGGATGGTGGGTTCAGGGTGATGAGCAATGTTGTTTTTACGCCAAACATTGTTTGGCATTGTACCCAAATAGTTCGATTTTGGTTTCATCTGATCAGAGCACCTTCTTCCACGTTTGGTGTGTCTCCCAGATGGCTTGGGGCAAACTTAAAACAACACTTTTTATGGATATCTTTGAGAAATGGCTTTCTCCTTGCCACTCTTCCATAAAGGCCAGATTTGTGCAGTGTACGACTGATTGTTGTCCTATGGACAGACTCTCCCACCTCAGCTGTAGATCTCTGCAGTTCATCCAGAGTTATCATGGGCCTCTTGGCTGCATCTCTGATCAGTCTTCTCCTTGTTTGAGATGAAAGTTTGAATGGACGGCCGGGTCTTGGTAGATTTGCAGTGGTATGATACTCCTTCCATTTCAATATGATCGCTTGCACAGTGCTCCTTGGGATGTTTAAAGTTTTGGAAATCTTTTTGTAACCAAATCTAGCTTTAAACATCTCCACAACAGTATCATGGACCTGCCTGTTGTGTTCCTTGGTCTTCAAGATGCTATCTGCGCTATAAACAGAACACTGAGACTATCACAGAGCAGGTGCATTTATACGGAGACTTGATTACACACAGGTGGCTTCTATTTATCATCATCAGTCATTCAGGGCAACATTAGATCATTCAAAGATCCTCAATGAACTTCTGGAGTGAGTTTGCTGCACTGAAAGTAAAGGGGACGAATAATATTGCATGCCCCACTTTTCAGTTATTTATTTTTTTAAAAAAGTTTAAAATAAGCAATAAATTTCGTTCAACTTCACAATTGTGTCCCACGTGTTGTTGATTCTTCACCATAACATTAACATTTTTATCTTTATGTTTGAAGCCTGAAATGTGGGATAAGGTTGAAAAACGCAAGGGAGCCGAATACTTTTGCAAGGCACTGTATATATATTTATATATTTTTTTTCTTTTAAGTGTGCCTGGTCACACGTGATGGAATTTTTTTTCCCCAGTCTTTCTCTCGCTTTCTAGAGTTGGTATTGCCCTGTTACAGGAGACCTACTTGCGAACAGGCGATTTTTTTTTTTTTTTATGTATGAACAAGATGTGGGTAGGAGGAGTGTACGGGTCTCCCTCAGTGGGTAGAAAAGCAGGGGTCTTAATTTTGATCAACCAAAATTTTGCTCATAGAGTAGAGGCCCAAGATAATGACAAGGAAGGGATGTATATTCATTTGGAGCTAGCTATCCCTCAGGGAAACTTGAGCATTCACAATATCTATGCCTCCAACATGGATAAGAAGCCTTAGGGTATGTTCACACAGGGATTTTTGGTGAGTTTTTTTCATGACCAAAACCTGATCTTGTGTCTGGAAATCTCATTTGAGTCATCTGCGTTTTTGAGTGGCGTTTTTCTACAAAATGGGTTGTATCAGTGAAAAACATTGCAAAAACGCTGCAAAGAATGTGACATGCTCATTCTTTGAAATCTACAGCAAAAACACAGGTATTTGACAAAACAGTCAGGAAAAAATCTGCAGGTGTTTGTGTGTATCTGTGTGTACATGAGATTTCAGAAATCTCAGACTTTGCTGGTACTGTAAAAAGCAGCTTTTAACATGGTTTTGCATAAAACCAAGGCAAATCTGCAGCTAAAAAATGCAGCAAAAACTAAACAGCCAAGATATTGTTGGACATGGCAACACAAAAAGAGGAAGGAGTAGACTTCAATGCGGTTAGGTCTCCAGAGGAAGATAGACGGAGGAGTGGGGGAGGGAGCTTAGAGGGGTTATTTCAAACATTGTTGATGGCTACAACGCTACAAGACTGCTGGAAGATGGACCATCACCACAAAAGCGAATTTACTCAATATTCCCATTACGCGTGGTCAAAAATTGACCATATACTGATGAGTCCTGGCACTGAACCAGAGAATAGAGGAAGTAGCAATAGAGAGCATGGAGATATCGGCCCACAGCCTGATACTAGTTCTGGTGTTGGATAGAATCCAGAGGGGTCAGAATTACATCTGATGTTTTCCCTCATTTCTCTTGAAGGATAGCAATTTCTCTAAAATTTTGAAGGAATGGTGGGTGGAATATACTCTTGCAAATGAGGGGCATGCGCAGGAGGCACTGTTGTATTGGGAATCCACCAAACCAGTCTTGAAAGGCAAACTGAAGGTGTACACGGCTAAGTTGAAAAGACAGACGAACAATAAGAAGTTTCAAGAAAGTAGCCTGGCAGTTAGAGAAGCCTATACTGAATTTTTGGAAAGACCGTCACAAAGCTTGAAGGAACGCTGGTTAGATGCGAAAAGGACATTTTTGTGTACTCACCGTAAAATGTCTTTCTTGGAGCCTTTCATTGGGGGACACAGACAGTGGGTTATATGTTGTCTCCAGGGGAGGCTTGACACTAGGTTTAAAAAAAGAGTTAGCTCCTCCTCCCACAGCAAATAACCCCAGCTAGGTGGGAACTAGCTCAGTTTGGTGTAAAAGCAGTAGGAAAATGATAACCAAAACCACAAGGGTGGGAGCTGTGTCCCCCAATGAAAGGCTCCAAGAAAGACATTTTACAGTGAGTACACAAAAATGTCCTTTCCTTTCTCGCCTTTTCATTGGGGGACACAGACAGTGGGACGTCCCAAAGCAGTCCCTGGGTGAGAACTGAACTATTAACAGTGTATAACGTCAGACTAAGAGCTGACTAACAACTGCAACTGCAGTGAACTCATAGCAAAACACTGTCAAGAACCGAGCAGTGGCCACTTATAAATGGGCCACTGCCACCTGAAGGACTTGTCTTCCAAGAGCAGCATCCGCAGAGGCATGTGTATGCACGCTGTAGAATTTTGTGAACGTGTGCACACTGGACCAGATAGCGGCCTTGCAAAGTTGGGCCGCCGAAGCCTGATGGCGGATAGCCCAGGAGGCACCCACTGCTCGTGTAGAGTGGGCCCGCACAGATTGAGGGGGAATGGTACCTCGTGCTTTGTATGCCTCACAGATGGCAGTCCTGATCCATCGAGAAATCGTGGATTTAGACGCCGGGTTGCCCTTTTTGTGTCCTACTGGGAGGACGAAGAGGGCATCGGACTTGCGCAACGGCGCTGTTCTAGAGATGTAGATCCGAAGAGCCCTGACAAGATCGAGAGTGTGAAGGGCTTTCTCAAAGGAGAGGACCGGGGTCGGGCAGAATGACGGTAACACAATGTCCTCGTTCAGGTGGAAAGAGGATACGACCTTCGGAAGGAAGGCGGGGGAAGGCCGAAGGACCACCTTATCATGATGGAATATCAGGTAAGGCGAGCGACAGGAAAGAGCTGCCAGTTCGGACACTCGCCTGATAGAGGTAATAACGACTAAAAAGGCAACTTTCCAAGACAGTCGTTGAAGACAGATTTCTCTTAGAGGTTCGAAAGGAGGCAGTTGAAGGACTCCCAGAACCAGATTCAGATCCCAGGGATCTAAGGGGTGGCGAGAAGCCAGCCGCTTCTGGAAAAAAATCAACAAGGCAGAAACTTGTCCTTTAAGGGTACTGAGAGCAAGACCCGAGTCCAGACCGTCTTGCAGAAAAGCAAGAACATTAGGGATTGAAAAGGTCAGGGGCGACCGATTATGACGGTCACACCAGGAAAGATAGGTCTTCCAGGTCCTGTGGTAAATGCTGGCGGAGGAAGGCTTCCGAGCATTAAGCATGGTATGAACTACCCTGGAAGAAAGACCCAATTTGGTTAGAATCAGGGATTCAAGCGCCACGCCGTCAAATGCAGCTGTGCTGTATTCTGGTGGAATATTGGACCTTGCGACAGGAGATCCGGGTGGTCGGGAAGATGCCAGGGAGTGTCGCAGAGAAGTTGGAGGAGCTCTGGATACCAGGCTCTCCTGGGCCAGTCCCGGGCCACGAGGATCACCGGGATTCCCTCCGCTTTGATTTTCTTGATTACTCTCGGAATGAGAGGAAACGGAGGGAAGATGTAGGGCAGGCGAAACTGCGACCATGGAAAAACTAGGGCGTCGGAGCCCAGCGCTAGCAGGTCTCTCGACCGAGATATGAAGGGACGTATTTTGGCATTCATTCGAGATGCCATGAGGTCCACATCCGGGAGTCCCCAACGAAGAGTGATCTGATGGAACACTTCGTCGTGGAGGGACCATTCCCCTGCCGCTAGACCTTGCCTGCTGAGAAAGTCTGCGGCCCAGTTGTCTATCCCTACGATATGGACAGCTGAAATAATGGGGATGTGCTTCTCTGCCCAAAGAAGAATCCTGGATACCTCCTTCATTGCTGCGAGTTCCTCCCTGACAGTTGATGTAAGCCACGGCCGTGGCATTGTCTGACTGGATCCGAACAGGGAGGCCCAATAGTAAGGGTTGAAATTTCTGAAGGGCCAAAAATATGGCTCTGATCTCCAGAACATTGATGTGCAGAGAGCACTCGGAAGGAGACCAGCGTCCCTGAACAGTGTGGTGGAGAAAAACCGCCCCCCAGCCGATCAGGCTGGCATCCGTCGTGACTACCTGCCAGTGGACCGAAGGACTTCCCTTGAGATAGGGATGAGGCTTGAGTCCACCAGACGAGGGAGCTGAGCGCAGACCGAGATAGGCGGACTGACCGGTCCAGGGAAGCTGGACTCTTGTCCCAGGAGGATAGAAGATCCAGTTGTAGAGGACGCAGATGGAATTGGGCAAAGGACACGGCTTCTATGACCGCCACCATCTTGCCTAATACTCTCATTCCATTCCGAAGGGATGTGTGATGGCGAGAGCGGAGAGATTGGGCGGCCTGGATCAGGGAAGACCTCTTGACCTCTGGAAGAAAAACCCGGGACTGAGTTGTGCCTATCAGCATACCTAGAAAGGTGATGCGCTGATGAGGAATGAGGAATGACTTGTTGAAGTTGATAAGCCACCCTAGCCTTGACAGCGTGTCTAGGCAAATCTGCACGCTTTCTGAGCAAACGTGAAGAGATTTCCCTCTGACAAGAAGGTCGTCCAAATAGGGAACGACCAGGATGCCTCTGGGGTGTAAAATGGACATGACGGCCGCCATGACCATTGTGAAGACCCGAGGCGCAGTGGCCAGCCCAAAGGGGAGGGCCCTGAATTGGAAATGACGGTGTCCTACGGCAAAGCGAAGGAACTGTTGATGAGAGACACATATGGGAATGTGTAAATAAGCATCTTGAACGTCTATGGAAGCTAGGAATTCTCCAGGCTCCATGGCGGCTAGTATTGCTCTCAATGATTCCATTCGGAAGGTTCGAATCCGTACGAATTTGTTTAGCCGTTTGAGGTCCAAGATAGGGCGGACAGAGCCATCTTTTTTGGGAACGTCAAAAAGGTTTGAATAGAAACCTTTGCCGCGCTGTTCCAGGGGCACTGGAATGATAACGTTTGCTTTCTGTAAAGAGGTTATGGCCTGAAATTAGGCCTGGCTTGCCGTTTTGGACTTTGGAAGACGAGAACGCAGAAACCTGTTGGCCGGCAGGGAATGGAAATCGATCTTGTACCCTGAGGTGACGATTTCTCGAACCCAAGCATCGTGAGTGTGGTCTAGCCAGATATCCCGAAAAAGCAGAAGCCGCCCTCCCACAGGAGTCGGATCTGCGGGATACCTGGCGTCATGCTGAGGAGGCCTGTACACAGCGAGGTCCTTTGGGTTTAGGTTGCTTAGAGTGGGAACGCCAAGAAGAGCCCCTTGAGGGACCTGATCCTCGATCTGAGCGTTGGGATGGTCCTTGGGCCAATGGTTTTTGGGGGGCAGGGCGAAAGGACTGCCTGCGCCAAGAAGATTTTTTGAAATTTCTGGCTACAGGCCGCTTTTGTGGTAGAATGGTACTTTTACCACCCATCGCCTCAGATATGAATTTGTCCAGGGATTCACCAAACAGACGAAGACCCAAGAAGGGAAGTGTGGACAGGGACTTCTTGGAGGCACTGTCCGCATTCCATATTTTTAGCCACAGAACCCTGCGGGCGAAGACAGCATTGGCTGCCGTTAGGGCTGACCAGCTAGCTGCATCTAGGGAGCCGTGAAGCAAATAATTAGAGGCGAGAGAGAACAAATCAAGAATCTCAAGAGCCTCCGGAGGAATATTGCAAGGGCGAAGCAACTTGCGCAGATTCCCACTCCACACGCTCATAGCTCTTGCCACCCATGTCATGGCAAACAGGGGGCACAAAGAGGAGCCCGAAGCCTGGAAAATAGATTTGACCGCAGCATCAACTGCGCGGTCGGATGAGTCCTTGAGAGACGCGTTGTCTGAAACAGACATAACCGTGTGCTTAGCCAGTCTGGATACTGGCGGATCCACAACGAGGGGTACCGACCAGGGCTTAACCATTTCCGGAGGAAAGGGATAAGCGAATGAAGAGGAGGATTTTTTATTAAACCTCCTATCAGGGTAATCCCACCGTTTAGATATGATTTGATGAAAAATCGGATCCTGGACAAAGGACTTAGGAGGCTTCTTGGCTCGCTTTATTGCCGACTGAGAAGTCGGGTCCGAGGGCTGATCAGAAATCGACAGAGTGATTGACAGCCGCTATTAAAGTGTCTTCCATATGCCTAGACTCAGAAGGGACATCTGAATCAGAGTCAGTCTCGGGAATCGTGACTACTAAAGGTCACGGAGCCTGAGTCAGACTGACCATCGTGTGAGTCAGACAAGGCGGAGCGGTCACAATGGCGCCTTTTGGAGACAGCCTTTTTACGTACTGGGGATGATACACCAGATGAAGGCGAGCTCCTTTGAGGGAGCTGAGCCGGGGGGAAGCTGTGGGAGCCTGTGGAAGGCTGGGATATCTGAGCGGCCAGGTCATTAACCTTTTAGACATCAGAAGAGGCCATGCAGGGATAGCCTCATCAGACGGGGGTGTTGCCTGAATGGTGGCCGGGGCCAAACCCACAGATTGCACGACCCCCTGGTCCAGCAACGCCTGTTGTGACACTGTAGTAGGGACATCGCAGCCCCGGCAGAGTGGATAGCTTCGCCCATTGGGAAACGAGCTTCCACAGGTGGTACAAGCATAGTACAGGTCCATAGAGGATGCCTGGGAAGCTTTATCACCCTTGCGGTTTTTATGCATGTCAGCAACAAACGTACAATTAGTACTGTGAGCCTCTAGCAGTATTACACTACTGTGGGTGAGGAGCTACTAGTAGTATTAGAAAGGGACTGCTATACAGAGCTGGTATATACCAATAGTAAAGTGGCATACACTGCCAAACAGTCGGTATACACCTGCAGGCACAGTCAGTATATACCGCTAAAAGCTGATATACACCGCCAGCCAGCAGGCACACACCGCTAGAAAGGCAGCGATATACCGCTGAACAGAGCGGTATACAGTGCTGCAGAGTTGCAGAGCCAAGGAGGGATCTCACCCGTGTCTGCTCCCCACATGTAATGGCGTCCAGTGTTCTCTGGCAGCATGGAGGGGAGAGACGGCCCACTAGAGGGAGCGGCTTCTGGAGCAGTGGAGGAGGCGTTACTAAGAATGCAGGCCGAAACCGGGAGCTAAATTTATGATGCTTCCCAGGGAACACGGCCTGCATCGCCCCACCAGCGCCTCCTCCGGCGGCGGTTGGATGCAGGGGACGGGTACACATCTCCCTACCTGCTCCTGGCTCCGTCTGAAGACGCGTCGGTCCTGGGATGCGGGGATCTCGGGGACGCATCTTCGGCTCAAGGCTAGCAGGTGCTCAGCTCTACTTAGCCCTCTGGAGCTACCTTTGTAAGGTGCTTCCAGGGAGCCTGGAGGGGTACGCAGACCCGACCACTTGGGCGCGAGGGAAGACTGGCGGCTTTTGCACGTCAGGTTTCCTCTGCCCGTAAGCGGGGGGAACGAGAGAGAGCACACCCTGGTATTGCCCCATAGTCAAAAATAGAATAAAATCACAAAGAAAAGAAATAAACAAAAAACATGAGCTGGCCTGGGGCTCAGGCCAGACGTGTCAGCCTCCCTGCTGACACTAAAAAGAACTGAGCTAGTTCCCGCCTAGCTGGGGTTATATGCTGTGGGAGGAGGAGATAACTCTTTTTTTAAACCTAGTGTCAAGCCTCCCCTGGAGACAACATATAACCCACTGTCTGTGTCCCCCAATGAAAAGGCGAGAAAGGAAGTGAGATTTGAGACCTGGGCGGATCGGAGGGACAACTTGTATAGGTAACAACAAGAGGTAGACTTGCATAAGTTTGGGAATAAAGAGGGGAGACTTTTGGCAAATTTGGCAAGGGGCAGAAGGCAGATGACGCACATAACTACTCTATCTAGGCAGGATGTGAGCAAGACTACGGACCCGAAGGAACTCATTGATATCTTGGGTAATTTCTATGCAAGACTATACAAGGAGTGGGAGGGGGCCCAGGGGGAGGGAGGGATGGGTTGCAGGGAATAAGGATGCCTAAGCTTTCGGATGAGACATTACATGACTTGATTCTAGAAATAATGATGGAGAAAGTTCAGGGGGTAATAGGAGCGTTGAATACATTTAAGGTGCCAGGACCGGATGGCTTTAGTGGGGACTTCTATAAAATCTTGAAGGAGGAAGTAGCCCCTACTTTGGTGGGTGTATATAATGGGATCTTGAAGGGGGAAGCGTTAACACTATTGCTCAACACTGCATATATAAAGCTCCGACCGAAGGAGGAAAAAAATTTAAATGACCCGTCTAGTTACAGACCTATGTCGTAGATAAACCAAGATCTTAAGATACTATCTATCTAAGTTGATGGCAAATAGGCTGGCGATGGTTTTACTGAGTATCATCACTCCCTCCCAAATCGGTTTTGTTAAAGGTCGCTCAGCAGTGGCAAAAGTTAAGAAGGTGATCTTGGCAATAGATGCGGTCAAGGGGACAGGGGAGAAGAATAGGGGAGTTCCAGCCATGATCACATTATATGCAGAAAAAGGATTTGATAATGTAAGGTGGTAATATCTGGAAATGGTCCTGGACCACATTAGTTTGCAGGGGGCCGTCCGCGAGTTTGTTAGGGTACTCTATACTAACCCATAGGTGAGGGTGTGCACCTCGGGATTTCTGTCAGAGGCCTTTCCGCTAATGAAGGATACCAGGCAGGGGTGCGCGATGTCCGCTTTGTTGTTTAACTTGGCCATAGAGCCACTAGCGAGGAGTCTGTACAAGTGAGGGTGGTTTGAAGGGATTGATATTGGTAGGAAAAGGCTGCATTCAGCATTGTTCGCAGATGACATTATTTTGTTCATGAATAAACCTTTGGATCAATTGATCAATTCAGCGAATTGAGACATTCGGGAGTTACGCAGGGTTCAAACTCAACAAAAGTAAATGTGAAATACTGTTCCTGGGTAGCGGGAGGGCGGATAAGGGTAGAAGGGGAAGGGCGGATAAGCGGAGGGGGGGTGGGGGTGGACAGGCTTTGTGGTATTCCGGTAGTGAAGACAAGTGTTAAATATTTGGAGGGTTCAGATAGGAAGAGACACCTACTCCCTCGATTATTCCCCACTAATTGGGAAAATAGAGCATGAACTACAGTCGTGGACAAACGTCCCTTTGCCACTACTAGGTTGAGACCACTAAATAAAGATGATAAGCTTTTCGAAGCTACTATATCCACTTCAGATGATACCGCTGCTTCAGAGATATACAGACGTGAACAGGCTAACCAGGGCATTCTCAACATTTCCGTGGAAGGGGGCTCGACCAAGGATTCGTTCCAAAAATATTGATATTTCGTTTGGAAAGGGGGGGGGATCAAACTACCCAACATTAGAGGCCATAATTTAGCCGCCTGCACCATGAGACACTTAGTGGACTGGCTGAGGAAGACGAATTGCAGAATTTTGCAAGCCTTGGGACTTGAGATCCACAATGCACATCTCAAAGAATTTACCGAGTAAATGGAGTGGAGAGAGAAGGGAATAAGAACACTCAAAGATTTGATAGACGAGACAGAAGTAAGGTGGCTCACATTTGAAGAGTTGATAGATAGATACGAGTTGCAACCATTTCAAACTATCCAGTACGGACAGGTTAAACAGGGAATAATGCTCAAACTGCAGAATATCTAATCAAATGGATAAGGTCATAATGAGGGACATTAATAAAATAAATATCTCAACACTGTATGGGAAATTGAGAGAGGTGCTGGGGTTCCTACTAATCTGAGCACGACTCTAGGGGCATGGGCTCGGCAACTAGGGCATCAGGAGGGGGAGGGGAAGATATTGAAGGGGTGAATCGTACTAAGCAAATGTATTCTAAATGAAAGTTGGAGGGATACTCAATTTCAGTTGATGCACAGGGCTATCTATGGCTTTAATGTCGTTAACAGGCAACACCCGAACAAATTATTGAATTGCCAAAATTGCAATGTTGAAAATACAGATCTGTACCATGGGATATGGCAGTGTGTGGAGGTACGGAGGTTTGGAACGCAGGCTCAGTTACTAGTGTGGGTAGTTTAGAAGGTGAGGGCGGAGCTGGAGCCTCTTCTGTGGTTATTTCATTATAGCAGCGAGGAGAGCCAATGTTGGGTAACAGGGCAATACTGCAGAAATGTAGTGGAAGGGTGGGGAACAGTTAATGATGTTTTAGTACTATGGGGGAGGGGGGGATGGGTTGAAGAGCCAAGGATAGGGGGTTGAGATATCGTTATGGGGATCAGTATTTCAAGACTGAGAGGCTCTCGCTCTCTCTCTCTCTCTCTAAGAACGTAACATGTTTGATGTGTGCTTTTCCCTTCCCTTGTTTTGGTTTCTGTATCCTGGATAATGAAAAAATAATAAAAATTGAGTTTCAAAAAAAAAAAAAATTCCGGCTTTTATAAGGTGATCAGGGGGAAAAAAAAAAAAGCACAAAAATGGTAACACATAATGCTACTCTATTACAGGTGATCAAGTGTAAAAGGTGCCAAAAAGCACTAAAAAGAGCTACCTATGAGTAATACTTACACTGCAATAGAAGGGAGGCTGTATTACAGGATTATTTTTCATCACAGTCTTCTCTACAGCCTGTAAATAGAATAAAGACATTTAGAAAAAATTCAAATCAGCAAAATTCAGAAGACAAGTAGAAATTATTGTGAAAAAAGACCATGGCTGTCACAAATTGCTGAGCATCCAGGAGTAAAAGCAGAAGTGGCTTTTGCTTCTTCTGTCTCCTCTGATTTACTATACCCCGCAATCAATCAAGTGGTCAGGTGACTAATCACGAGAACATACAAAACTTAAAAGGTGTTCCCCGCGTACAATCAGCGCTGGCTTCCTTCTCCTTGCCTTTGGACCAAACGAACAATCAACAGGAAGAGAGCCCGGTCATAGCTCTCACGTCCTGTTGATTAACTCGTTTGCTCTGAAGGTAGGGAGAAGGAAGCAAGCTCTGATTGGACCCGTGGATTGCGTGACGTCACAACCCCATGTGAGCCCTGGCATTGCAGGAACGGCACAGGTGCGGGAGGTGAGTATAGGCGCTATTATTTTACCTGGGAGAAACATGTGGAATCAGAAAGGATTGTCCTAGTAGTGAACAACCCCTTAATATGAATGTAATGTAATGTAATGTAATGTACTGTAATGTAATTATATATATATATATATATATATATATATATATATATATATATATATATATATATATATATATATATATATATATATATATATATATATATATATACACACACATATACATATATACACACATATACAAGGTGGTCCAAAAGTAGGTGGACAGAAAATAATAACATTTAATTTTATTTATATAAAAAATTATATTTACTAACACAAGCATAACATTGACAATTAAATTAACCCCTTAACGACCCATGACGTACTGGGTACGTCATGGATCGTGTGCGGTTAATCCCTGCCCCCTGCCGAGGGCAGGCCGCGGCGATCCGCGCACATATCAGCTGTTTTCAACAGCTGACATGTATGCCCGTGACTATTAACCCCTTACATCTCGCTGCCAAAATCTGGCAGCGAGATGTATATGCGCGCCGCCATTATTCTGACTTACCCCGCCCCCATCGGAAGTCACGTGACATGATCACGTGACTTCTGGTGGTTGCCATGACGTCTGCAGCTAACATGAGTCATTTACTCTCAATGCCGGAATACAGCCGGCATTGAAAGTAAAGCAGCATATCTGCAGATCTTAGCTCTGTAGCTGTGATCTGGAGATATGGCAGAGCGATCAGATTGCTGATCGCTAAAGCCCCCTAGGGGGACTAGTAAAATAAAAAAAAAAAGTTTTAAAGAATTAAAAAATAAAAAAACCTAAAAGTTTAAATCAACCCCCTTTCACCCAATTGAAAATTAAAGGGTTAAAAAAATAAAAAATATACACATATTTTGTATCGTCGCGTTCAGAAATGCCCAATCTATCAAAATATAAAATCAATTAATCTGATCAGTAAACAGCATAGCGGCAAAAAAATTCCAAAAGCAAAAATTATGTTTTTTGGTCGTCGCAAGTTTTGCGCAAAATGAAATAACAGGCGATCAAAACATAGTATCTGCGCAAAAATTGTACCATTAGAAACGTCAGGTCGAGACGGAAAAAATAAGTCATCACTGAGCCATAGATCCCAAAAAATGAGAACGCTACAGGTTTCGGAAAATGGCGCAAAACGTGCACCACTTTTATTGGACAAACTTCTGAATCTTTTTAACCCCTTAGATACAAGTAAATCCTATACATGTTTTGTGTCTACGAACTCACACCGAAGTGAGACATCACACCCACACATCAGTTTTACCACATAGTGAACACTGTGAATAAAATATCCTAAAAACTATTGTGCAATCACACTTTTTTTGCAATTTTTCCGCACTTGGAATTTTTTTGCCGTTTTCCAGTACACTATATGTTAAAACTTATGGTTCCATTTAAAACTACAATTCGTCCAGCAAAAAACAAGCTCTTATAGGGCAAGATTGAAGGAAAAATAAAAAAGTTACGGCTCTCGGAAGAAAGAGGGAAAAAATGCAAAATGCCCGGGGGCTGAAGGGGTTAAATTTTATTCTGAACAATAATACACAAGCTCTTAAACTTTATAAACGCAGGTGCTCAAGTGGGCCTCTTTGGCCAATCCATTTATTAGGAAAGGTTTCATCAAGATACTCTGGGACTACTCTTGGATAATGTGGTGGGGCCCCATCTTGTTGGAAATAAGGTCATTTGAATTAGGCTGTTACTATAACTGGGGAACAACTTGATTCATTAGAATTTTGAGATACTGAGTCAGTTTCACTTCACACCAGGTTTGCTAAATCTCTCCCCCTTCATAACCCTATTACACATACTGTCCACCTACTTTTGGACCACCCTGTTTATAATATCATCTTACAATACTTATTAATATGTATGTTAATCAATATCATATATTACTTATTAATATACATTAGTAAGTGAAAGCAATGCATTTCCTCACTACTCACAAAAAGTTAGGGATATTTGACTTTCAGGATGATCCTAAGGCCTAAGCCACACGGCGAGAAAATCGGTGGGAGTGGAGTGCGATAAAAAATTGCATTCCACTCGGACCAATTCTAGCCTGTGTGTCAGCACACATGAGCGATTATTTTCTCAGCCCTAATCGGACCGAGAAAACAATCGCAGCATGCTGCGATTGTAATACGAGAATCTTTTCTCTCGCACCCATTCAAGTGAATGGGGAGAGAGAAAAATCGCACTGCACTCGCGGTACACAAGTGTACCACGCGTGCAGAGTGAGAATCGCAATAGCCGGCTACGAAGGAGAGAAGAGAGAAATCCCTCCCTCCCCTCCTCCGTGGTGGCCTGCCCCTCCGCAGCACTGGCCCACCCCTCCTCAGAGCCGACCCGCCCCCAGCAGCTGAGGTCCACTCGCACTGTCGGACCTCAATCACATGGATACTAGCATGACACTCAGCTCCTGCTGTGGCCCTGGCCTAAATTGCACTCTAATATTCTCAGGTGAACTTAATGTGACCTTCGCTAAACGTTTGATGCATGAAATTACCCAATAATTTTCAGGGTTCAGTTAGAATTGGTATTTAAAGAGTCCTCCTCATCAAACTGTTCACATTTCGACATCATGAGACCAAGAAGGCACCTAACAGTACCTCGCCATTGCGAACTTTCACGCAAGATGTTCTCAGACTGAAGTGGCCACTGACCTTAAAGTGTCATAGAGTGTCATCAGCAGGTTGCAACAGATATAAAGAGACAGGAAGAGTCACAAAATGGCATGGAAGTGGAAGTCTTTGGTCATATCCCAACACTGATGACCACTTTATTGTGAACAATGCCCTTCGGAACCGGATGATGAATGCCACACAACTCCACGCACATTTAAGGGAGATGAGAGGCAGCCGGGAGTAATGTCAGAATATAAGAAACAGTTTACATCAGCGTGGTCTGAGTACTAGACAACCTACAAGGGTACCTGACAACACCACCAGGCACAAGTCTCTTGCTGGATGAGGGACGAGTGAGCCTCAGCGCTGTTCACTATTGTATACACAACCAATTTAGGAAAATAAAACGATGGGTACTCTTTAATGATAATAACATCTCCCACATAGTGATCAAGTCTTGAAAATGGCAACAAGACACTTAGTGCTATAATAACTTTATTCTGTGGATCAGTATGATTAACTATATCTATATAGTTTTCTGTTTTACTATGTCTGCAGAATAAAAATACTTTCTAGAAACACATTTTTGTGTTGACAAATTCTGAGAGATTGACCTTTTTTTTTCCAGTTGAATGAGGCTTATTTTTTTCCACGATGAGCTGTAATTTTTTTTATTGATATCATATTGGGTTAAATGTTAGCAAAAAGCCATACATTTTCGTTTTCACAGCCCAATCTAATAAAATTTTGTGTAATTGTGGGTTAAAAATATTTGCCTTAGGGGTTTCGAAGAGATGCCATCTTGGATATCTCAAGAAGAATAACCTCATGATCCAGTATCAACATGGGTTTAGGAGGTATCGATCCTGTCAAACTAGCTTCTGTGAGGAGCTAAGTTCCAGAATGGACCAGGGAAATGCAGTGGTTGTTATCTATATGAATTTTTCAAAGGCATTTGATTCAGTGCTACACAAAACATTGATACACAAAATGAGATTAATGCGCTGAGGGGAAAATATGTGTAACTGGGTTAAAAACTGACTCAGTGAGGGTGGTTATTAATGGAACACACTTGGAATGGGTCACAGTTAACAGTAGGGTACCACAGGGATCAGTATTGGGCCCGCTTTTTAAATATTTAATGACCTTGTAGGGGGCACTGGGAGTAGAATTTCAATATTTGCAGATGATACTATACTATGCAACATAATTAGTACAGAGGATAATTTTAATATTGCAGAGGGATTAGTGTAGTCTGGAGGCTTGGGTTGAGAAATGGCAATTAAGTTTTAGTGTGGATAAATGTAAGGTCATGCACTTGGGGAGAGGAAATAAAATGCATAACTATGTACTCAATTGAAAAAAACCCTAGGTAAAACTGCCACTGAAAAAGACTGTGAATGGTTGAACTGCAAGCTCAACTTTACTGACCAGTGTCGGGCAGCTGCTGCAAAGGCTAATACAATAATGGGATGTATTAAAAGAGGCATAGATGCTCAAGATAAGAACATAATTTTACCCCTATACAAGTACCACACTTAGAATACTGTGCACAATTTTGGTCTCCGGTATATACAAAAGACATAGCTGAACTAGAGAGCCTGCAGAGAATTGCAATCAAGGCTATTAAAGGAATGGGTGTAATGCAGTACCAAGACAGGTTATTAGCCTTGGGGCTATTCAGCTTGGAAAAACAAAGGCTATCTTATTACAACTTACAAATATATGTGGGGACAGTACAGAGATTTCTCTAATGATCTTTTTACACCTAGGCCTTCAACAGGGACAAGGGGTCATCCACTATGGTTAGAGGAAAGGAGGTTTAATCATTATCACAGATGCAGATTCTTTACTGTAAGAGTGGTGAGATTATGGAACGCTTTGCCACATAATGTTGTAATGGTTGATTCACTACAAAAATTTAAGAGAGGCCTGGATGACTTTCTTGAAAAATATGATATTACAGGTTATGAGCACTAGATTCTGTGATGGGGCGTTGATTTAGGGAACTTGTCTGATTGCCGTATGTGGAGTCGGGAAGGATTTTTTTTCCCTAATGTGGGGCTTACTGTGTGTCACATGGGGTTTTTCACCTGCCTCTGGATCTACATGTTAAATTAGGGTTGAACTCATGGGTTGAACTCATGGTTACATAGGTTGACAAAAGACCTAGGGTCCATCTAGTTTAAACTCAATGGACTTAAGTCTACCTTCAACCTTAAACACTATGAAACCACACCAATAGATTCATTCATTTTAGTGTTCAGTTTGCCAAATGGGGTCACATGTAGGTATTTCTACATTTTTGGCATCTCAGGCTCTCTGCAAATGCAACACACTGTCCAAATTTGTGTTCCAAAAATCAAATAGTGCTGTTTGCTTTCTGAGCCCTGCCATGTGCCCAAACATTAGTTT
Organism: Anomaloglossus baeobatrachus; assembly: GCF_048569485.1. Classification (NCBI taxonomy): domain Eukaryota; kingdom Metazoa; phylum Chordata; class Amphibia; order Anura; family Aromobatidae; genus Anomaloglossus; species Anomaloglossus baeobatrachus. The sequence continues at coordinate 303,042,974 of NC_134358.1, forward strand.
TTGACAATATATGGGGTATCACTGTGTTTGGAGAAATTGCGTAACAAATTATGTGGTCCATTAACAAAATTACAAATTTTGGGCTAAAACAACATTTTAGTGGAAAAAAATGTAACCACCAATTTCATATCCATATTTTAAAAAGTTCTGTAAAGCACCTATAGGTGTTTTACATAACAGCATATGTGAAATGGAGCCCGCAATATATTTTAGCCAAATTTGTGTTCCAAAATTCAAATTCCCTTTGAAGCCCTGCTGTTTGTTCAAACAGAGGTTTCTGACTACGTGGGGTATCAGCACGCTCAGAAGAAACTGGGTAACAAATTTTGGGGTTCATTTTGTTGTGCTATCCCTTATAATGGTGAATAAATAGTGGCAAAAGCAACATTTTTTGGTAAAATGTAATTTTTTTTATTCATTCCACTTTTTCCGGTTACGAAGGTTTTTTCGTGGAACAAACAAATTAGTTATTACTTTGGGACATGTGACTTTTCAACACGATTTAAATTTTTTCTTCCCAAGGTTAAGTGGGAAAATAAAATTACAACTTGTGTTTTGTGTTTTTTGTTTTTGTTTTTTTACAGTTCACTGGGAGAGCTAAGTGACAAGCTAGTTTTATAGTTTGGGTTTTTATAACCACCCATACTGTATTTTTCTAACTATAAGATGCATATTTTTCCCCATAATTTGGGAGCAAAGTGGGGGAGCATCTTATAGTCCAGATGTGCCTGGCTCGTTGTGGGGAAGCGGGTCACAGGAGGCAGGAGCAGGAAGCTGACGGCTGGGGCGAATACGTTTGCTCTCTATTAAAGAGAAAAAATATTCACAGTTCCTCATGCCCATAATCCCACCCACCTCTTACCATGGAAGCCGATGCTGCAAGATGTGCGGGATTATGGGTATCAGGAGCAGTGAATATTCATTTTTTATAACAGCGGACACACTGATTGCCCCAGCCACCGGCTCCCTGATAATCTCAGGCAGCTGACACCAACGTATAACTAGAGGTGCATGGTAATGATGTCATGCGTTGCTCATTGCTTACACGCAAAAGTCAGTTGCAAGCATCAGAAGAGGACACTGCACACCAGGGGAGCAGATGGCAGGTGAGTAGAATTCTTAATTTTTTTTTTTTTATAAGTGCAGCATAACGGGAGGCATATATACCAGGATGGGGCACCATATATACCAGGATTGGAGACATATATACCAGAATTAGGGACATATATATCAAGATGGGGGACATATATACAGTACCAGTATGGGGGACCATACATACCAGGATGGGGCACAGAATGATATTACAGATTTGGGGGACATTACCCCCATAATGTCAGCAGCAGACCTCCCCCATAACAGTACGTCATGACCAAATTTTTTTGCTTCAAATTTTTTATCCTATTATCCAACTTTAACACCAAGGTGCGTCTTATGGTCAGATGTGTCCTAACAGTGATTCCGCTAATTTCTTAACAATTGAAGGCCTCCCCCAATGTGGACTTTCCAAATACTTTTTCCCAGTGCTCAAATTTGTGATTTGGCTACTAAGTTAAAAAAAAAAAACTATCAAAATAAAAACAAATGTATGCCGAGTTAAGATCAATGGAATTGTATTTCTAAAAACTACAATATTTTATACTTACATCATGAGACGCTTTACCCTGATTACCCAAATCATGTTCAGTGCTTCCCGTTTCAGTCGTTTTTATAACAGTCTAGGAGAAGAAAATATATTTTCGTAAATTCAAGGCTGGAAAATCAACACAAAGCTGTGAAACTGAATCTTAACTAATCTAAAGGAAAAGTAGACATGTTTATTTTAGCTGCTTCTTAGGTTAACCCCTATCCGACATCCGAAGTGCATGCCCGCAAACCGCCGTACATGTTCGATGCAATGACCACAAGCACAGCCAGAAAAATCATCAATGGTGCCAGCAAAATTTCAAAACTGACACCCTTCAGTAACGCCAGCAAATGGTGCTAGCTCCAATCACGGGTTTAACACTTTTGACGCAGTTATAGCAGGACAGGGCAAGTCTCCTGCATGTGTGAGATTGGCAGGATAGATATTTATTCATTTATATAGCGCTGTTAATTCCACAGCACTTTACATACATTGGCAACACTGTCCCCATTGCGGCTCACAATCTAGGTTCCCTAGGAGTATGGGAGGAAACCGGAGTACCCGGAGGAAACCCACGCAAACACAGGGAGAACATACAAACACATTGCAGATGGTGTCCTTGGTGGGATTTGAACCCAGGACCCCAGCGCTGCAAGACTGCAGTGCCAACCACTGAGCCACCATGCCACCTGTGAAGATATTAGACCAGCAATCAGAGCAGGGAAAGTTGGTGACTCATATTGAGACTAAGTGAAGAAGTAAAAGAAAAGTCAAACGTTTGGGAAAATGTGAGAAAATAAAAAAAGAAAAAGTATGAAAAAAAAATGGAAAAATATATTTTATGAGAACACACTTAAATAAGTTCTCTGGGTCTTATCATTGTTGATCTATCACCTGTATAGTCCTTCATTATGAGATAGGTGGAAATGTTGTGTTGGACACCCACCATTCTGCTGAAAACTACTTAGAGGCCGGACCTAAGTGATGTATGGGCAAAACACAGCGGCTTGGAGGACGCAGAGGAGTTCTGAGCTTTTTCTCCCATTGAAGAGAACGTCTTGCAGTGTATTCAGGCAGTGGCCACCAAGATATAAACATTGCTAAAGCTGGATGGATATGCGTCTGAATTTTCTTCCAAACGTATAAAATAACGTCACCATGGTCGACCAGTCACCAGACGCAGAATAAGGGTACGCTTATATGACCATTGATTCTCTGAGAGAGAGTGGTTCCAATTATGCAAATGACACTTGGTTCACTCTGATTAAAGTTTAAGCTGAGTGTTATTCACTATGCTCAGATTCTCTCGCATGCGTGAATCGGAGCTCAGATGAACAGAAGAGGGAGAACTTCATTTCTCAATCTTTTTACTTGTCTGTGTCGGCGTACATCGGACACTTGTTTGGGTGCGTGCCATCCAATATTTTGTGCCAATTGCAGCATTTATCTTAACACAATTCAGCATGACAAAAAAAAAAAGCGCTGGTAGGCACAGCCCCATTGTATAACATTGGGCCAAGTGCTTTCCGACAAAACTTTTGATAGCATTCTACCGTGTTATACGCCAGAGTAAACCCAGCCTAAAAGCATGTTGTTTTAGCCACTGTCTGGCCGGCATGCACTTACAGTCATGGCCAAAAGTGAGGACACCTTTGAAATTGTCCCCAAAAGAAATGAAGTATTTCCCCAAGAAAACTATTGCAATTACACGTTTTATCATACACGTTTATTTCCTTTCTGTATATTGGAACAACACAAAAAAAACCTAAACACTTAAGTGGATGGCATCCGAGGTGTCAGGCACATCAATCAGCACAGGAGGCGCAGATTAGGACATCCATCAGACTGGACGGGACCATTTACATACAGGGCGTGAGATTTTAAAAAAGGTAACTGTGGGTTCTACGGGGAGGAGGGAGGAGGGGGATCATGTGCACCTATATATAATGCAGCACAGGCGCTGCTTAACCCCTTCAGCCCCCGGGCACTTTCCGTTTTTGTTTTTTGCTCCCCTTCTTCCGAGAGCCGTAACTTTTTTATTTTTCCATCAATCTTGCCCTATAAGGGCTTGATTTTTGCGGGACGAGTTGTACTTTTAAATGAAACCATAAGTTTTACCATATAGTGTACTGGAAAACAGCAAACAAATTCCAAGTGCGGAAAAATTGCAAAAAAAGTGTGATCGTACAATAGTTTTTGGGATATTTAATTCACTGTGTTCACTATATGGTAAAACTGATGTATCTATGTGATGCCTGAGTCGGTGCGAGTTTGTAGACATCAATACTTGTATCTAAGGGGTTAAAAAAAAAAATCACAAGCTTGTCCAAAAAAAGTGGTGCACGTTTTGCGCCATATTCCAAAACCCGTAGCGTTCTCATTTTTCGGGATCTGAGACTCAGTGACGGCTTATTTTTTGCGTCTCGACCTGACGTTTTTAACGGTACCATTTTTGCGCAGATGCTACGTTTTTATCGCCTGTTATTGCATTTTGCAGCAACCAAAAACGTAATTTTGGCGTTTGGAATTTTTTGCCGCTACGCCATTTACTGATCAGATTAATTGATTTTATATTTTGATAGATCGGGCATTTCTGAAAGCGGCGATACCAAATATGTGAATATTTTTTATTTTTTTAACCCTATAATTTTCAATGGGGTGAAAGGGGGGTGATTTAAACTTTTAGGTTTTATTTTTAATTTTTTAAAACTTTTTTTTATTTTACTAGTTCCCCTAGGGGGCTATAGCGATCAGCAATCCGATCGCTCTTATCTATCTGCTGATCACAGCTATACAGCTGTAAACAGCAGATACAGTCACTTCCTGTTTCACCCTGCTCCGAGCCAGGTGAAAACAAAAGTGAAACTTCGTAGCTGCAGGCGATTATCACAAGACCCTGTGCTACGATGGCAACCACCGAAAGTCACGTGATCATGTCACGTGACTTCCGGTGGGGGCGGGGTAAGTAACTGTCATGGTGGCGCCCATATACATATCGTTGCCAGATTTTGGCAGCAAAATGTAAGGGGTTAATGGCCGTGGGTGGAAGCGATTCCACCCGCAGCTAGCAGGCACACGTCAGCTGTTGAAAACAGCTGATATGTGCGCAGATCGCCGCCTGCCCACGGCAGGGGACGGGGATTAACGGCACACGATCCCTGACGTACCCAGTACGTCATGGGTCGTTAAGGGGTTAAGGTGATAGTTTTAGTTTAGAAGGCTAAAATCTGGTGACAGGTTCTCTTTTAACATATTGCATCAGTTAATGCTCCAAGGCAGATAGTCTAACAAAGATTGAATGGAAGGTCCTGCCTAAAGGCCCCGTCACACACAACGAGATCGCTAACGAGATCATTGTTGCATCACCATTTCTGTGATGCAGCAGCGATCTCGTTATGTGTGACACCTACCAGCGATCAGGCCCCTGCTGTGAGATCGTTAGTCGTTGCTGAATGGTTGGGACCATTTTCTTCAAAGGTGATGTCCTGCTGGGCAGGACACATCACTGTGTTTGACGCCTACCAACGACCTCCTAACAGGGTCCCAACGCCTGCCGAGATAGTTATACAGGTCGCTGATCGTTACTGCGTCGTTGGTAAGATCTGACTGTGTGAGTAAGTCGTTAAATGTGACGGGAGCTTTAGAGACACTTGCCATCACAGTGCAAATTGAGATTTAACTCCTTAATGCCATTTTTTCTTTTTTAGTTCCAAAAATGTTTTATTTATTTTAAAATCACATAACAGTATAAATTAACAGTCTTGCTTATAGAATTAAGTCACTAAGCAAACTTACATTGCATCTAAAATGAATTATCGGTTATGTAACAATGGCACATATCTCATTTTCATAAAGGGCTCAGGTGTAAAGCTTCGGTTAGGCTGCTTTTACACCTCCGGTTTCTGCAATGCGGCACACTCCGGCACTTTGCAGGAAAATCGCAACCGGTTTTTTTTTGCTGCCGGTTGCGATTTTCCTGCATAGACTTTAATTAGTGCCGCATTGTGCCGCATGGCCTTGCGTTCCGTCCGGTTTTTGCCGCATGCGGCAGATTTAGCCGATGCGGCGGCCGGATGGAACGTTGCCTGGCACGTTTTTTCGTGCGGCAAAAAAAACCGCATCGCGCCGCATTCGGCCGATGTGGCGCATTTTTCAATGCGCCACAAAAACCGGACGGGCCGCAAGGGAAAAACTTATGCAAAGGATGCGGTGTTTTCACCGCATCCGTTGCATAGCTTGCACAGCCGGATTGAGCCGCACAGCTCAAGCCGGATGTGTGAAAGCAGCCTTAGATTACAGTCTTGGTCTTGATGGCGCTCTATCCATGGGTTCCAGATGTCGAAGAAGGGTTCTAACCTACCTGATCTTGTGGCATCAATACATTCATACAACATAATCGTATTAATTCTATCCCTAACTATCTAGATAGATAGAATGGGGGAATTTCCATTTGCAAGCTATATGGATTCTAGTGGCCATAGTGATATAAGAGACAAAAGTATTTGTTAGGCAGACCCTGAGGTTTACAACCCAGGAGCATGACCAATGTACCAAGCCGAATATGGTCCCAAAGTACATAGCTCAACTTTTTTTCCAGAGGGCCTGTGCTACGGGATAGTATCACCATATACAGTATGTTGTTTCATATCCCCAATTGTGTTACATTCCCTAAAGCATTGATCAGAAGTGTTTGGGTAGAGTATTTTTAGTCTGACTAGGACACAGTATGGTCTGTGGAGTATCTTGATTGACATTTCCATTAGGCTATGTGCGCACGTTGCGTCGGAGTACCTGCAGTTTATTCTGCACGTTTTTCTTCCCTTGGTTTTTGACCAAAATGGCTTTTGACCATTTTTTAGCGCTAAAAACGCATGCGTATATACCGCGTTTTTAGTGCGTTTTCAGCGCTTTTTACCTGCGTTTTCACCTGCGTTTCTGCAGATGCGTTTTGTAGATCAAGACACTGAGAAATAAAGTTGGAATAGTCAAAAAGAATGAAAAAAGGAGAAAAAAAATGATTATATTCACTTTTATTATAACTATATGTAAAATCAACAATTATAATGAAATAATAGCGGTTATGCACATTTTAAGCGAAAAATTGGTGATATTTATTATTTTATAACATTTAAATTTTCAGTTATTGTGTGTGTGTGTAAAGGAACATTAGAACCCTTTAATTTTGTGCCACAAAAGAATGCGCTTTTGTAGCCAAAAACGCAGTGGAAAAGCAGGTAAAAAGCATGAAAAACGCAGGAAAGTTGATTTTGGTTGCATTTTGCCATTTCTCATTGACTCCAATGTTAAGGAAACGCTGCAGAAATGGCAAAAACAACTGACATGCTGCTTCTTTTTCAGCATGGTTTTTGACCCAAAATATGCAAATTAAACGCTGCAGAAAAAAAAGCAAAGTGCAGACAGGATTTCATCTTTTCCCATAGACTTTGCTGGAAAACAAAAACGCATGTGTTTTAGCGCAAAAACGCTGACGCTAAAAACGCTGCGGAAACGCGGGAAGAAACGCAACGTGCGCACATAGCCTTAGAGAGGATTGGTTGCATCCTTTTGTTAGCATATTACAGCAGCCACTTTTCCAAGATCATTGGGAAACAAAATCATTTTCCCACTGCTCAATGAAAGGGGATTTTTTTTATTTTCCTGTGGGGCATTGAAGGTGGAGTAAAGTCTTGAAATTAGACCTCTGCCAAAAAAGTCGGTCAGAGATATAGTTTCAAAGTAAGAAGGTGGGATTTTACGATTATCACTGGTAACAATATTCGCAAAGTGCAAGACTTGGTTCAAACGCATTGTTTCAAGGGAGGAGGGTTGTATTTTTGACTGAAGTCTTGTCTCATCAAAACTTTATGATCAATGGTTCATATATGCTTTAAGATAGTAATTCCTTTCAATTTCCACCAAGTAACTGTCCCTTGTTCAACTCCACGTGAGAACAATGGGTTGTGAAACAGGGGTGTTAAGGGAGAAAGGAAGGATTGAAGATTAAAGCGAAGTCAATGTCATCTCCAAATGCGAAGGGAGTGAAAAGTGAATGGGGAAGTTTGTGCCAAATTCCCTGAGAGAGTCTATAGACCAGTGATGGCGAACCTATGGCACGCGTGCCACCAGGGGCACGCTGAGCCCATTCTGGTGGCACGCGTGCTGTCGCCCGACCCTGCAGGTTTGATCTGCTAGTGCAGTCGCGCCGGCAGATCAAATCTGTGTTGGAGCGGAGGAGACATTTCTCCTCCGCTCTGACACTCCTCCTCCCCCAGGCTGCAGTGGGTTGCCTAGGAGACGGAGGAGCATCAGAGAGCGGCACCAGCGCCGTCTGCTGGCCGCGTGGGAACTGAGGACCCAGCAGCGCGCAGCGGGGGAGCGTGTGCAGGTAAGTTGTGTGTTGCTTTTTTTTTTAATTTTTTTTATAACTCGTGTGCGGCAGCGGCAGCGTGGGGTGGGAGAGGGGGAACGCAAATGGCAGCGTGGGGTGGGAGAGGGAGAACGCACATGGCAGCGTGGAGTGGGAGAGGGGGGAAGGCACATGGCAGCGTGGGGTGGGGGAACGCACATGGCAGTGTGGGAGAGGGGGAACGCACATGGCAGTGTGGGGGTGGGGGAACGCACATGGCAGCGTGGGGTGGGAGAGGGGGAACGCACATGGCAGCGTGGGGTGGGGGAATGCACATGGCAGCGTGGGAGAGGGGGAACGCACATTTCAGCGTGGGGTGGGAGAGGGGGAACGCACATGGCAGCGTGGGGTGGGGGAACGCACATGGCAGCGTGGGAGAGGGGGAACGCACATGGCAGCGTGGGGGTGGGGGAACGCACATGGCAGCGTGGGGTGGGGGTGGGGGAACGCACATGGCAGCGTGGGGTGGGAGAGGGGGAACGCACATGGCAGCGTGGGGTGGGAGAGGGGGAACGCACATGGCAGCGTGGGGTGAGAGAGGGGGAACGCACATGGCAGCGTGGGGTGGGAGAGGGGGAACGCACATGGCAGCGTGGGGGGGGGGGGAACATGCATGCCAGCATGGGGGGGAACATGCATGCCAGGATGGAGGAAACATGCATGCCAGGATGGGGAAACATGCATGGCAGGATGGAGGAAACATGCATGGCAGGATGGAGGAAACATGCATGCCAGGATGGAGGAAACATGCATGCCAGGATGGAGGAAACATGCATGGCAGGATGGAGGAAACATGCATGGCAGGATGGAGGAAACATGCATGCCAGGATGGAGGAAACATGCCACGATAGGGTACATTTACCAGGAAGGGGTAAATTAACCAGGATTGGGAACATTTACCAGGAATGGGGTACATGCCGGGATGGGGGAACATTTACAAGGATGGGCAATATGTCAGGATGGGGTACATTTACCAGCATGGGGGAACATGCAAGAATGGGTAACATTTACCAGGATGGAGGACATTTACCAGGATGGGGCCTTGATGGGGACAAATATACCAGAATGTAGGAAATCTATATCAGGATGGGGGACATGTTTACCAGGAAGGGGGACAGCACTACACAATGAAGGGGGAGGGAAGCAACTCGTACGTCTTTATGGGATTTCGAGATGTTCAGACTTTGAAATGTAGATGTGGATTACAGGGTGACATCTGATTGCATTCCAGGCTAAAATCTCTGTCTAATATGCTGCAATTTTTTTCCAGAAAGATCAATCCAACTGCTGTGTCTGGAAAGGGCAGGGGCTCAGCTTCAATGTGTGGTAAGCATGAGCGTGATGCCCCCTGCTGAGAAGAAGACGGCCAAGGTAAGATTACAATCAATTCTTTATATAATAGGATTGGTTGGCACTTCGGAAAAAAAATTGGGTTTAGGGCTACAGTTTGGGCACTCGGCCTGTAAAAGGTTCGCCATGACGGCTATAGACCATAATAGCCCTCCCACTGAATAGGTTGCTATTAGTGAGATTTCCAACTTGACCAATCTACGACCACTATGTGGAGCACAGACTACCGCTATTTATGCCACTTGCGCTGCCATATCATATAGGACAAAATTTGGAACCGAAAGGGCTTCCAGTTTTCTGTGATGTAACACAGTAGTTTGCTTGATTCTAGGTCTTGTTCCTTGCCAGATATATTTAGAGATTCGTTTTTGTATGGAGGTAAACATTCTGGTAGTGATGTCCGTGGGTAGGTCTCTAAATACAGTGCCTTGCGAAAGTATTCGGCTCCCTTGAATTTTTCAACCTTTTTCTCACATTTCAGGCTTCAAACATAAAGATAAAAATTTTAAATGTCAAAGTCCAGACCTGAATCCAATCGAGAAATCTGTGGAGAGAGCTGAAAACTGTTGTTCACAAACGCTCTCCATCCAACCTCACTGAACTCGAGCTGTTTGCAAGGGAAGAATGGGCATGAATTTCAGTCTCTCGATGTGCAAAACTGATAGAGACATACCCCAAGCGACTTGCAGCTGTAATCACAGCAAAAGGTGGCGCTACAAAGTATTAACTTAAAAGGGGACAAATAATATTGTACGCCCCAATTTTCAGTTATTTATTTTTTAAAAAAGTTTAAAATTAGCAATAAATTTTGTTCAACTTCACAATTGTGTCACACTTGTTGTTGATTCTTCACCATAACATTAACATTTTTATCTATATGTTTGAAGCCTAAAATGTGGGAAAAGGTTGAAAAATTCAAGGGAGCCAAATACTTTCGCAAGGCACTGTAGATATAGGAATCTACGAAGAGTGACCATTTTTTTGGGTGGATTCTACCTAACAAAGGCATGGAAGTCGGGGACCATTTAGCTACATTGCTTGTGAATCTATGAATAGTTTCATGTATCCGGCATTTCGCCGCTTTGCCGGATCCGTCACACTCCAGTGCAGTGCAATACAGTACAATGGCATCACGGTAAGCATGTGACCGGAGCTTGCCGCAATGCCATTGTACTGATTTGCACTGTACTGTTGTCTCACGGATGCGGCAAAAACGGCGAAATGCCGGATGTGTGAAACCGGCCTAAGCGGTGTATAATTCCATTTGAAAAGAGTAGACTTATTTGTAGTTAGATTAAAACCCAAGTATGTGATGAAATGATCCCTTTTCTGGAACCCAAATTGCGCCATGATATTATCTTGATCTTGGATGGGTATAGTAATAAATAAACAGTTAGGTCCAGAAATATTTGGACAGTGACACAATTTTCGCGAGTTGGGCTCTGCATGCCACCACATTGGATTTGAAATGAAACCTCTACAACAGAATTCAAGTGCAGATTGTAACGTTTAATTTGAAGGTTTGAACAAAAATATCTGATAGAAATTGTAGGAATTGTACACATTTCTTTACAAACACTCCACATTTTAGGAGGTCAAAAGTAATTGGACAAATAAACCAAACCCAAACAAAATATTTTTATTTTCAATATTTTGTTGCGAATCCTTTGGAGGCAATCACTGCCTTAAGTCTGGAACCCATGGACATCACCAAACGCTGGGTTTCCTCCTTCTTAATGCTTTGCCAGGCCTTTACAGCCGCAGCCTTCAGGTCTTGCTTGTTTGTGGGTCTGTCCGTCTTAAGTCTGGATTTGAGCAAGTGAAATGCATGCTCAATTGGGTTAAGATCTGGTGATTGACTTGGCCATTGCAGAATGTTCCACTTTTTTGCACTCATGAACTCCTGGGTAGCTTTGGCTGTATGCTTGGGGTCATTGTCCATCTGTACTATGAAGCGCCGTCCGATCAACTTTGCGGCATTTGGCTGAATCTGGGCTGAAAGTATATCCCGGTACACTTCAGAATTCATCCGGCTACTCTTGTCTGCTGTTATGTCATCAATAAACACAAGTGACCCAGTGCCATTGAAAGCCATGCATGCCCATGCCATCACGTTGCCTCCACCATGTTTTACAGAGGATGTGGTGTGCCTTGGATCATGTGCCGTTCCCTTTCTTCTCCAAACTTTTTTCTTCCCATCATTCTGGTACAGGTCTTTGTCTCATCTGTCCATAGAATACTTTTCCAGAACTGAGCTGGCTTCATGAGGTGTTTTTCAGCAAATTTAACTCTGGCCTGTCTATTTTTGGAATTGATGAATGGTTTGCATCTAGATGTAAACCCTTTGTATTTACTTTCATGGAGTCTTCTCTTTACTGTTGACTTAGAGACAGATACACCTACTTCACAGAGAGTGTTCTGGACTTCAGTTGATGTTGTGAACGGGTTCTTCTTCACCAAAGAAAGTATGCGGCGATCATCCACCACTGTTGTCATCAGTGGACGCCCAGGCCTTTTTGAGTTCCCAAGCTCACCAGTCAATTCCTTTTTTCTCAGAATGTACCCGACTGTTGATTTTGCTACTCCAAGCATGTCTGCTATCTCTCTGATGGATTTTTTCTTTTTTTTCAGCCTCAGGATGTTCTGCTTCACCTCAATTGAGAGTTCCTTAGACCGCATGTTGTCTGGTCACAGCAACAGCTTCCAAATGCAAAACCACACACCTGTAATCAACCCCAGACCTTTTAACTACTTCATTGATTACAGGTTAACGAGGGAGACGCCTTCAGAATTAATTGCAGCCTTTAGAGTCCCTTGTCCAATTACTTTTGGTCCTTTGAAAAAGAGGAGGCTATGCATTACAGAGCTATGATTCCTAAACCCTTTCTCAGATGTGATGGATGTGAAAACTCTCATATTGCAGCTGGGAGTGTGCACTTTCAGCCCATATGATATATATAATTGTATTTCTGAACATGTTTTTGTAAACAGCTAAAATAACAAAACTTGTGTCACTGTCCAAATATTTCTGGACCTAACTGTAGCTTTGGATTTTTCTACGTTGACATTTTAGTCCCGATATGGTTTAAAATTTTTGAAGGAGAGAACATAGGTTAGGTAATGACTAGAGATGAGCCACCCCCCTAGAGTTCGAGTTCTGTTTGGTTCGTCGAACGGAGGACAAGTTCGTCGAACGTTCGACGAACCAATTTGAACCCCATTGAAAACAATGGCAGGCAAACACAAACATATACAAAACACAGAGAAAACACCTTCTAAGGTGTCCAAAAGGTGACAAACAACTCACAAGACACCACAAACACATGGAAAAGTGACAAGGACATATATTCATGTGAAAACAAAAGAGCTGGAAGAGTAAAAAGAGGAGGAGACACAGATATAGGCAATGGGGAGGATAAGTTGTGCTCAGCTGCTTTTGTGTCAATATACCATCCTTTTAAGACACCCGTTCGGAATATCATCCGCCAACACTGGCCCTTACTTTCCCAGTCCTATCCATATATTCCTGAATTCAGCCATCCTCCACTTTTCTGTCATAAGAAATCTAAAAATCTGAGAGATCATTTGGTAAGAGCCGATATTGGCTCTTCTAAACCCTCTCACCTTCAGTCCACCTTGACCACACAGAAGAATGGAACCTTCCCCTGTTTAGGTTGTACACAATGTTCCAATGTGACTAAGGGCAACACCTTCACCCACCCACATACATACCGGTCAGCGTTTCCCCATCAAGGGTCTTTTCACATGCGACTCTTCATATGTCATTTATCTCATTAAATGCCCCTGCGGTCTCGGGTATGTTGGGGAGACGACCCAACATATCCGAGACCGCATAAGCAAGCATAAATCCACCATTCGCTGTAAACAAACCCTACTACCCATCCCTTTTCACTTCATTTCACACAACCACTCCATAGCCCAGTTGCGGTACCAGGTTATTGAACATGTCCCCCCGATTCGCAGAGGTGGCAATCGGATCCAGAGACTCAAATTGCGAGAAGCCTTCTGGATCCACACACTTAAAACCCTGGAGCCCATGGGGCTCAATAGGGAATATGAAATTGTCTGTTGAAATCATATTTGCTCCTAATGGTATTTTGTATGTTTTATGAGGTTCTACAGGAGTCCTATCGTACCTATGGTACTTATCCTTGACATTACGGTATTCATTTGTCCTTGTATCTTCTACTATTGTTGCACTTTGATATTTTCGATACCATGCCTCATTGTTCTATATGACCCCACTGTAATGTACTCCGTATTATGTTGCCCCTATTATGGCATACTGTATCATGTTTTGACACTATAGTGATGTTCTCTAGATCTTACTAGTTGATACACAGTTATTTGAGATACTAAATATGTTAGCACCTGTATAGCATATTACTCATATAATTCCATGTATGTGATTTTACTTATGTTTTTAATGATATTTTCTATCCCCTTTTTTTTAGATGTCCTAGAACACCCTCCACATGCCTTATAATATGCACTCAGGCCGTCTTCCGCTACAGCACGCTCCACAGCTGCCTATCTGTCTCACCAAGGATTCCTTATCTACAAGGAGTAGCTCCGTATAATTATGTTCACCTCTGATTCTATTGCATAGCGCATGCGTTCGTTCCATGCCGTCCATCTGCGCTCTATACACTGGAGCGTGGAAAGGGTACTGTGCAACGCGCATGCGTAGGCACGTCATATCTACGTCATGTATTTACTCCCGATTCATTACACACTGTGGGTGTGTGCCTGGCGCGTGTCTCCCTCCTATGCCCCGCCCTCGGGGGCGTGGCGGCTGCCGCACGTCATGCTCACGCCCACACGTCATTTCCTCTGACACACATCACAGTGTGTGTGTGCCTGGCGCGCGCCGCCCGCCGATGTCCCGCCCACTGTGGGACACGGCGATTGCCGCGCGTCACGCACACGCCCGCACGCCTACACTGCCTCTCCTGTGTGTGAGTGCCTGGCGCGCACCGTCCGCCTACGCTCCGCCCATTGGGGGGCGGGGCGGGGGCTGCGCGTCACGCGCACACCCACGGGCTACCCCCACACCTGGAAGCGGTGATTCCCACTCCACCAATGGATGTTCACAAGCCGGTATATAGAGGCTCACCCTCCTCACAGTCCCTGGGCTCCCTCCACATACTGATTATATCACCATGCCGCTTTAGGTAAGATGTCTCCTCTATGCTGCTTTATTACGATCTCTTTGCTCATTCTTCCATATGACTTACTCTATATCTTGATGACATTGCAGGTATTCCCCTGGTGCTCTCACCTTTATCCTAGTGCTTTTAGGTATGTTCCTATCCTCTCCTTGTTTCTTTTTGTCACCTACATACCATTACACTCATTATTATTTTCCTCCTCTAGTACCACTGATGTCATCCTGGCAATCTATTTACCATACCACATATGATCAATAATTCTAGTACATATATGACAGTGTCTTATTGGTATGTATTTTTCACTCTCCATCCCCGCATTCCTGCTATATCTTTACACTATATTACCCTTTACTGACACTCGTTTCAATTGGCAGCAATCATCTTGTACCCCAACCTACCATGTGAGCCCCTTCACATTGTATGCTAGCCCCTTATTGGTATGTATCCATTATCTATAACCCCCCCCTTTTTTTCTCATCACTGTTGTCCCTCTAACTCATTCCGCTTATACTATCCATATGTCTCCACACTAGGCGCTCCCCTTGTCTGCTTCACATGTAGCAACAATTTCTTCTTACCGGAGTATTCCTTAAGCTGACTCTTCTAAGTAAGTCAATCATGGTCCGACTACTATGCTCCCTTTTTCCTCCCATGTTTACACCTTGTTACATTTAGTGTATTTCCTTTTCTTCTCTTCCTCTTCCCAGATTTTCCCTCCTGTTTTCAGGTCCTGATGCACCTATAAGATCTCTTATCACAACCATTTACCTCGGGTATGTCCCCTATGAGATTTTGCCTCTTGACTACTTCATACCTTTCTCTTTTTCCTATGCTTCCCTCTCCTCTCTTCTAGTCTTTCCCCTCCTTCCTTTCTCTTTCTTTGTTCCTTCTTTGTCCCTGTTTTCTTTTCCTTTTATCTTTAGATCTTCCTCTTTTTTATCCCTAGCGGTTATATCCTTTTGTTCCACACCCCACACCACGACAATTGTCTCCCATTACTTTCTCATTCCCAAATAGGTTATTATTATATTTGTTTTCCCCTGATGCAATGTCATGATGCAAATTGTAAAAAAAAAATTTCTGTTTGTTTTCTTTCTCATACCATGTTTGTCTTAGTACTCTTGGCCCCTGGTGAAGGCTCCTGTGTGAGCCGCAACGTTGGGCGGGCAGTACAGTATTTCTGGTGAAAAATAAAGAAACCTTGTTCAAGCATATCATACCTGGACTTGTCCTAATTTTTTCATACACTGTGTGCCGGGACTACCTCCTTGACAGATATAGGCATGTCATGCCCTTCTAAAATCATGTAAAACACAGCAAGCAGAGTCTCCCTTTTTCCCAAAAATTGGGCCACACACACCACTTCAGTGGCATCACTTGTGCCCCAGTTGCAAACATGACATGTTGATTTGCATCAAGCACATTCAAAAAGACGCCAGCCTTAACTCTCCCCTGGAAGACACCGGGGTAGCAAAGTCCTTGCTGATCCATGACTTGTTCATCTTGATGAACGTTAGTCTGTCCACATTGTCACTGGACAGATGCGTGCGCTTATCTGTCGGCACTGAAGACACGTTCCGAGACAACGCTGGCTGCAGGACACAACAAGATCTTCAAGGCGTAAGTGGCGAGCTCCGGCCATTTTTCAAGATTGGAAGCCCAAAATGAGCAAGGCTCCGGTTGCACAGTCATGGCATCGATGTTCATTTGGAGATACTCCTGTATCATCCTCTCCAGCTGTTGACTATGTGTCAGACTTCTTGTCTCTTGTGGCCTTGCAAAGGATGGTCTAAAAAAATTATGAAACGATTCCATAAAATTGCTGTTACCACCAGATACGATGTTGCTGGTACGGTTTGACTGATGATGACTAGACAGTCCCATGCTTGGCAAGTTACAACTGGGAGATTCACTCTGTGCACCACTGGTGTTTGGTGGAAAAGCCGAGCTAAGATTGCATAACGGCTTCTGCTGATACTCATGCATACGTGCGTCCCTTTCTATGGCTGGAATTATTTCGCCAAATTTGGACTTGTACCGGGGATCTAAGAGTGTGGCAACCCAGTAGTCATCATTACTACTAATTCGGACAATCCGAGGGTCATGTTGTAGGTAGTGCAGCAAGAAGGCGCTCATGTGTCTTGCGCATCCATGCGGACCAAGTCCTTGCTGTGCTTGTGGCGGCGAGGTGATAACCATGCTTCCTTCCTCTGACATCTCCCCCCAACCTCGAACAACCAAAGTTTGACTAAGGTCTCCCTCATCTGCTGAGTCTTCCATGCCCATCGACAGTTCGTCCTCCATTTCTTCCTGGGCTCCTGCACTTTCCTCAACAGTTTGGCTGCTACCATGCGCCCTTATTAATCCCTCTCCCCCACCGTCCCATGCCTGCCGCCTTGGTGATGCTGAACGTCTGGACCATGTAGATCTTGGTATCCCTTCCACATACGACTCCTCCTGTACTTCCTCCCCTTCCTCTTGTCCCACCACTTGACTCCGAATAGTGTTTAGAGTGTGCTCCAGCATGTAAATGACTGGATTTGACATGCTGATAATGGCATTGTCAGCGCTAAACATACTCATCGCCATGTCGAAACTGTTCAGAAGGGTGCATAGGTCCTTGATCTAAGACCACTCCAGCAGCGTGATCTGCCCCACCTCTGCATCTCGTTGGCCCAGGCTATACGTCATAACGTATTGCACCAGGGCTCGGCAGTGCTGCAACATGTGGAGAGTCGAATTCCAGCGTGTCGCCACATCGCATTTCAGGCGGTGAACCGGCAGGCCGAAAGACTTCTGTAGCGATGCAAGTTGGTCAGCTGCGCCGGTTGAACGGCGGAAGTGAGCAGAGAGTGACCGTGCTCTGTGCAGAAGCTCATCTAGGCCTGGATAGTGGGTTAAAAATTGCTGGACAACAAGGTTCAACACGTGAGCCATACAAGGCATGTGTGTCACCTTGCCCCGGCGAAGGGCCGCACCCAGGTTTGCAGCATTGTCGCACACGGCCTTTCCTGGCTGCAGGTTGAGTGGAGACAACCATTTACTAAACTCAGTATCCATAGCTGACCACAACTCCTCAGCTGTGTGACTCTTATTTCCCAGACATTTCAACGTAAAGACCACCTGATGCCGTTGAGCTCTGCTGTCAGCATAGTAAGGAGGTGTGCGGGATTCCTTGTGCGCAGTTACAACGCGGGTGGCCTGACCAGACAGGCTTTGGGCGGAGGTGGAGGACCCAGACGAGGTTGAGGAGGCAGAAGCAGTGGAGGAACTTCGACATACGGAGGATTGACACACAACTCGTGGCGACGGCAAGACTTGTACAGCAGACCCTTCTCCATCTCTAACCATAGTTACCCAGTGCCCAGTCAGCGACATGTAACGCCCCTGTCCATGCTTACTGGTCTAAGTATCTGTGGTGAAATGCACCCTGTCACACACAGAGTTTTTCAAGGAAGCGGTGATGTTATGTGCGAAATGCTGGTGTAGCGCAGGCACGCCTTTCTTGGAGAATTAGTGGAGACTAGGCATCTGGTACTGGGGCACGGCGACGGACATAAGGTCTCGAAAATCCTCTGTGTCCACCAGGCGGAAAGGCAGCATTTCTGTAGCCAACAGCTTGCAGAGGGTGAAAGTCAACCTCTTAGCTTTGTCATGGCTAGGAGGAAATGGTCTTTTAGGCTATGTGTCCACGGTAGAATGTTGCTGCGGATTTTTCTGCATGAAAATCCGCGACTTTCCCGGCAAATCCGCAACTTTTTTTTTTTCTTTTTCCCTATTCTGAAGCCAAAATCCGGATCAAAATCCGCAACAATAATTGACATGTTGCAGATTTTTCCGGATCAAAATCCGCGGCAAATCCGCCGCGGAAAAATCCGCAGCATGGACACAGCATTTCCAAAATGCCATTGAAATGGCTGGGAAGTACCGCTGCTGCAGATTTTCGGAAAATCCGCGGCTTTTCCGCGAGAAATCCGCGGCAAAATCCGTGCATTTTCCTCAGCGTGGACATATAGCCTTACTTGTCCACATCTGAGGGACCGAGATCTGGCTGCTGCACGGAGACGGCGTTGAGTAGGGTGTCCCTGGAAAACTGCTGGTCTGTGAGGAAAGTGCAGGCAGAGACATGATGTTGCTTTCATCCAAAGTTGGTGTTCTCGATGTCTGAGAGAGCTCTACACCAGCACCTGTTTCCCCTTCCAAAACAACTGACGACCTGCAAATCAAACTGCCTGTTGCGGTTAAAGAGGTGGAAGGTCTGCGTCGAAAAGCATGTGTGACAGCTGTCCCCACAGTTATATAGGATGAAGAGCGCGCGGATGCACTTGAAGGGGCAGACGGTGGTTGGCCCACTCCGCTAGGCCGCATTGTAGCACAGTGAGCTTCCCACTGGGACTTATGCTTGTTATTCATGTGACAGTTCATGGACGAAGTAGTCAAACTAGTGAGTTTTTGGCCTCTACTTACAGATTGGCGACAAATCTTAATGATCACATGAGTTGGGTGATCCTTTGCGATGTAAAATAAAAAAAAGTACCAGGCTAGGCAACTATTAGAGCCCATGCGACCTGCAGAACCAACCCGACTTGTGCTCAGAGGCAGAGTTGTGGCTGAGGATGCAGTTGTTGACGTGCTTCCAGTACTCGGTCTGTGTCCAGGAAGGCACAAGCTAACCTCGTCGTCCGTCGCATCCTCCTCCACCGCCTCAGCTGACCTCCTCGAGTGCCTGACTGTGGGTTGACAGTAAGTGGGATCTACAACCTAATCATCAACCTGTGTGTTTGCACTCCCCTCGTCCTCAGACCTAACCTCTTTCTGCCCTGACTGAATAGTTAAGTTGTCATTCCAATCAGGTATCTGAGTCTCATCGTCATCAGTATGTTACTCATTGTCTCCAGCAAGAGGAGATACAGTTTGGGAATGATGGTCTACATTATGCTCAGAAACCTGGTCATCAGGGTCTGAATCTGACTCACAAAGCTTCTGGGCATCACTGCAGATCATTTCCTGGTCTGTACTCACTGTAGCTTTGGAGCAGACCTCTGATTCCCAGGCTATAGTGTGACTGAACAGCTCTGCAGACTCACCTATCTCTGTTACACCATACTCTGCAGGGCGGGTGGAGACTTGAGAGCTGGTGGAAAGCAAGTGCGATTGGGGTGACAACGCAGAGGACTGTTGTTTTTTGGATGTGTAAGTGGAAATGGAGAAGAGGCCACTTGTTGGAGCACTTGAGATCCATTCAAGCATGTTCTTTTTTTTGTGCATCATCTACCTTTGTTAGAGTTGTTCGGTTCCGTAAAAAAGGTAGCACATCAGATTGTCCACGGAAAGTAGTAGACATCTTACTTTTGCTGGAAGATGACCTTTCTTCAGCAGATGTTACTGTAGCTTTACCACCTACCCCACGGACACAATTTTCTTTTCCCTTTCCAAAACGCCTGTTCCCCTTTCCACCAGCATCTGTCCTTTCGCCACTCATTTTGTTTGTGACCAGATTGGACACTTAAAATGTCGTAGCAAAAATGGAGAGGTGGTGTACAATGCAGAGGTGGTGTAGCTTTATTGACAGCTGAAGAACCAACACTGACTATCCCTGACAATAAAACTATGGCCCTAAAACTGGCAGCACGTTTTGCAATTAAAAATAGCGTAGCAAACATGGAGATGTGGTGTACAATGCAGAGGTGGTATAGCTAAATTGTCAGCAGAGGAACCCTAACGTAGTATCCCAGACAATGAAAGTATGCCCCTAAAAAAGGCAGCACTTTTGGCAATTAAAATTGCATAGCACAAATGGACAGGTGCTGTACAATGCAGAGGTGGTATAGCAAAATTGACAGCTGAAGAACCAACACTGACTATCCCTGACAATGAAACTATGGCCCTAAAACTGGCAGCACTGTTTGCAATTAAAATTGCGTAGCAAAAATGGACAGGTATGTAGAATGCACAGGTGCTGTAGCTAGCTGGTCAGCAACGGAACACTAAGTTAGTATCCCAGACATTTTTAGTATGCCACTAAAAGTGTCAGCACTGTTTGAAATTAAAATTGCGTAGCAAAAATGGACAGGTGTGTAGAATGCACAGGTGCTGTAGCTTGCTGGTCAGCAAAAAAACACTAAGTTAGTATCCCAGACAATTTTAGTATGCCACTAAAAGTGTCAGCACTGTTTGCAATTAAAACTGCATAGCAAAAATGGACAGGTGTGTAGAATGCACAGGTGCTGTAGCTAGTTGGTCAGCAAAGGAAGACTTACTTTCTATCACTGCCAATGAAACAATGCCCCAAGGAATTGCATGAGCTGATGTAGCCAGACGCTGTGATATAAACCCCTGCACAGAGCTGGCACAGAGCAGGCACAGAGCTGCCTAGCAACAATGGCTATGAACGGCTGTAATGCAGCCCTGAAAAGGGCTGAAATTACAAGTAATCCCTAAAGCGCTGTGTAGATTGAACTGTATGTCTATAGCGCACACAGCAGCGGGAGCGGTGACTGTTACCCACCCGCAGCAGACAGATAATGGCGGCGACGGGGAAAATGGCTGGGTCTTATAAGGCAAGGACATGTGACATGCACAGCCTATGACACATGCCCTTGCTTGTCTGGCAAAAATCCACTTTGCTGTGTTTTTGTGTGTGTGTGTGTGTGTGTGTGTGTGTGTGTGTGTGTGTGTGTGTGATTTGCCGACAGCCTGTCCCGCCCCACTGTACGCGCGGTTACGGAAAAAAAAATAAAAAAATTGCCGATCGCCATTCTTTCAGCACTCAGCAGCAGCACTGATCTAAACCCCGTCCCCCCCGCACACTATACGCTGAATTTTTATAAGATCATGATTCACAGTGACTCACACTATTACAGTGAAAAGCCAGCTAGTAACTAGGTACGCTTTTTGGTGATCGAACCGTTCTCGAACGTAACTCGAACTGCCGAACTTTAAGCAAATCGTTCGAGTTTGTCGAACGACTCGAACACCTCCCAAAATCACTCGAACATGAAATTGGCGAACCGTTCGACTAGAACATTGCTCAACTCTAGTAATGACGTGATTGGTTGGGAGATAGATCATCTGCAAACAGTCTAGCTTTATATGTCTCAGTGTTACAGTTGTAATGTTGAGATTTAGGTTTGGTAAAACCCAAATTTGTGTAATATTTGGAAAAGGTAGGGCCAAGAAACAGAGTCAAAGGCTTTTTCTAAAACAAGAGTCAGCATTAGAACAGGATTTTTTGTGCATTTTGGCTGACTGTATGATATTCAAGTTCCTCTTAGGCCCTGTGCGCACTTGCCGGTTTTTGCCGCGGATTTTTTGCGGATTTGCTGCATGTTTCGCTGCAGAAAATATTTATAACATCTGTGCAGTGAATCACCAGCAAATCCTATGGGAAAAAAAAAATCCTGTGCGCACTAAGCGGAATTTGACAGCTGCATGTTTTGCTGCGGGATTACCACAGCAAAAACAATTGCATGGCACTTCTTTTCCGCACGTCGCTGCGGGATTTCACTACATTGACTCCAATGTAATCGTGAAATCCCGCAGGGAATAACGCAGGCAGCAAATTCTGTGCGGTTCACTGCGTTTTCCTGCGTTATTCCCTGCGGTATTTCGCGGTTTACCTGCGGTAATGTACATCGCTTGCCTGCGGTTTGCAGGGAACTGATGTCATTACAGGAAGAGGAAGCGGAGCAGAGAGTAAACACACACACATCACACACACAGACATCACAGACATAGAACACAGACACAGACAGACATAGACATATAGAACACACATAGAAAGCAAACGGAAATATAGAAAAAAAGGGAATTTTGTTTACTTACCGTAAATTCCTTTTCTTCTAGCTCCTATTGGGAGACCCACACAATTGGGTGTATAGCTTCTGCCTCTGGAGGCCACACAAAGTATTACACTTTTAAAAAAGTGTAACCCCTCCCCTCTGCCTATACACCCTCCCGTGGACCACGGGCTCCTCAGTTTTGGTGCAAAAGCAGTAAGGAGAAAACTTATAAATTGGTCTAGGGTAAATTGAATCCGAAGGATGTTCGGAGAACTGAAGACCATGAACCATAAGAACAAATCAACATCAACAACATGTGTACACAAAAGAACAACCAGCCCGAAGGGCACAGGGGTGGGTGCTGGGTCTCCCAATAGGAGCTAGAAGAAAAGGAATTTACGGTAAGTAAACAAAATTCCCTTTTTCTTTGTCGCTCCATTGGGAGACCCAGACAATTGGGACGTCCAAGAGCAGTCCCTGGGTGGGTAAAACAATACCTCAATAAAAAAAGCCGAAAACGGCCCCCTCTTACAGGTGGGCAACCGCCGCCTGAAGGACTCGCCTACCTAGACTGGCGTCTGCCGAAGCATAGGTATGCACTTGATAGTGCTTCGTGAAAGTGTGCAGACTAGACCACGTAGCTGCCTGACACACCTGCTGAGACGTCGCCCGGTGCCGCAATGCCCAGGACGCACCTACGGCTCTGGTAGAATGGGCTTTCAACCCTGAAGGAAGTGGA
Organism: Anomaloglossus baeobatrachus; assembly: GCF_048569485.1. Lineage (NCBI taxonomy): Eukaryota > Metazoa > Chordata > Amphibia > Anura > Aromobatidae > Anomaloglossus > Anomaloglossus baeobatrachus. The sequence continues at coordinate 303,066,066 of NC_134358.1, forward strand.
AGCCCAGAAGTACGGTAGGCCTCGAGAATCGGTTCCTTGATCCACCGAGCCAAGGTTGACTTGGAGGCCTGAGAGCCCTTACGCTGGCCAGCGACAAGGACAAAGAGCGCGTCTGAACGGCGCAGGGGCGCCGTGCGAGACACGTAGAACCGGAGTGCTCTCACTAGATCCAAAGAGTGCAAATCCTTTTCACACTGGTGAATTGGATTAGGGCAAAAGGAAGGCAAGGAGATATCCTGATTTAGATGAAAAGGGGATACCACCTTAGGGAGAAATTCCGGGACAGGACGCAGAACCACCTTATCCTGGTGGAAAACCAGGAAGGGGGCTTTGCATGACAGCGCTGCAAGCTCAGACACTCTCCGAAGTGATATGACTGCCACCAGGAAGGCCACCTTCTGAGAAAGACGGGAGAGAGAGACATCCCGCAGTGGCTCAAAAGGCGGCTTTTGAAGAGCCGTCAGAACCCTGTTAAGATCCCAAGGTTCCAACGGACGTTTGTAAGGTGGGACCATGTGGCAAACCCCCTGCAGGAACGTGCGGACCTGCGGAAGCCTGGCTAGACGCTTTTGAAAAAACACGGAGAGCGCCGACACTTGGCCCTTGAGAGAGCCGAGGGACAAACTCTTGTCCATTCCAGATTGTAGGAATGAAAGGAATGTGGGTAAGGCAAATGGCCATGGAGGAAAACCGTTATCAGAGAACCAGGATAAGAAGATTTGCCAAGACCTGTAATAGATCTTGGAGGATGTTGGCTTCCTGGCTTGTCTCATGGTGGCAATGACATCCTGAGATAACCCTGAAGACGCTAGGAGCCAGGACTCAATGGCCACACAGTCAGGTTGAGGGCCACAGAATTCAGATGGAAAAACGGGCTTTGTGACAGCAAGTCTGGGCGGTCTGGAAGTGCCCACGGTTGACCCACCGTGAGATGCCACAGATCCGGATACCACGACCGCCTCGGCCAGTCTGGAGCGACGAGAATGGCGCGACGGCAGTCGGACCGGATCTTGCGTAGTACCCTGGGCAGCATCGCCAGAGGGGTAAACACATATGGCAGTCGAAACTGCGACCAATCCTGGACCAGAGCGTCCGCTGCCAGAGCTCTGTGATCCTGAGACCGTGCCATGAAGGCCGGGACCTTGTTGTTGTGTCGTGACGCCATGAGATCGACGTCCGGCGTTCCCCAGCGGCGACAGATCTCTCGAAACACGTCTGGGTGAAGAGACCATTCCCCCGCGTCCATGCCCTGACGACTTAGAAAATCTGCTTCCCAGTTTTCTACGCCCGGGATGTGAACTGCGGAGATGGTGGAGCCTGTGACTTCCACCCACTGCAGAATCCGCCCGACTTACTGGAAGGCTTGACGACTGCGAGTGCCGCCTTGGTGGTTGATGTAGGCGACGGCAGTGGCGTTGTCCGACTGGATTCGGATCTGCCTGCCCTCCAGCCACCGATGGAAAGCCAATAGGGCTAGATATACTGCCCTTATCTCCAGGATATTGATCTGAAGGGACGATTCTATTGGAGTCCAGGTTCCTCGAGCCCTGTGGTGGAGAAAAACCGCTCCCCAACCTGACAGGCTCGCGTCCGTGGTGACCATGGCCCAGGTTGGGGGTAGGAAGGATTTTCCCCGAGACAGATGTGGGTAGGAGCCACCACTGAAGTGATGTTTTGGTTGCAAGGGAAAGAGATGTTCTTGTCGAGGGAAGGCGAACTCTTGTCCCATTTGCGAAAAATGTCCCATTGGAGTGGCCGTAGATGGAATTACGCGAACGGCACTGCCTCCATAGCTGCAACCATCTTCCCCAGGAAGTGCATGAGGCGCCTTAAGGCGTGTGACTGACTCCGAAAAAGTGACTGCACCCCCGCCTGCAGAGAAAGCTGTTTGTCCCGCGGTAGCTTGACTAACGCTGGCTGGGTATGAAACTCCATCCCGAGGTAAGTCAGTGATTGGGTCGGCGTCAACTTGGATTTCGGGAAATTGATGATCCACCCGAATTGCTGGAGAGTCGCCAGAGTGACGGTAAGACTTCGTTGACACGCCACCCGAGAAGGGGCCCTGACTAGGAGATCGTCCAAGTAGGGGATCACCGAGTGGCCCTGAGAGTGCAGGACCGCCACGACGGATGCCATGACTTTGGTGAAAACCCGTGGGGCTGTCGCCAGGCCGAAGGGCAATGCGACGAACTGGAGGTGTTCGTCCCCGATGGCGAAACGCAGGAAACGTTGATGTTCGGGTGCGATCGGCACATGGAGATAAGCATCCTTGATGTCGATCGATGCTAGGAAGTCTCCTTGTGACATCGAGGCGATGACCGAGCGGAGAGATTCCATCCGAAACCGTCTGGTTCTCACATGTCTGTTGAGCAGCTTGAGGTCCAGAACGGGACGGAATGACCCGTCCTTTTTTGGCACCACGAACAAGTTGAGAGTAAAATCCGCGACCACGTTCCTGAAGGGGAACGGGAATCACAACTCCTATCTTTAGAGCGTCCACTGCCTGAAAAAGTGTGTCGGCCTGTGCGGGGGGTGGGGACGTTCTGAAGAAACGAGCCGTAGGTCGAGAGCTGAACTCTATCCTGTAACCATGAGACAGAATGTCTCTCACCCATCGGTCTTGAACGTGTGGCCACCAGGCGTCGCCAAAGCGGGAGAGCCTGCCACCAACCGAGGATGTGGCTAGATGAGGCCGAGAGTCATGAGGAGGCCGTCTTGGGGGCGTGACTTGGACCGCCACGCATAGGAGTTCCTCTGGCCTTTCTCCGGCCGGTTGGACGAAGAGGATTGGGGCTTGGCAGAGGGACGAAAGGACCGAAACCTCGATTGGATTTTTCTCTGCTGAGGTCTCTTAGGTTTGGACTGGGGTAAGGAGGAGTCCTTTCCCGAGGATTCCTTAATAATCTCATCCAACCGTTCGCCAAACAAACGTTCGCCAGAAAAAGGCAAACCAGTTAAGAACCTTTTGGAAGCAGAGTCTCCTTTCCATTCGCGCAGCCACATGGCCCTGCGGACTGCCACGGAGTTAGCGGATGCTACAGCCGTACGGCTAGCGGAGTCCAGGACGGCGTTCATGGCGTAGGACGAAAATGCTGATGCCTGAGAGGTCAAGGAAGAAACATGCGGAGCAGAATTCCGCGTGACAGCATTAATCTCAGTCAGACATGCCGAAATTGCTTGGAGAGCCCACACGGCCGCAAAGGCCGGGGCGAAAGACGCGCCCGTGGCCTCATAAATAGACTTCACCAAGAGCTCTATCTGTCTGTCAGTGGCATCCTTCAGGGATGAGCCATCGGCAACAGACACAACGGACCTAGCAGCCAATCTAGAGACTGTAGGATCCACCTTGGGAGAGTGTGCCCAGCCCTTAACGACTTCAGGTGGAAAGGGATAACGCGTGTCAGTGTGCCGTTTAGCAAAGCGCTTGTCCGGGACCGCTCTGGGCTTCTGGACAGCGTCCCTGAAGTTAGAGTGATCAAAAAACGTATTGCGCGTACGTTTGGGGAATCGAAATTGGTGTTTCTCCTGCTGAGAAGCCGACTCCTCTGCAGGAGGAGGTGGTGGTGAGAGATCCAACACCTGGTTGATGGACGAGATAAGATCATTTACTAAGGCGTCCCCCTCAGGGATATCAAGGTTAAGGGCGAAGTCAGGGTCAGAGCCCTGAGCTCCCACGTCCGCCTCGTCTTCCTGAGAGTCCTCAAACTGGGATCCAGAGCAGCGTGAGGAGGCCGGGGAAGAATCCCAGCGAGGCCGCTTAGCAGATCTGGGACTGCGATCCGGGCAGGAGTCCTCTGCCTGGGACCTAAGGGCTATCCTGGGAGCGCACTGCGGCGCGGACCGAGAAGGGCCTGGAGGAGACAAACTAACAGGGGCCGGGGCCTGTGAAGGGCCCGGTCTGGACTGCAATGCCTCAAGGAGCTTAGATGACCATTTGTCCATAGACTGTGCAATGGATTGAGAAAGTGACAGAGTTTCTCAGCGAAAGAGGCCAACGACGGTGACTCTGTCCCTGCAGCCTGTGGCTTACCAACCGCTAACGAGCGGAGTGTGTCCTCCAGATTCCCTGTCGTGGATCCCCCGGAGCTGCAGAGCCTTGCTGCTGAGTAGCATCCAGCGGCAGAATGCTAAAAATGGCCGCCAGAGCTCTCAGGGGGGGAGTGGAGCCGAGGGCGGCGCTAGCAGAAAGCGGGAATTTGGAGTCCCCAAAGTAGTCAATGAGGGGGGAGGGAGACATGCAAGATGCTCCAGCCCTCAAGGCCGACGTCATGTCGGTAATCCCGCCCTTACCCCTGACAGGCAGGCTCGGGGGCGGGATTTTTCGGACTAGGCCGCGGCGAAGCCGGGGACTAAATTTAAGGCCGCGCCCGACAAGCAGGCACGGTCGGCGCGGAAGTCCGCCGAAAAGACAACGGACGGAACTACCGCGGCTTCCGGGGAGAAGGTGCGACCCCTGTGCAGTCCCCACATGAGGATACAGAGTACCTTCAAGTTGCAGGGCCCGGTCCCTGGGGGTGAAGAAGCTCCGGTCCGGCAGGTTCCACCAGGGGCTGCGGATGGAGCACGGTCCCAGCACATGGATGACCGCATAGGATCCCACTTCTCCCAGAGCCGCATAAGGGATGGTGAAGGAGACGGCATGTGGCTCCAGCCTCCGTACCCGCAATGGGTACCTCAACCTTAACAACACCGCCGACTTAGTGGGGTGAGAAGGGAACATGCCGGGGACCCCATCAGGGACCTCTTTTCTTCCATCCGACATAACTATGTATGAGAATGCATGAGTGGATGTGTGCCTCCTTCCACACAAAGCATAAAACTGAGGAGCCCGTGGTCCACGGGAGGGTGTATAGGCAGAGGGGAGGGGTTACACTTTTTTAAAAGTGTAATACTTTGTGTGGCCTCCAGAGGCAGAAGCTATACACCCAATTGTCTGGGTCTCCCAATGGAGCGACAAAGAAAAAAAACACGTGTGCTCCGCTGTAATTTTACCTTCCAGCCGAGAAACACACAGCGGCGGCCCGGTATTCTCAGGCTGGGGAGGGCGAGGGGCAGGGTTAATGTCCCCCGCCTCCCTCCCACCTCCCGCAGCCGAGAATATCAGCCGCAGCTGCCCCGGGACTGTCGCACAGGGCTGTGGAGTTGGAGTCGGAGTTAGTTTTGGTCGGAGTCGGTAGAAATGTACCGACTCCGACTTTAAAAAAAAAATGTATTAATATTTCATAATTGAACTTTCATATGAATTTTATAAATGTTACTCAAATATATATGTTCTATCAAACTATGAACAACAGTGATAAGCAGTTCTGCTGGAGATAGAGACATTTCTTAAGCTGGGTTTACACACAGACTTTCTAGTGATCCAACCTGCGATCTCAACCTAGCCGGGATCGCTACAAAGTCTCTGGTGAGCTGTCAAACAGGCAGACCTGGCCAACGACCTAACAGCGATCCGGACCTGCAGAGCGACTAGCTGGTCGTTGGGGACGTGTCAAAAAAGCAGGTGAACTTCACCCGACTTCATTTAATGCCGCGCGGCTCTGTGTGCCGTGTAAATAAATAAATAATTAAAAAATCCGGCGTGCGGTCCCCCCCTATTTTAATACCAGCCAGATAAAGCCATACGGCTGCAGGCTGGTATTCTCAGGATGGGGAGCTCCACGTTATGGGGAGCCCCCCAGCCTAACAATATCAGACAGCAGACGCCCAGAATTGCCGCATACATTAGATGCGACAGATCTGGGACTGTACCCGGCTCTTCCCGATTTGCCCTGGTGTGTTGGCAATTCGGGGTAATAAGGAGTTATTGGCAGCCCATAGCTGCCAATAAGTCCAAGATTAATCATGTCAGGCGTCTCCCCGAGATACCTTCCATGATTAATCTGTAAATTACAGTTAAAAAACACACACCCGAAAAATCCTTTATTAGAAATAAAAAACACTAACAAATTCCCTCATTACCAATTTATTACCCACAACAAAGCCCTCCTTGTCCGGCGTAATCCACGGTCCTCCAGCGTCGCATCCAGCTCTGCTGCATGCAGGTGACAGGAGCAGCAGAAGACACAGCCGCTCCTGTCACCTCCACGCAGCTAATGAAGAGAGCCGTGTGATCGGCTGAGCTGTCACTGAGGTTACCTGGATCCAGCGGTGGATGCAGCGGTGGCCGCGGGTAACCTCAGTGACAGTTCAGCTGATCGCGTTACTCACCTCATTTGCTGGTGATTTCCCCCCCCCCTCTCTCATACTCACCGATCCCCGATCACCGGCGCTGCACGGCGTTAACACTGCTCCGGCGGCCTTTCCTTTTTTGAAAAAGCCGGCCGCTCATTAAACAATCTCGTATTCCCTGCTTTCCCCGCCCACCGGCAAATGTGATTGGTTGCAGTGAGACACGCCCACACGCTGAGTGACAGCTGTGTCACTGCACCCAATCACAGCAGCCGGTGGATCCAGGTAACCTCAGTGACAGCTCAGCCGATCACACGGCTCTCTTCATTAGCTGCGTGCAGGTGACAGGAGCGGCTGTGTCTTCTGCTGCTCCTGTCACCTGCATGCAGCACAGCTGGATGCGACGCTGGAGGACCGTGGATTACGCCGGACAAGGAGGGCTTTGTTGTGGGTAATAAATTGGTAATGAGGGAATGCGTTTGTGTTTTTTATTTCTAATAAAGGATTTTTTCGGGTGTGTGTGTGTTTATTTACTGTCACTTACAGATTAATCATGGAAGGAATCTCGGGGAGACGCCTGATTAATCTAGGACTTATTGGCAGCTATGGGCTGCCAATAACTCCTTATTACCCCGATTTGCCAACGCACCAGGGCAAATCGGGAAGAGCCGGGTACTGTCCCAGAACTGTCGCATCTAATGTATGCGGCAATTCTGGGCGGCTGCTGACTGATATTGTTAGGCTGGGGGGCTCCCCATCCTGAGAATACCAGCCTTTAGCCGTATGGCTTTATCTGGCTGGTATTAAAATAGGGGGGACCGCACGCCGGATTTTTTAATTATTTATTTTACTGCACAGTATAGACACGCCCACCGGCTGCTGTGATTGGGTGCAGTGACACAGCTGTCACTCAGCGTGTGGGCGTGTCTCACTGCAACCAATCATATTTGCCGGTGGGCGGGGAAAAGCAGGGAATACGAGATTGTTTAATGAGCGGCCGGCTTTTTCAAAAAAGGAAAAGCCGCTGGAGCAGAGTGAACGCCGTGCAGCGCCGGGGATCGGGGAACAGTGAGTATGAGAGAGGGGGGGACACTTCAGTCACTCGGGGGATTAGCGGTCACCGGTGAATCCTTCACCGGTGACCGCTAATCAGGACGCTACACAGACAGAGCTGCGGAGTCGCTGTAAAGTCCCCTTTACACACTGAAACTTGCTAGCGATGCATGCTGCACAGCGGGAAACAAAGGACCTAGGAATGGTCCTGAACGATTTGTAGCGATCACAACTTCACAGCAGGGGCCAGGTCGCTGATAGGTTTCACACACTGCAATGTCGTTGGGGAGGTCGCTGTAACGTCACAAAACCGGTGACGTTACAGCGATGTCGTTTGCGATGTTGCGGTGTGTAAACCCAGCTTTACTTCTTGTGTGTCACTGTTCTCCACTGCCCTTATCTAATCTTATACTTTGTTAACCTCATGCTGCCCCAGCCCCCCTACTTACAATGTATGAAACTGAAAGTGAAAATGTGTTGCAAATTCTTAGTAGTAAAGCTCCTCCTCTAGACTAGATCATACTAGGTGTGCGTCTTCCAAGCATGATTGATTGCTCTCAGTGAGAGAAACAAAAATAAAATTTTGTAGTTCTGATACCTTTTAATCCAATCCCTTTCTTCCAAGCATCTCACAGCTGCCTGCTACTCAGAAGAGGAAGACTGTAAGAAGTATTATCCTTTCAACAAACTTTGCATCAGTTAACTGTGAGTACATGAGGAATAATAACAGTATCACTGACCACTATATCAGTTGTACGACCTGGCAATAATTTTGTACAATTGTTTTTAGGAAAAACAATTGTCATTTGGATTGTGAATGCAGAATTAAAAACCTGAGAATGTCAAAGAAGCATCACATTAAATCAGCTGTATTTGAACATTTCACCATCACTCAAGATAGAAAACATTATGTCTGTCAGTGTATGACAAATGATCCAGACGAAAACAAATGCTGTGAAGCCAAGATGAGTGCATATTCAGGCAAAGATAAAAATGCTCCTACCAGAGCTTCTAATCTAAAGAGACATTTACAGCGCTTTCATCCAGAAGTACTGAAAGCAGTGGATGAGAAAGACTGCATCCAAACCAATGAACCAGTGCCCAGCTCTTCCAGCCAAACAAAGGAGCAGAGAACTTTGCAGCCATCAGTTGTAAGATATTTTGTCAGTGACAAAGTTACTGTGACAATGACAGTAGATACATTTAAAAAACAGATCATAGAGCTTGTTGTAAAGGATAGTGTGCCTATTTCATTATTTTCACGACCAGCTTTTATGTGTCTGAATAGGGAAATGGCCCGCAAGCTTGGTGTTTCTGTGGAGAGAGAGAGTATTAGAAAATTAGTAATCGAAGAAGCTTTTAAACAAAAAGAAGAACTTAAAAAAACTCTCAAGGGACGCTTTCTGTTTCTTAAAATGGATGCCTGCACACGTCACAGAGTGAACTATTTTGCCATCAATGTCCGATTTGTTTGTGACAAAAATGAAATATTTACCAAGACATTGGCACTAAAAGACACCAAAGCTCATCACACCAGTGAGTTTCTCCAGGTCTTGGTGGAAAAGGTTCTGCAAGACTATGAACTTCAAAAAGAGCAAGTTCTTTCTGTCGTAACTGACAATGCTTCAAATATGATAAGTACTATTAAGCTAATGAATGAGAGTAATGATGGTGACCAGCAGCTAGAAGAACATTCTGGGTCCACAGACACACAAATGTTTGAAATAGAGGAACACAGTATTGTAACTGAGGAGCAAACTGAAGTTGCTTCAGATGAACAGCAACATGATAGTTTAGATCAGGGGTCTCAAACTCGGCCGGGTGTACGGGCCGCACACAGAAAAAAAATAATTTGAGGGGCCGCATTTTTTTCAGGACAAAGTGACATTGTTAGTGGTACCATTTTTTCTTTCTATACACCCTTGGATCACTGTTTTTGAACATTTTTCATTTGTCTATTATAACAAATGTGTACTTTTTTTGTATGTGTGTATAATATATATTATAAAACACTTTTTTTTATTTACATTTTTTCCCCTTTTTGTAAGTAATACAGTTTTACAATAAGCACCGCATAGTAATTTTGGCCAACATCATGTAGTAATGTGCCCCTCCTGTTCCCCATTCTGTAAAAATGTGCGCATCCTTGTCCCCTTGTAGCAATGTGCCCCATGCAGGTCCTCTTCTTGCATTAATGTTCCCCCATGCAGCTCCCCTTCTTGCATTAATGTTCCCCCATGCAGCTCCCCTTCTTGTAGTAATGTGCCCCATGCAGGACTCCTTGTAGTAATGTGTCCTCATTCAGGTCCCCTTCTTATAATATTGTGCCCCATGCAGGTCCCCTTCTTGTGGTAATGTGCTTCATGCAGGACTCCTTGTAGTAATGTGCCCATCCTGGTCCCACCTTGTAGCAATGTGCCCCATGCAGGACCCCTTCTTGTGGTAATGTACCCTCATTCAGGTCCCATTCTTGTGGTAATGTGCCCCATATGCAGGTCCCCTTCTTGTGGTAATGTGCCCTCATTCAGGTCCCCTTCTTATAATAATGTGCCCCATATGCAGATCCCCTTCTTGTGGTAATGTGCTTCATGCAGGTCCCCACACGTACACACACCCTGTGCAGCCTCAGCCAGCAACAGAATCACACACACACACACCCCCTGTGCAGCTTCAGCCAGCAACAGAATCACACACACACACACACACACACACACACCCTGTGCAGCCTCCGCCAGCAACAGAATCAAACACACACACACACCCTGTGCAGCCTCCGCCAGCAACAGAATCACACACACACACACACACACACACACACACACACACCCTGTGCAGCCTCAGCCAGTAACAGAATCACACACACGCACACACCCTGTGCAGCCTCAGCCAGCAACAGAATCACACACACACACGCACACACACACACACACACACACACCCTGTGCAGCCTCAGCCAGCAACAGAATCTCACACACACACACACACCCACACACACACATACACACATACACACCCTGTGCAGCCTCAGCCAGCAACAGAATCACACACACACACACACACACACACACACACACACACACACCCCCTGTGCAGCCTCAGCCAGCAACAGAATCACACACACACCCTGTGCAGCCTCAGCCAGCAACAGAATCAAACACAAACACAAACACACCCTGTGCAGCCTCCGCCAGCAACAGAATCACAAACACACACCCTGTGCAGCCTCCGCCAGCAACAGAATCACAAACACACACCCTGTGCAGCCTCAGCCAGCAACAGAATCACACACACACACCCTGTGCAGCCTCAGCCAGCAACAGAATCACACACACCCTGTGCAGCCTCAGCCAGCAACAGAATCACACACACACACATACACACACACACCCTGTGCAGCCTCAGCCAGCAACAGAATCACACACACACACACACCCTGTGCAGCCTCAGCCAGCAACAGAATCACACACACACACACACACACACACACACACACAGTGCAGCCTCAGCCTCAGCCAGCAACAGAAAAACACACACACAAACATTCTGCTCACCTATCCTCCGTCGGCAGCACGCAGGCACGTGGACCCGGTAATGATCACAGCTGCTGTCACCGCTGAACTTTCTGCCGGCGCGTGCAGAGCAGTTCTCACTGCACAACAGCCACTGGCCAATCACAGGCAAGCATCTGAGGTCATATGCAGCAGGTGCTTGCCTCTGATTGGCAGGCGGCTGTTATTGCGTTCTGCAGCGAGAACTTCACTGTGCGCGGCAAAGGCAAAACTGTAAACTGAAGTAAATAGCTGGTGGCTGCGGCCCCTTGCACCGGTCGCCATCTTTACCGGGTCAACGGGCCAGCGGGCCGCAAGAAGCCACCTGAAGGGCCGCATGCGGCCCGCGGGCTGCGTGTTTGAGACCCTTGGTTTAGATGATCTTGTTGACACTGTGTCAATATGTTCTTTCATTCATCACATGCGCTGTGTTGTGCATACGCTACAGCTGGCTATAAGAGACAGTCTGCAAGAAGGACATGCTGCTGCACTGATTGGCAAGGTGAGAAAATTGGCTACTGTTGCCAGAACCCCTAAAGTTGACTCAATTTTGAAGAGACATGCTGGAAAAGGGGCAATTAGTGATCAAGCCACACGATGGGGCAGTACTTACTTAAAGGGGTTATCCGGCTTATTTTGAGTTTTTTTCATTATTACCCTATTGGGCTACATTGGGGCAGGTAAGTAGATAGTGACCACTTACCTACCCTGCTGTCAGCCCCTCTCCCCCGGCTCAGAGTGGTCATGTGACCGCTCCTGCCACGATTTTGCTGCTTCCGGTCATTTCATGTCAACATGAGCAGGGCCATGTTGACATGCAAATCTGGAAATAGCAGGTCGCCTCCCTGCTGGGCGGGTACAGTGCGAGGAGTCACCGCCCCCTTCCCTGCACCCTCCCACACATTCCCCCGCACCCCATACTCTGCCCACAACCTCCCCCTGCACTTCTGTGGGACCCGTGACCTTGGGGCGGGGCCTGGCGGCGGCTGCCGTGGTGTCAGCGCCAGCACCGGACCCCCTGCTCAGGATCGCACATTCAAATATACCGGCATCACAGATGCCGATATATTTGAAAGCGCTGATGAGAAGGAGCGCAGCTTCTCATCACTGTCCCGCTGTCTGTGCTCTCTTCAGCACAGCGGTGACGTCACTACTGTGCTGATATGGCCAGAGCACAGACAGCGTGCGAACGTGCAGGAGCGGCGGGGACAGAGGACGGGTGAGTATGTACTCCCTATGGGGGGGGGGGGTCGGTGCACAGCCCGATGTGTGTGTGTGTGTGTGTGTATATGTGTATGCGGTGCACAGCCCGATGTGTGTGTGTGTGTGTATGCGGTGCACAGCCCGATGTGTGTGTGTGTGTGTGTGTGTGTATGCGGTGCACAGCCCAATGTGTGTGTATGCGGTGCACAGCCTGGTGTGTGTGTGTGTGTGTGTATGCGGTGCACAGCCTGGTGTGTGTGTGTGTGTGTGTATGCGGTGCACAGCCTGGTGTGTGTGTGTGTATGCGGTGCACAGCCTGGTGTGTGTGTGTGTGTGTATGCGGTGCACAGCCTGGTGTGTGTGTGTGTGTGTGTGTATGCGGTGCACAGCCCGATTGTGTGTGTGTGTATGCGGTGCACAGCCCGATGTGTGTGTGTGTGTATGCGGTGCACAGCCCGATGTGTGTGTGTGTGTGTGTGTGTATGCGGTGCACAGCCCGATGTGTGTGTGTGTGTATGCGGTGCACAGCCCGATGTGTGTGTGTGTGTATGCGGTGCACAGCCTGATGTGTGTGTGTGTATGCGGTGCACAGCCCGATGTGTGTGGTGTGTGTGTGTGTGTGTGTGTGTGTGTGTATGCGGTGCACAGCCCGATGTGTGTGTGTGTGTATGCGGTGCACAGCCCGATGTGTGTGTGTGTATGTGGTGAACAGCCTGATTGTGTGTGTGTGTGTGTGTGTGTGTGTGGTGCACAGCCTGATGTGTGTGTGTATGCTGTGCACAGCCTGATGTGTGTGTGTATGCGGTGCACAGCCTGATGTGTGTGTGTGTATGCGGTGCACAGCCTGATTGTGTGTGTGTGTGTATGCGGTACACAGCCTGATTGTGTGTGTGTGTGTATGCGGTACACAGCCTGATGTGTGTGTGCGGTGCACAGCCTGGTGTGTGTGTGTGTGTGTGTGTGTGTGTGTGGTGCACAGCCTGGTGTGTGTGTGTGTGTGTGTGTGTGTGTGTATGCGGTGCACAACCTGGTGTGTGTGTGTGTGTGTGTGTGTATGCGGTGCACAGCCTGGTGTGTGTATGTGTGTGTGTATGCGGTGCACAGCCTGGTGTGTGTGTGTGTGTGTGTATGTGCGGTGCACAGCCTGATGTGTGTGTGTGTATGCGGTGCACAGCCTGGTGTGTGTGTGTGTGTGTGTGTGTGTATGCGGTGCACAGTCTGGTGTGTGTGTATGCGGTGCACAGTCTGGTGTGTGTATGCGGTGCACAGCCTGATGTGTGTGTATGCGGTGCGAAGCCTGATGTGTGTGTATGCGGTGCACAGCCTGATGTGTGTGTATGCGGTGCACAGCCTGATGTGTGTGTATGCGGTGCAAAGCCTGATGTGTGTGTATGCGGTGCACAGCCTGATGTGTGTGTATGCGGTGCACAGCCTGATGTGTGTGTATGCGGTGCACAGCCTGATGTGTGTGTATGCGGTGCACAGCCTGATGTGTGTGTGTGTATGCGGTGCACAGCCTGATGTGTGTGTGTATGCGGTGCAGAGCCCGATGTGGGGCTGTTATTTGCAATGCTGTAGTGATGAGAGGTCAGTGCTGGGGCAGAATATACTGACAGGGAATGTGTGTGCAGGGGGCGGGCAGAGGGCGAGGCTGGACACTGGGGGGGGGGTGGACAGTGGGGCTGGGCGGTGCCAGCTGTGACTGGGAGGTTCAGCACAGGAAGTGGTCAGTTTTCTTGTGCTGAATGTAAACAAGGAGCTGCAGAGAATAAAGGGTGAATTCAAGAGGAACAAAAAAGTTAGAAAACAAAAAATAACAATGTAGGGGTGTTTTATATGACAATACAGCACAGATTAGCTTAAACTCAAAAAATGTTGTTATGTCGGACAACCCCTTTAATGATTCAGCGCTTGGTTGAACTGAAAACCTTTCTTGTAGACATGGCTAACCCTCAACTGACGCTAAATGAAAGTTAGTGGAATCAGGTGACTGAGCTGGAAAAATTGCTAGAGTACCCATTTACAGTGACTAAAAAATTACAAGCATAGGACTTAACTTCAGGTATTTTCTTAAAGGAGTGGAAGAACCTGATGTTTCGCCTGTCCCAAAGAGGAGGGTTAATTGCAAGTGGCATTGCTACATCAATGAAACGGAGAGAGGAGCTACTATTACAAAATAACATTCTTTTGGCAGCTGTTTATGTAGACCCAATGCATCAGATTCTAGATGATCAACAGCTAAGTAAAGGAAAAGAAGCTCTGTTTGAAATAGCAGTAAAGGATGAAAGGGTTGCAGAACAGTCAGGAGGAACAAGAAGAATTTGGTCGTCCTGCCACATCTTCACCCTCATCATCAACTGATGAACTTCATTTCGAAAAATATTTGGATCACAAGGACCGTGCAAAGCGTTCCCGCATAGAAGAAGAGTCATCCCCATCAAGGAACACAGCCAGTACATTTCAGCAGAATTTTTCATGTGCACTAAAAGAAATTGAGAAATTTGACCGTTCATCAAAAATAACAGTGCAACAAGCGATTCCTCTGTATCCTGACATTGTCAGAGATGTTGCCCGAGTGGTTACTGCTTTGCCACCAACACAAGTTAGTGTAGAGAGGTCTCAAAATAATTAGATCAGATTTGAGGGCATCCATGAAGGAGGATCTGACAGAGGCAATACTTTTTCTGAGGACAAATTTATAGATTTCTTCTTATTAACTGCATAAAAGTGTTTATTGCATATTTACTTACAGTTTAGAAAAGTGTATAAAAGTTATTTGCTATATTCTAATTGTATTCTAATAAATGTAGTTTTTGTTCTAAGTGGTCTGATTACTTATATTATGGTGAGAAACTGAATAAGCACGATGTTAATATTTTACAACAGTAAATTTGTTGTTATTATGAATTGGCCATTTATGAAGGAGTCGGAGTCGCAACTGAGCCGGCGCTGGCAGCGCGAGAGCGGCAGAGGCTGGTAACGAAGGTAAATATCGGGTAACCACCTTGGTTACCCGATGTGTACCTTGGTTACAGCTTACCGCAGGCTGTCAGATGCCGACTCCTGCTCCCTGCACATTCAGGATTGTTGCGCTCTCGCTGTCACACACAGCGATGTGTGCTTATCAGCGGGAGAGCAACAATAAAAAAAAAAAAACAGAGCAGTGTGTAACGAGCAGCGATCTCACAGCAGGGGCCAGATCGCTGCTCAGTGTCACACACAGCGAGATCGCTAATGAGGTCACTGCTGCGTCACAAAAAACGTGACTCAGCAGCGATCTCAGCAGCGATCTCGCTGTGTGTGAAGCACCCCTTAAAGTAATAGAATAGAAGATCTTATATCTGAGGCGAAGTGAGGGAATTCCTTACAGATAGCTTTTTCTCCAATCAACCTTGCTTTGAATAGCACACATTCACTATGCTTGGTCTTTTTCACACACTTCATATGTTTTTTCTTACAAGGTAAATAAAATAATAATATTATTTCTATAGCGCCAACATATTCCGCAGCGCTTTACAATTCAGGAGGATCATATACAAACAAGTAACAGTTATAGAGAATACAATATTTAGAGGGGGAAAAAAGACAACACTGCTCGTGAGAGCTTACAATCTACAATGAGATGGGGGGCAAGGTACAAGTGCTTATTTACAATGACAATCCAGCCATCTCAAGGAAATGGGGGATAGATAATAGCTTCCTGGACCAGTTGGCCAGAACCTTGAGATGTATTTGGGTGCCATGGAAATTGACATGGGGTTATGTTCTGAGAAGTTGTGGAGGGACTATGTGAATTTAGTCTGAAGATGAGTAAGTTGTGATTCATCCTAACTTCTTTGGGTAGAGCGTTCCAGAGGATTGGTGCAGCTCGAAACAAGTCTTGGATCCGGGAGTGGGAGTTTCGAATTAGTGTGGATGTTAGTCCAAAGTCATTTGCAGAGCGTAGAGAACGTGTGTGATGATAGACAGAGACAAGGGCGGAGATGTAGGGGGGTGCCGCACTGTGGAGAGCTTTGTGGGTGAGAACAAGCAGTTTGAATTGGATCCTGTGATATATGGACAGCCAGTGCAATGACTGGCACAGAGCAGAGGCATCCGAGTAGCGGTTAGCCAGATAGGTGAGCCTGGCTGCTGCATTAAGGATGGACTGTAGAGGAGAAAGTTTAGTTAGGGGGAGACCAATTAATAGAGAGTTACAGTAGTCAAGGCGAGAGTGGATCAGGCCCACGGTGAGGGTTTTTGTCGTGAGAAAGGGGCGGATTCTAGAGATGTTCTTGAGGTGCAATCGTCAGGCGCGGGCAAGAGATTGTATGTGGGAGGTGAAGGATAGATCAGTGTCAAGTATAACACCCAGAAAGCGGGCCTGCTGCCTAAGATTTATCGTTGTGCCACACACAGAGGGAGATGTCAGGTTTAGGAAGGTTGGAAGACTGAGGGAAAAGAAGAAGTTCAGTTTTGGAAAGGTTACGTTTCAGATAGAAAGCAGACATGATGTTGCAAACTGCAGTCAGGCAGTTACTTGTGTTCTGTAGTACAGCGGGGGTGAGCTCAAGGGATGAGGTGTATAGCTGTGTTTCATCAGCATAAAGATGGTACTGAAAGCCAAATCTGCTGATGGTAATTCCAATTGGGGCAGTGTAGAGGGAGAAAAGAAGAGGACCAAGGACTGAACCTTGATGGACCTCAACAGTGAGAGGAAGAGGAGAAGATGTGGAGCCAGCAAATGATACACTGAATGAACAGCCAGAAAGATAGGAAGAGAACCAGGAAAGAACAGTGTCCTTTAGGCCAATAGAATGGAGCATAGAGAGAAGGAGATGGTGGTCAACAGTGTCGAAGGCGGCAAAAAGGTCAAGAAGGATAAGCAGAGAGTGGTCACCGTTACGTTTTGCTGTCAATAGGTCATTGGTCACTTTGTCAAGGGCAGTTTCTGTTGAGTGTAAAGGGCGGAAGCCAGACTGTAAAGGATCTAGAAGAGAGTGAGTGGAAAGGTAACAGGTGAGGCGAGAATAGACGAGGCGCTCCAAGAGTTTGGAGATGAAGGGGAGATTGGAGACTGGTCTGTAGTTACTTGTGCAGGACGGATCAAGAGAAGGTTTTTTTAATAATGGAGTAATGATAGAGTGTTTGAGGGAGGAGGGGAAGATACCAGGAGAGAGAGAGATTTTAGTTCGGTGAGTAGTGACAACCGGAGAGAGGGACTGGAGTAGGTGTGAGGGAAAGGGATCAGTAGGGCAAGTGCTAGGACGAGAAGAAGAGAGCAGCCTGGAGACTTCCTCCTCTGTGACTGGGTCAAATGTGGAAAGTGTGCTGAATGGGATGTGGGGAGGGATGGGAGCTGATCTCTCAGCGGATGTTTTCTATTTCGTCTGTGAAATACGAGGCCAGGTCATCAGCATGAAGGTCTGTGAAAGGGGTCTGTACTTTGGACTGAGGAGTGAGTGAAAGGTGTCAAAGAGCTTTTTTGGATTGTTGGATAGTGAGGAAATAAGGGTAGTGAAGTAGGTCTGTTTGGCAAGGTGATGGGAAGAGTTGTAGGTCCATGACATGAACTTGTAGTGGATGAAGTTTTCTGGTGGGCGGGCTTTCCTCCATAGGCGTTCTGCACTCCTAGAGCATCGCTGAAGAAATCGAGTTTTGGATGTGAGCCAAGGCTGTTTTACTCTGTGTTTGGAGGTTCTGAGGGTGAGGGGTGCTACTTGGTCCAGGGTTCTTCTGAGTGTGTCATTGTACTGCTTTACAGCCAGATCAGGATAGGAAAGTGAGGAGATCAGGGACAGTGACGAGTGTAAGTCAATTGCCTGTAGGTTTCTGAATGTGTGAAAGGTAAGAGTGTGCTGGGGTGGACGAGGGTTTGTGAGCTTGATGGAAAGGGTGTTGTGGTCAGAGAGGGGAAGAGGTGAGTTGTCAAAGTTAGAGATTGAGCAGAGGCGGATAGAGACCAGGTCAAGGGTGTTACCATATTCATGTGTCTCAGAGGATGGGAGCTGTGAGAGACCAAGGGAGGTGGTTAGAGATAGAAGCTGGGATGCAAATGGAGAGGAGGGGCTGTTCATGGGAATATTGACGTCTCCTAGGATGTCGATTGGTAATTCTGAGGACATGAAATGCGCCAGCCAGGCTGAAAAGTGGTCAAGGAACTGGGTGGGTGAGCCTGGTGGACAGTATATGACAGCTACTCTGAGGGAGAGGGGATGGAAGAGCCTGATGGTGTGGACCTCGAAAGATGGGAATGAGAGTGATTGAGCTGGGGGGATGACCTGGAAAGTGCATTGTGGGGACAGGAGTAAACCAACTCCACCACCATGTCTGTTTTTAGGTCTTGGTCAATGGGAAAAGTGTAAACCAATGTGAGAAATGGCAGCAGGGGAAGTAGTGTCAGAATCCTGAATCCAGGTTTCAGTGAGGGCTAGCAGATTAAGAGAGTTCTTGAGAAAGAGGTTGTGGATGTAGGGAAGCTTGTTACATACAGACCGTGGATTCCAGAGAGCACAATTAAAAGAGGGAAGTGAGGGTGTACAACTAATGTTAATAAGGTTAGCAGGGTTTCTATGGGATATCGCCTGAGAGAAGTAGCAGTAGAAGGAGATAGATCAGATGTTTTTTAGAATTGTGGCATGGCTTTTTCTGCAAACCCTGGAGCATGATGGATTGAGATTATTCAGATAGGTGAAAAGAGCCTGGGAGCTGTACATAGGAGAGGGGGGGAGCGAGGGACTGATGTGGTTGAGTGGTGATGGAGGGGGGACGGTAAAAGCATAAAGGATGATAGAGATAGAAATAATGGTCCTGGTTCAAACAGAAAGTGTCAGAGTAGTTTACCTGCCTCCTGCCCTGACTAACTGCCATTGAAATAACTTCCCAGCACTTAACAACGATGGCACTTTGCGTAAGATGGCACGCATGCAAGCACCCCACACAAATTAAAAGAAACCTGATGACAAGGTAAACATTCACACAGCTCACATACCACTCAGGAGCAATTAATGTATCATATTAGGCGGAGGAATCGTTTCTTCAGGATCATCTCCTCTGTAGGCTGTTTCTTAATTCACTTAGTCATCAGGGGACTGTGATCAAGAAACCAAAGGCTTCAGTATGATACGGACTTCCAGCATGGTGTGTCCGGGCATGGCATAGTGCACTATCATAGTCCCCTGATGACTAAGTGAATTAAGAAACGCGTTGGGAGGTCTAAGAACATATAAGGTCAGATTGTTGCCATTTGAGGAATATTGTGAGGCTGGAGTGTCTGCCCCCTCCTCTATCGGACAACATTTTTTTGTTTCATTTACCACAGTGAGGCCTAACCAATGGTCTTGGTGATATTCCTGATCACTGTAGATTAATGTGCAATATATCTTGGTGTACACATTGGCGTGACAACTGGTGATTTCTTGTCACCTCCAATACTATCATTTACGGTGGGGGACCCTCCTACCGTGTCTGTTTGTCCTATTTGGTAATAGTAGGAGCTCGATATTTGCTCTAATCACCTTAGGTTGGTTTTACAACCGTCTATGTCGTGTGGTTAAAAAATCTTTTTAATTATTAGTGATTAAAAGTGATATTTTAATTGTTACCACATTATTAACTATACCATTTGCTTGGCTGTTTTATACTACTATTGGTAAGCATTGACACAATCATTTCTTCCTGATTTTGGTAATTGGCAACAGCTGTGTCCAGGCCAACCCAGCTATAAAATGATCAAGTTAAGTTTCCCGTAAAGGAAATCGGTAAAAGTAAAAAAAAAAAAATAAAAAAATCTACAATGCCAGAAATGCTGAGTGTGTTATTAACCAGTCCTCCCAAGAACAAACTAAAAGGCTATATTAAAAAACACCATTTGCCCTAAAGTACCAATAAATTTATCAACTCATCCAATATAACACAACCCCTCATACTGATTCAGTGAAAAAAATAAGTTACGGCTCTTAAAATATGGCAGCATAAAAAAAAAAGGTTAAAAAAAAAAAGGTTTTTATTGCGTAGGAGTAGATTAAATTCCATATAAAAATTTGGTAATGCCGATAAAACATGACATACAGTGGGTACGGAAAGTATTCAGATCCCTTTAAATTTTTCACACTTTGTTGCATTGCAGCCACTTGGTAAATTCAAAAAAGTTCATTTTTTTCTGAATGTGCACTATACACCCCATCTTGACAGAAAAAAAAACAAATGTAGAAATTTTTGCAAATTGTTTAAACATGAAAAACTGAAATATCACATGGTCATAAGTATTCAGACCCTTTACTCAGTATTGAGTAGAAGCACCCTTTGGAGATAGTATAGCCATGAGTCTTCTTGGGGATGATGCAACAAGTTTTGCACACCTGGATTTGGGGATCCTCTGCCATTCTTCCTTGCAGATCCTCTCCAGTTCCGTCAGGTTGGATGGTGAACAGCCATTTTCAGGTCTCTCCAGAGATGCTAAATTGGGTTTAGGTCAGGGCTCTGGCTGGACCAGTCAAGAATGGTCACAGAGTTGTTCTGAAGCCACTTCTTTGTTATTTTAGCTGTGTGCTTAGAGTCATTGTCTTGTTGGAAGGTGAACCTTTGGCTAAGTCTGAAGTCAAGAGAACTCGAAGAGGTTTTCTTCCAGGATATCTCTGTACTTGGCTGCATTCATCTTTCCTTCAATTGCAACAACCAGTTGTCATGTCGCTGCAGCTGAAAAACACCCCCATAGCATGATGCTGCCACCACTATGTTTCACTATTGGGATTGTATTGGACAGGTGATGAGCAGTGACTGGTTTTCTCCATACATAACGCTTAGCATTATCACCAAAAACTTCTATCTTCGTCTCATCAGACCGGGAATCTTATTTCTCATAGCCTGGGAGTCCTTCATGTGTTTTTTTGCAAACTCTATGTGGGCTTTCATATGTCTTGCACTGAGGAGAGGCTTCCGTCAGGCCACTCTGCCATGAAGGCCCGACTGATGGAGAGCTGCAGTGATCGTTGACTTTGTGCAACTTTCTCCTATCTCCCTACTGCATCTCTGGAGCTCAGTCACAGTAATCTTGGGGTATTGTGTACCTCTCTCACCAAAGCTCTTCTCCCATGATTGCGCAGTTTGGTTGGATGGCCATGTCTAGGAAGAATTCTGGTGGTCCCAAACTTGTTCCATTTTAGGATTATGGAGGCCACTGTGCTCCTAGGAATCTTGAGTACAGCAGAAATTCTTTTGTAACCTTGGCCAGATCTGTGCCTTGCCACAATTCTGTCTCTGAGCTACTTGGGCAGTTCCTTTAACCTCTTGATTCACATTTGGTCTGAAATGCCCTGTGAGCTGTAAGGCCTTTCCAAATCATGTCCTATCAGTTTAATTAAATACAGCTGAACTCCAATGAAGGAGTAGAACCATCTCAAAGAGGATCACAAGGAAATGGACAGCATGTGACTTAAATGTAAGTGTCTGAGCAAAGGGTCTGAATACTTTTGACCATGTGATATTTCAGTTTTTCTTGTTTAAAAGCATTTATTAAAAATGTCTACATTTGTTTATTTTCTGTCAAGATGGGGTGCAGAGTGTACATTAATGAGAAAAAAAAATGAACTTTTTTGAATTTACCAAATGGCTGCAATGAAACAAATTGAAAAATTTAAATGGCTGCAATGAAACAAATTGAAAAATTTAAACGGGTCTGAATAGTTTCCGTACCCACTGTAACAGGTCTTAACAAGGGAAAAGAGATAACAGCTATAAAATCCTATAAAAAAAAACAAAACTATGGTGGAACAGTTTGAAAGCCCTTTAAATTGAAAGCAAATCCCCACGATCACTCAAAACTATATAAAATTATAAAACTTTAATTACGCTTTAAAGTTTTCTGAAATTGTTTTACTTTAAAAATCTTAGCTCCGTACAGCCGGAACCCAGTTTCACCTTCCTGATCAGGCCAAATTTTTCAAATCTGACCAGTGGCACTTTATCATGTAATAACTCAGGAATGCTTTTCAACTAACCCAAGAGATTCTGAGACAGTTTTTTATTTGACATATTGTACTTCGTGATAGGTTGATACGATTATAAAAATTTCAAACGGACGGGGGCGTGTCCGGAACTCCATGGTGCAGGACGTCTGAGGACTGAGCTCGGTCACCCGGGATCATCTTAGCACATTTACATAAGCTTGGAGGAGTCACAATGGGGAAAAAGAAACCCCCAAAGAATGCTAAAGATCCAGGGACCCCAGCGCCACTCACCCTGGACCCATATTTGACAAGGGAGCCGCTGGGGGAGCAGGAACAGGAGGCCGCACGGACAGCAGGAGTGATTCATCATCTTCCTACCCAGACGACTACAGTGGCGGTGAATGAAGAGGGAACAGCGCGGGGATCGCCTGCATGTGACGAGAAAGGAGGAAGCAGCGAGGAGCAAGGACCTGTGGATGTCGGCAGGCGGGCGGTCTCCCTCGTGGCCAAGATGGCGGCAGTGGATAAGACGCGCTGTCACTCACCTGCAGCCCAGCGGAAGCTATGAAGCGGGGAGCGAGGAAGCGGTGAGCCAGATTATACTCCATGTCCCCGACCCACCACGCCAGGTGAGCAACTGACGGTGGAGGTATTAGAGCGCGGCGGCGGCTGGAGCCCTGCAGCACACGTGGATGCTGGGCTGGGAGACACAGGAGACACAGAATGGGCTGCTGGAGGTCTGGAGCTGGGAGGCAGTGGCTCTGGGTGATCAGAGGGCCAAGCGGAGGGTGACAGGGAGGCATTGGAGGCCAGAAAAACAGCCTTACAGATTGCTGGAGTCCCCCAGCCCCCATGGGACAATACTATAATGAACGGGAATGATTCCCTGTCTTTCCCACTGGAGCCACCAATGTTACAAAACGAGACCCTCACCCCCAGGCCCCAAAGAGCCCATAAGCCAACCAGGGGTCAGGGGCTGCAGGGCTTGGGTCCTATGGACCAATACAGAGGGGCCCCTGGGTCGCCCTTTGACCCTCTGTGTATAGCTGACACCAGGAAAAAGGCCCAGGAGAGTGCAGCGCCCAGCCCTTCTACCACTCAGCCTATGTACGTCCCTGCAGAATGGTGGGAGCATGTTCGTCAGCTCCCTACCAAGACAGATTTTCAAACACTCATTTCAGAAGTAAAAAATGCTTGCAGATCTGAAATAGCGGCGGTTCGGCAGGACGTCGTTTCCATCTCTAAGAGAATAAATCAGCTGGAAAACGATCATAATGAAGCTAGAACAACCATCCGCCACTTCCAGTCCCAAACTTCCTCTCAAGCAGACGTCATATGGGAGCTACAGCGCCATATTGAGGATTTGGACAACAGAGGCAGGCGCCATAATATACGGGTCAGGGGAGTGCCTGAGTCCCAAGCGAAGGAGGACGTTACGGCAATTTTGCAGACCATATTCAACTCGCTCCTGCAGCGGCCTCCTGACAACCCAATCCCCATGGATAGAGCGCACAGGGCCCTACGCCCTAAAAATCTGAAAGGGAATCAGAGATATATTATCTGCCATATCATTGATTTTCAACTCAAAGAAGAAATAATGTTCAAAGCACGACCGATAAAACAAGTGATGTACCGAGGCACCAAAATGCAGTTATTTCTAGATCTCTCATGGATAACATTGCAGCAGCGGAAGGCCCTTCGCCCACTACTGTCGTCCCTGAAGGACAACCATATTATTTACAGATGGGGGTTCACGTTTAGCCTCCCCGCACGGCGAGGGGAGACATTGGCTAGCCTTCGGATCCCCAGCGATCTTGAGCCTTTCTGCAGGGCCTTCGACCTTCCCGTACCGGACCTGCCAGACTGGACTATGCCCCAGCAGATGCCGCCGCTTCCTCAGACCTGGCAGTCGGCTACCACATCACGCAAGCGGCGATCCAAGAGCGCGAGGGAAGAAGAACCTACTTGATGTGATCGCCCGTGGACTTACGGTTACCTATAGCACGCATTTCTTCCTATTGGGTCTACTGTTTTCCATATCTTTGTGATTTTTCCTCTTTAGAAAATCCCGGGGGGGGGGGGGGGTTGGGCCGATGTGTCTGGTTTGTGGAGTTTTGCCATTCACCCACTGGCAGGGTTGTACTAATTTGTTTGCACTTTGGTTTATGGTGCAGGTTATATTTGATGTGATACTCTCTATTTTGAGTAAATATAAAAGTCGACTCTGGTACTGGGATAGTGGACGGTTAATTTTGACTGTCATACACTTATCTCAGACTCAAAAATTCCTATCTCACAGTTAAACATGGTTATGTTTTTGGTTGTTATTGTATGTCTTGGTTATAGCCACAGGTATGCAAATTACCACAGTACATTGGTTTTACCACAGAAGAGCCCATGGGGTACGCTTATCACACACACTAAGCGAAACTATCAGACACTAGCCTTTACATTAGCATATGGCGAGGTCACGAGATGGCTAAGTAAGGCTATGTGCGCACAGTGCGTTTTTCGCGGCGTTTTTGCGACGCAGGTGCGTTTTTGTGCGTTTTTAGCGGCCAAAAACGCACAAAAACGCAGCGTCAAAAAGACGCAGTGTGCGAACCTAGCCTTAATGAGCATTAATGTTAAGGGGTTGAACTCTGATGTGAAGAGGAGGTTGGCTCTCCAGGAGATGCGGAAATCAAGGGCTGCAGTGGTGTTCCTACAGGAAACACACTTCACAGTAAAAAGTTCTTTTAATTTCACCCGCCATTGGTTTCCTCAATCCTTCTCAGCCACAAACGCAAAGAAGAAAGCGGGGGTGGCCATATTGATTTCTCGCACGTGCCCGTTTCAAATGAGTAAGTGCGAGGCAGATCCCTCTGGTCGCTTCCTGATTGTACAGGGTACCTTAAATGGGAGACGGTTAATCCTATGTAACCTCTATGTTCCCAACACTAACCAAATTAGATTTGTTTCCTCTGTCCTGTCACGACTTCCATCGGATCGTGGGGTCATGCTCATTATAGGGGGGGATTTTAATATGGTATTTTCGGAGACAGCAGACAGATTGCTTGCATCCTCACACCCTGCAGGCGCACATAGATCATCACAATTATCTACTGGGTTCCGCAGACTGATCCGTAGACACCAGTTGTATGACCTCTGGAGAAAAGACAATCCAACAGCAAGACAATACACCTTCTATTCACACCCTCATAATTCACATAGTAGAATAGACTATTTTTTCGGCAATATTCCCACACTCAGAACACTTCAACAGGCACAAACTGGCAGTATCACCTGGTCAGACCATGCCCCCATACTCGTGTCTCTGGATCTAACGGCTGCACCCCTAAAACGAACCCACTGGAGACTCAATGAGTCCTTATTGACTAATACTTCCTGTCGAGAATCCCTTCGCCAGGCCATACGGAATTATTTTATGGAAAATTCTCAGTCCCTTCCAACCTTTCCGATGATATGGGAAGCCCACAAGGCAGTTATCAGGGGGGAGTGCATAGCCCTCTCCTCTAAGCATAAAAAAGACTCAACAACTTTACCACCAATATGAAAGGGATCTGCAAAGGGCAGAGGAGCATCTATGTGCCCATCCTACCAAAACTCGCCTGAAAGAAGTGATAGATTTGAGATCTAAACTAAAAGAGATTGCGCATGGGCACATAGAAAAACTCCTCCGGTACTCCCGCCAAAAATATTGTGAATATGGGAATAAATCGCACACGATGCTAGCTAGAAAGCTTAGAGATCAAGCGATAGCTTCTGGCCCTTGTGCCATAAAAGACACTTCAGGCACTCCTCATTAAAACCCCATAAAAATAGCCCAATTGTTTCATGCATACTATACCTCTTTATACTCTATTCCACCGCCGTTTCCGATGTCCCAGCCAGATAGAAAAAAAATAGTGGATGATTATTTGACTGCCTGCCACCTCCCAAAAATTATCTCAGGAGGCATTGGAAGAACTCAAATCGGAAAATAATACCAGAGGAGATACATCAAATTATCAAAGACCTACCAGGTTATAAAGCCCCGGGCCCCGATGGGTTCACTTACCTATACTATAAAGACCTTTGTAGAAGAGCGGTCTCCTCATCTGACACATCTCTTCAACCTTTTTATGGAGGGTGTAGACATTCCAAACACATTTCTACACTCCTATATAACTATTATTCCCAAAGCAGGTAGGGACCCAATGGATTGTGCGAGCTACCGCCCGATTAGCCTCTTAAATTCCGATCTTAAAATATTTACTAAATTGTTAGCTGAACGTCTAAATAATTGGCTCCCGCATCTGGTGCACAAAGACCAGGCGGGGTTTGTGCGCTACCGTCAGACAACACTCGTAGGATTCTGGACCTGGTGGAGGTGGTGAATAGAGAGGGAGTAAAAGCACTTCTCCTGGGTCTAGATGCGGAGAAGGCCTTCGACAGGCTGGACTGGTCCTACATGTTTTCTGTGTTGGGCCACTTTGGACTGTCGGGGCCATTTGTCTCTGCATTAAGAGGCTTATACTCATCACCAGCGGCGATAATTCGCCTCCCCCACGCACATTCAGAATCCCTCTCTATCCGGAATGGGACTCGGCAGGGATGCCCATTGTCCTCTCTGTTATATGTACTTAGCATTGAACCACTGGCGGCTCAAATCTGGCGGCTCAAATCCGACTTAATCCAGACATCATGGGGGTTAAGGTTCGGGGAAAATCCTTTAAGGTGGCCCTATTTGCGGACAATGTCTTGCTGTCCCTGACTAATCCGGTCATCTCCCTACCAAACTTACATGCAGTCCTAGCCCAATATGCTAGGTTCTCGGGGTATAAACTCAACTCGGATAAAACGGAGGCCTTACCCCTCAATATTCCAGAGGCTAAATTACGTTTCTCTAAAACAAAACTTTAAATATTCCTGGCGTTCGGATTCCCTGCGATACTTGGGAGTTAAAATAACCCCCAGTTAAAAAACAATATACCAGGCAAATTTCCCACCCCTGATTCGAGATGTTGAAAATAGCCTAAGGAAGTGGTCTTCCCTGCAGATCTCTCTCTTGGGTAAAATAGCCACAATAAAAATGTCAATAATCCCTAAATTTCTGTATTTGTTTGAAACACTCCCGATGCGGATTCCCATGGGAGTGCTGAAAAAGGTCCAGTCAATACTTATGCAATTCATTTGGCATTCGGGAAGACACCGCATCCAGGACTCGGTCCTATGTACACCTCGTACAAGGGGGGGGCCTGTCGTGCCCGAATCTTATACTCTATTACTATTCTTCTCACTTGCGGACCTTGGCCTCCTGGACAACTTTGCCAGCCTATAACAAATGGACAGAGATAGAGAAGCTATGGATGGCACCTTTTCACCCAGGTTCTCTAATCTGGGGTCGCCCTAGTGAAACTCCTTCCAAAAACCTTTTTGGGCCCAATGGCGTTTATAAGAGAATTGTGGCGGCAGTGTAGGATAAAGTTCCAGCTGGCGACGCAGTCAACTCTGTTGACTCCTTTCTTGTTTACTCCGCACCTGACGGAGGGCATGACTCCAGGGGTGGTGGGGAAGTGGACAAAAGCGGGCCTTTACTGCTTTCGTGATATAGTCAACCCATTCACACTAAAATTAAAGCCATTTTCGGATCTACGACACCAATACAAATTACCTTTCCACCTATACTTCTCATACCAACAGATAACACATTTCTTCTCAGACATTATGGGACAGATGACGGTACGTCGCCCTTCGGCATTGGAGATCCTCTGCTCGGGGAGTACTTCGACCAGAGGTCTAATCTCAGCCATTTATAACATATTGGTGGGTGGGCATTCATCAGATATAGTGAAGCACACATACATGAAGAGATGGGAGGGTTGGGTCGGACGACCTCTGTCGGATGCACTCTGATCGGTGGTATGGGCTAGGACATTCCGGTCCTCAATCAGCACTCTATAAAGGAGAATCAAGTTAAGGTCCTTATGACATGGTACCACACTCCAGAGCTCCTGCATAAGTTCGACTCCGCCTACCCAGATGTATGTTGAAGATGTGGACTTAGCGGAGCATCCTTATACCATATATTCTGGACATGCCCGGCTATCAATGGTTTTTGGGAGGAGGTGGAGTCCCTGATGAGTAGACTGGTAGGTAGAAGTGTGGGTAGGGACCCAGTCGTGTACTTGCTAAATGCCCTACCGCAGTCTTTAAGTAAACCTGAATTAAAATTACTACTCCATATCCTCACAGCCGCCAAATGTCTAATATCACTATTCTGGAGAAGGGTGGCCCCACCGTCTATCTCAGATCTCTATGCTCGGATAAAGGACGTTAGAAATATGGAGAGGTTGACAGCCCAGCTCCAAAATACAATGGACGGTTTTACAGCAATATGGTCTTTATGGGATGACTTCGGAAATACTTTCCAAATTTGATGGCTGAATAAGTATTTAATGTAGTTGGTACTTCGGTTTTATACAAAACTGAGGAGATGTATGCACATATTTAGGGATCCCTTAATTATAATATTGAGCTCCTTCTCCTTTCCGAGTCAGATGTGTGATGTGAAGCTACTCACCCTTCACTTGATTTTTAATAGGTTCACTATATAATGTATCTATTTGCATACTTGGGAAATGTTCCTTTTACATGTATTATGTTATTTCCTTGTATTGTGACACATATGTAAAAAATCTTTTTCAAAACTAAAAAGTTGATAAAAAAAAATTTCAAACATTTGTCAAATTTGAAAACAATTGCAATTTTCGACCTTGGGAGTTTTTATGCCCTTAATACAGATATCCATACTGATAAAATAATAAATAACATTTGCCACATTTCAACATTACAACAGCATAAGTTTTTTAAAAAAAAAAATTGTTAGGTTAAAGGTTAAAGGTTTAGTAGCTATTTATCCAACAATTTAAAAAATCTATTTTATTAGGGGCCACTTTAAATTTGAAGTGACTTTTAAAGGGCCTGAATGTCAAAATGCCAAAAAGTGACCCCATTATAAAACATGCAGCCTTCAACTTATTTAAAACCACATTTAGAAAGTTTCTTAACCGTTAAGCTACTTCACAGGAATTAAACACAGTGGAAACAAAAAATGAAAAAGTTATTTTCTACAAAAAAAGGTTACTTAAGCCCTAAGTTTTTCCTTTTCACAAAGGCAATAAGAGAAAAGGGACAATACAATTTGTTGTGCAATTTCGTTCAACACAACAAAACTCCATACGAGGTCAGAAACTACTGTTTGGGCGCACAGTAGGGTTTGGAAGGGAAGAAGTGCTGTTTGAATTTCAGAGTGTAATTTTTGATGTAAAAAATTGCGGACACCATTTTGCATTTGAAGACCCCCTGACATGCCAAAACAGAGCCGCCCTTACAAGTGATCCCATTTTGGAACGTACATCCCTCAAAGTATTTAGAATGTTATTAGCATATTGATCCCATGAGTGCTTCACAAAATTTTATAATAATATTTATCAGTAAAAAGGAAAGATTACATTTCTTCCACAAAAATATTGCTTTAGCCCAAAGTTTCTCATTTTCACAAAGGTAACAGGAGAAAATGTAACACACAATTGTGCAATTTCTCCCAATTACGCAGATACGCATATTTGGTCAGAATCTACTGTTTGGGCACACAAACCGGCTCAGAAAGGAAAAGGAGGACTATTTAAATTTTGGAGCGCTATGTTACATTTGGGTAGCCCCTGATGTGCCAACACAACAGAAAACTCCACAAGTGACCCTCAAGGAATTTATCTAGGGATGTGAAGAGCATTTTAATCCAACAGGTGATTTACAGAATTTTATAACATTGAGCTGTAAAAATGAAGAATTACAATTACAATGTTGTTTTAGCCCCAAGTTATTAATTTTCAAAATGGACCAAAGAAGGGAATTTTGTTTAATTACCGTAAATTCCTTTTCTTCTAGCTCCTATTGGGAGACCCAGACAATTGGGTGTATAGCTTCTGCCTCCGGAGGCCACACAAAGTATTACACTTTAAAAGTGTAACCCCTCCCCTCTGCCTATACACCCTCCCGTGCATCACGGGCTCCTCAGTTTTGGTGCAAAAGCAGGAAGGAGGAAACTTATAAATTGGTCTAAGGTAAATTCAATCCGAAGGATGTTCGGAGAACTGAAAACCATGAACCAAAAGAACAATTCAACATGAACAACATGTGTACACAAAAGAACAACCAGCCCGAAGGGCACAGGGGTGGGTGCTGGGTCTCCCAATAGGAGCTAGAAGAAAAGGAATTTACGGTAAGTAAACAAAATTCCCTTCTTTGTCGCTCCATTGGGAGACCCAGACAATTGGGACGTCCAAAAGCAGTCCCTGGGTGGGTAAAAGAATACCTCGATAAAAAGAGCCGAAACGACCCCCTCTTACAGGTGGGCAACCGCCGCCTGAAGGACTCGCCTACCTAGACTGGCGTCTGCCGAAGCATAGGTATGCACCTGATAGTGTTTCGTGAAAGTGTGCAGACTAGACCAGGTAGCTGCCTGACACACCTGCTGAGCCGTAGCCCGGTGCCGCAATGCCCAGGACGCACCCACGGCTCTGGTAGAATGGGCTTTCAGCCCTGAAGGAAGCGGAAGCCCAGAAGAACGGTAGGCTTCAAGAATCGGTTCCTTGATCCACCGAGCCAAGGTTGACTTGGAAGCCTGCGAACCCTTACGCTGGCCAGCGACAAGGACAAAGAGCGCATCTGAACGGCGCAGGGGCGCCGTGCGAGACACGTAGAACCGGAGTGCTCTCACTAGATCTAATGAGTGCAAATCCTTTTCACATTGGTGAATTGGATTAGGGCAAAATGAAGGTAAGGAGATATCCTGATTGAGATGAAAAGGAGATACCACCTTAGGGAGAAATTCCGGGACAGGACGCAGAACCACCTTATCCTGGTGAAAAACCAGGAAGGGGGCTTTGCATGACAGCGCTGCAAGCTCCGACACTCTTCGGAGTGATGTAACTGCCACTAGAAATGCCACCTTCTGCGAAAGACGTGATAAAGAGACATCCCGCAGCGGCTCGAAAGGTGGTTTCTGAAGAGCCGTTAGCACCCTGTTAAGGTCCCAGGGTTCCAGCGGACGCTTGTAAGGTGGGACTATCTGGCAAACTCCCTTCAGGAACGTGCGGACCTGCGGAAGCCTGGCCAGGCGCTTTTGAAAAAATACGGAGAGCGCCGATACTTGTCCCTTGAGAGAGCCGAGTGACAAACCCTTGTCCATTCCGGATTGAAGGAATGAAAGAAAAGTGGGTAAGGCAAACGGCCATGGAGGAAAACCGTTATCAGAGCACCAGGATAAGAAGATCTGCCAAGACCTGTAATAGATCTTGGCGGACGTTGGTTTCCTGGCCTGTCTCATAGTGGCAATGACATCCTGAGATAACCCTGAAGACGCTAGGAGCCAGGACTCAATGGCCACACAGTCAGGTTGAGGGCCGCAGAATTCAGATGGAAAAACGGCCCTTGTGACAGCAAGTCTGGGCGGTCTGGAAGCGCCCACGGTTGACCCACCGTGAGATACCACAGATCCGGGTACCACGACCGCCTCGGCCAATCTGGAGCGACGAGAATGGCGCGACGACAGTCGGACCTGATCTTGCGCAGCACTCTGGGCAGCATCGCCAGAGGAGGAAATACATAAGGCAGTCGAAACTGCGACCAATCCTGAACTAATGCGTCCGCCGCCAGAGCTCTGTGATCTTGAGACCGGGCCATGAATGCCGAGACTTTGTTGTTGTGCCGTGACGCCATGAGATCGACGTCCGGCGTTCCCCAGCGGCGACAGATCTCTCGAAACACGTCTGGGTGAAGAGACCATTCCCCCGCGTCCATGCCCTGACGACTGAGAAAATCTGCTTCCCAGTTTTCTACGCCCGGGATGTGAACTGCGGAGATCGTGGAGGCTGTGGCTTCCACCCACTGCAGAATCCGCCTGACTTCCTGGAAGGTATGACGACTGCGCGTGCCGCCCTGGTGGTTGATGTATGCGACGGCAGTGGCGTTGTCCGACTGTATACGGATCTGTCTGCCCTCCAGCCACCGATTGAAAGCCAATAGGGCTAGATACACTGCCCTTATCTCCAGAACATTGATCTGAAGAGAAGACTCTACCGGAGTCCAGGTTCCCTGAGCCCTGTGGTGGAGGAAAACCGCTCCCCACCCTGACAGGCTCGCGTCCGTGGTGACCACAGCCCAGGTTGGGGGTAGGAAGGATTTTCCTTGCGATAGAGAATTGGGAAGGAGCCACCACTGAAGAGACGTCTTGGTTGCAAGGGAAAAAGACGTTCCTGTCGAGGGAAGTCGACCTCCTGTCCCATTTTCGGAGAATGTCCCATTGGAGTGGCCGCAGATGGAATTGCGCGAACGGCACTGCCTCCATCGCTGCCACCATCTTCCCCAGGAAGTGCATGAGGCGCCTCAAGGGGTGTGACTGACCCCGAAGAAGAGATTGCACCCCTGCCTGCAGAGAAAGCTGTTTGTCCAGCGGTAGCTTGACTACCGCTGACTGTGTATGAAACTCCATCCCGAGGTAAGTCAGTGATTGGGTCGGTGTCAACTTGGATTTTGGGAAGTTGATGATCCACCCGAACTGCTGGAGAGTCGCCAGAGCGACGGTAAGGCTGTGTTGACACGCCACCCGAGAAGGTGCCCTGACTAGGAGATCGTCTAAGTAGGGAATCACCGAGTGGCCCTGAGAGTGTAGGACCGCCACAACGGATGCCATGACTTTGGTGAACACCCGTGGGGCTGTCGCCAGGCCGAAAGGCAATGTCACGAACTGAAGGTGTTCGTCCCCGATGGCGAAACGCAAGAAGCGTTGATGTTCGGGTGCGATCGGCACATGGAGATAAGCATCCTTGATGTCGATCGATGCTAGGAAGTCGACTTGTGACATCGATGCGATGATCGAGCGGAGAGATTCCATCCGAAACCGTCTGGTGCTCACATGTCTGTTGAGTAGTTTGAGGTCCAGAACGGGACGGAATGATCCGTCCTTCTTTGGCACCACGAACAAGTTGGAGTAAAAGCCGCGACCATGTTCCTGAGGGGGAACGGGGATCACAACTCCTTCTGTCTTCAGAG
The DNA here is from genome assembly GCF_048569485.1 of Anomaloglossus baeobatrachus. NCBI lineage: Eukaryota > Metazoa > Chordata > Amphibia > Anura > Aromobatidae > Anomaloglossus > Anomaloglossus baeobatrachus. Next base: position 303,099,064 of record NC_134358.1, read on the forward strand.
CGTCCACTGCCTGAAAAAGTGCGTCGGCCCGAGCGGGGGGCGGAGAGGTTCTGAAGAAACGAGTCGGAGGACGAGAGCTGAACTCTATCCTGTAACCGTGAGACAGAATGTCTCTCACCCATCGGTCTTGAACATGTGGCCACCAGGCGTCGCAAAAGCGGGAGAGCCTGCCACCGACCGAGGATGCGGTTCGGGGATGCCGAGAGTCATGAGGAGGCCGCCTTGGAGGCAGTGCCTCCGGCGGCTTTTTGGGGGCGTGACTTAGACCGCCACGCATAGGAGTTCCTCTGGCCTTTCTCCGGCCTGCTGGACGAAGAGGATTGGGACTTGGCGGAGGGACGAAAGGACCGAAACCTCGATTGTATTTTCCGTTGCTGAGGTCTCTTCGGTTTGGACTGGGGTAAGGAGGAGTCCTTTCCCTTGGATTCCTTAATAATCTCATCCAATCGTTCGCCAAACAATCGGTCGCCAGAAAACGGCAAACCGGTTAAGAACCTCTTGGAAGCCGAGTCTGCCTTCCATTCGCGCAGCCACATGGCCCTGCGGACTGCCACAGAATTAGCGGATGCCACCGCTGTACGGCTAGAAGAGTCTAGGACTGCGTTCATGGCGTAGGAAGAAAAAGCTGACGCCTGAGAAGTCAAAAGACGCAACCTGCGGAGCAGAATTACGTGTGACCGCATTAATCTCAGCCAGACAAGCTGAGATAGCTTGGAGTGCCCACACGGCTGCAAAGGCCGGGGCAAAAGACGCGCCCGTGGCTTCATAGATGGATTTCACCAGGAGCTCTATCTGCCTGTCAGTGGCATCTTTTAGCGATGAGCCATCTGCAACCGATACCACAGATCTAGCCGCCAATCTAGAGACTGGAGGATCCACCTTGGGACACTGAGCCCAACCCTTAACTACGTCAGAGGGGAAGGGGTAACGTGTGTCAGTAAGGCGCTTAGTAAAGCGCTTGTCCGGAACCGCTCTGGGCTTCTGGACAGCATCTCTGAAGTTAGAGTGATCGAAAAACGCACTCTGTGTACGTTTGGGGAACCGAAACTGGTGTTTCTCCTGCTGAGAAGCCGACTCCTCTACAGGTGGAGGCGGGGGAGATAGATCTAACACCTGGTTGATGGACGAGATAAGATCATTTACTAAGGCGTCCCCTTCAGGTGTATCAAGATTGAGGGCAACGTCAGGGTCAGAGCCCTGAGCTGCGACGTCCGCCTCGTCCTCCAGAGAGTCCTCAAGCTGGGAACCCGAGCAGCGTGAAGAAGTCGGGGAAGATTCCCAGCAAGCCCGCTTAGCCGGTCTGGGACTGTGGTCCGGGCAGGAGTCCTCCACGTGAGACCTAGGGCCCACCCTGGGAGCGCGCTGCGGCGCGGACCGAGAGGGGCCTGGAGGCGACGATCCAACAGGGCCCGGGGCCTGTGTAAGGACCGGTCTGGACTGCAAAGCTTCTAGCAGCTTGGCAGACCATTTGTCCATAGACTGAGCCATGGATTGTGAAAGTGACTCAGAGAGTTTCTCAGCAAAAACGGCAAACTCTGTCCCTTTCGCCTGGACAGGGGGAGCAGGGGGGGGGTCTACCTGAGCCGAGGGGCCCACTAGTGACCGAGGCTCCGGCTGAGCAAGCGAAACAGGGGTCGAGCATTGCTCACAGTGAGGGTAGGTGGAACCCGCAGGTAACATAGCCGCACAAGAGGTACAGGTCGCAAAAAAACCCTGTGCCTTAGCACCCTTGCTCCTTGTGGACGACATGCTGTTGTCTCCTAGGAGAGTGATCACTGAGGGTATATGGGAAAGGGTATACAGCCCGACCGAACAGAAATATATATATAGAATACGTATCTATTCCGGCACCCTAGGGGGACCAGCACCGGGTGACCGGTGTGGCTTACCGACCGCTAAAAAGCGGAGTGTGTGTCCTCCAGATTCCCTGCCTTAGGTCTTCCCTGATAATCCTCCACCGGCAGAATGCCAAAAAAATGGCTGCCGGAGCTCTCAGGGGAGGAGTGGAGCCGTGGGCGGCGCTAGGAAAGTGCGGGAATCTGGGGTCCCCACAGTGATCAGTGAGGGGGGAGGAAACATACAGGATGCTCCGGCCCTCACATCCGACGTCAGGTCGGCATTCCCGCCCTTACCCATGACAGGCAGGCCCGGGGGCGGGATTTTTGCTACTAGGCCGCGATGAAGCCGGGGACTAAATTTAAGACCGCGGCCGACAAGCAGGCGCGGTCGGCGCGGAAGTCCGCCGGTCTTCACAAATCAGCAGCTGCTGCAGCGTCCGGGAAGAAGGCGCTCCATGCACAGTCCCCATGGGGACACAGAGTACCTTAGAGATGCAGGGCCCGGTCCCTGAGGATGAATAGACTCCTGTCCGGCAGATTCCCACAGGGGCTGCGGAGGGAGCACGGTCCCAGTAATGGATGACCGGTCAGGATCCCACTTCTCCCAGAGCCGCTAAGGGATGGTGAAGGAAACGGCATGAGGCTCCGGCCTTTGTACCCGCAATGGGTACCTCAACCTTAACAGCACCGCCGACGTAGTGGGGTGAGAAGGGAACATGCCGGGGGCCCCGTGGGGGCCCTCTTTTCTTCCAACCGATATAACTAATCTGAGAATACATGAGTGGATGTGTGCCTCCTTCCACACAAAGCATAAAACTGAGGAGCCCGTGATGCACGGGAGGGTGTATAGGCAGAGGGGAGGGGTTACACTTTTTAAAGTGTAATACTTTGTGTGGCCTCCGGAGGCAGAAGCTATACACCCAATTGTCTGGGTCTCCCAATGGAGCGACAAAGAAAGTAATGTTTTTTTTCTGAGGTCGCCATTACCCTCTACGTGGTCAAACACTGCTTTTCAGAAAGTGCAAAACTCAGAAGAGAAGCAGCATCATATTTGAGTGCTTTTCTGGAATTGGTTGCGGGTGCCATGTCACATTAGCACAGCCCCAAACATGCGAGAACAGCTGTACTTTCCCATATGTGACCCCATTTTACAAACTACACCCCTCAATGAATTAATGCAGGGGTGCAGTGAGCATATCACCATAGGAGTCACAAAATTTTATACCATTGGGCGGTTAAGGAAAAATAATTTACATACCACTAAAATGTTGTTTTAGGCTCAAATCTTACATTTTCACAAGGGGAAATTGTTTAAAAAAAAAAGCCACAATCTGTTCCACAATTCCTCTAAAAATCAAATGGCGTGCCTTCCCAAGCCCTGCGGTGCGGTCAAACAGGACTGTACAGTCTCTTTGATGAGAGCTCAACCTGCGCACGCGCCACTCCGGGCGTCATCATTTGAACCGGGACTGCGGACAGACTGGGACACTCACCACACAGCCAGCCACCGCAGTCCGCACACCCGCCCGCACAGAGTGGCAGCCAGCAGGCCGCCCACCCACACCGGCCTGCTCCACCACTGACCCGCCGCTGCCACTGACCCGCCGCTATCACCACTAACCAGATGCCGCTGCTAGCGCAGCCTCTGCCTGCTGTGACCCCGCTCCACCACCACTGCCGCCCCCCTCCGGTAAGACAACACCGGAGTATAAGACGGACCGCACTTTTATTTTTTTTTACCTTTTTTTATCTCTAAATTTGGGGTGCATCTTATAATCCGGTGCGTCTTATAAAACGAAAAATACGGTAATTATATTTTGCTGTTTAATGTTAGCTTCATTGAAAAAAAAATATGTTTTCTTTCAAAAATAAGGAAATATCTAAGGGACTATAAACTGTTGAACTGTAGGGTATTTATTGGTATAATTTATTTTTTGTGGGAATTTCATTTATATTTTTGGAATTTTTTTTTTCCAAACTTTTTTTTTTTTTACCTTTTTAACTAGTCTCCCAGGATTGGACATCATCAGAGATGAGCAAACCTGAACAGTACCGTTCGGTGTTCGTACTGAACACGTACTTTAAAAAAAAAAAAAAAAATCACTGTTGATGTTTAGAGTTTGGGTGCTTTACGTACACAAATCTCTCGAGCGAGTCGCATGCAGTATGTGAGAGGCTCGCACTGGGTTAAAATCAGCGTTAACGGATGTAGTGTAAACAAAGAAAAAAATAACCCCTGCCTCTCCCAGAAGTGCTCTGTTTATGGCTGGCTGCATGTGGGCGGAGAGCCAAACATCAGTGACTTCCAATGGAGTTCAGGTCAAGTCCGGTTGAACCAGCAGAACCCCAACTTCCACAGCTCCACTCATCTTTAGACATCATCTTTCCCTGGTCGGACCACTGATCTAATACTCTGCAATGCTTTTACATTGTAGGGCATTAGATCTGTGACTAGCACGCCAGCAAGAAGCGACAGGTCCTGCGCAAGACAGAACCTCACAGGCCTCCATAGCTGGGTGACCCAGCGGCCATTATTCGGTTCGGGGTAACCATAGAAACTATCAGCATGACGTGATCACAATTGCGTTGTTATGATTGAAGCACAAATTGAGCTCTCTCCCTCTACAAGCAGATCGATGCCGCTGTCACTATTGACAGTGGCATCAAAGTGGTTAAGAGGGACTAGCACTGATTACAGACATTACAACAGGGCGTCGGCTATAACACATAGCTGGCACAATCGTATCACCATACATGTAGGGGTTAATACTGAAATATCTGTCAAGAACAAACAATTAAACACCACTCAGTAATTACCAGTCAGAGGACAATGTAGGTGACTGCATGCATTCAGCTTAAAGGGAATCTGTCAGCAGGTTTTTGCTATGTAATCTGAAGACAAATTTCAGAGATGCCTCTCATCACACTGTATGTTGTCGTTTGCCTGCAATGTTTATTTTAGAACCAGAAGATTACCATTGCTGTGACTAGCTGGAGTAAAGGACTTTTCCAACTCACCCCTTCTATGATTAGCAGCTCACTGTCTATAGACATTGTACATATAAAGCCTGGTATGGGTGGGGGCAGCTTTCTCAGCTTTGCTGCATGAATAATTCTAAAATCTTTGATTGTGTCAGAACTGCTACACGCAGTTATCTAAGCGCTATATCTGTGAAATCAGGGTCTCTGTCTATACATCATGCTGCTCTCAGATGAGGTAGGACAAACCTGGTGACAGATTTCCTTTAACAAGTCTTCGCCATAATGTCAGAATAGTGGTGGCCTGCAGTATATGTTGACTAAGCAGCCATTTGTAACTCCTATGCACTTCCACTCAATTCAAATTGAGCACATATTGACCTCTCCACCTAAGTAAATGGCCTCCTTTGCGCATGAACCCCCGCTTAAGTAAGGGTCAGCATAGGGTTTCCTCTAAAATAGGGGACAGCACAGGGACTTCCCATAAGCAGGGGCAAAGAATCAAAATGCTGTGGAGAGAAAAGCGCACATAGGGTCTTATCTGGCAAACAATGCAGGCTTAGAAAATGAAAACAGGTGCTCACCTATGGAAGTTGTGACAGGCACAACTCCTATGTATGCAGTAAATGGTCAAGCAGCAGCCCCGATGATGCAACAGGGAATCATGAATGGATAAGAAAGTCGGGTTTAACACTGCGCTAAAACCATGAAGCCAAACGATGTGATGAATTCTTGGCCTAAATAAAGAAAATATAGCAAAGTCTACATGTTTCAAAGGCATGTCCGCCTTCTTCATCAGGACAAAGGAAAAAACAGCATGATACCAATTGCTACTTGGGGATACATATATATTGAAAAAGAGGCTCCACACCTACACAGGTGATGTCAGTCAGGGAGTGGCTGAACATCACGTGTATGAATAACAGAGAACAGTGGAGAAAAAAATGGAAGAAACAGAAAGAAGAAAAAAAAAAAAAAAAGGAATTGGAAGGGGTTAAAACAGAGGGGTGTACGCAAATGTCTGTAAAAAAAATTTTTTGCTTTCTCTGTTATTCATACACGTGATGTTCAGCCACTCCCTGACTGACATCACCTGTGTAGGTGTGGAGCCTCTTTTTCAATATATATGTATCCCCAAGTAGCAATTGGTATCATGCTGTTTTTTCCTTTGTCCTGATGAAGAAGGCGGACATGCCTTTGAAACATGTAGACTTGGCCTAAATAAAGAAAATATAGCAAAGAATTCATCACATCGTTTGGCTTCATGGTTTTAGCGCAGTGTTAAACCCGACTTTCTTATCCATTCATGATTCCCCATAAGCAGGGGCAGCAGAGGGAACCCCCCTTGCATAGGGGACATCGCAGGAAGCTCCCTTGCATAGGGGGTAGCGCAGGGACCCAACCCTTAAAGGGAACCTGTCACCAGAATTTGGTCTGCTAAACTTAAGGGGTCTTTACACGCTACGACATCGCTAATGCGAACTCGTTGGGGTCACGGAATTTGTGACGCACATCCGGCCGCATTAGCGATGCCGTTGCGTGTGACACCTATTAGCGATTTTGCATCGTTGCAAAAACGTGCAAAATCGCTCATCGGTGACATGGGGGTCCATTCTCAAAAAATCGTTACTGCAGCAGTAACGAGGTTGTTCCTCGTTCCTGCGGCAGCACACATCGCTCCGTGTGACACCGCAGGAACGAGGAAGCTCTCCTTACCTGCCTCCCAGCCGCTATGCGGAAGGAAGGAGGTGGGCGGGATGTTTGTCCCGCTCATCTCCACCCCTCCGCTTCTATTGGGCGGCGATTCAGTGACGCAGCTGTGACGCTAAACGAACTGCCCCCTTAGAAAGGAGGCGGTTCGCCGGTCACAGTGACGTCGCCGGGCAGGTAAGTATGTGTGACATGTCTGGGCAATGTTGTGCGGCACGGGCAGCGATTTGCCCGTGTCGCACAACAGATGGGGGAGGGTACCCACACTAGCGATATCGGTACCGATATCGCAGCGTGTAAAGTAGCCTTTAGACTAGTATCATGTGCTGTATTCTATAAAGCTGCATGTTACCCCCTGACCCTACAGATACTTTTACAAAATCTCCTGCCCTGTATGTATATTGTCCAGTCTGGTCAGATGGGTGTCCTAATCTGCGCCTCCAGTCCCTCCTTACCTGTGCCTCGGACGCCTCCTACGCCATCCGTGTAGGCAGGAAAAATCTTGCACCTGCGCAGACATATTTCCGGCTTACGTCGGCGCACTTTGCTCTGTCCTATTGCGGGCAGAGCCGAAAACATAGGTTCACCTGCACAAACTGGCTAGTTCTCTGCGCAGGGGACAGATTATGCCCGGCAATGTGGATGACGTCATCTGCTTCATCCACATCACCAGGCAAAAGCTTGCGTCTGCACATAGAACTCGCCGGTTTGTGCAGCCGCACCTATGTTTTCAGCTCTGCTCGCAACAGGGCAGAGCGAAGTGCGCCTGAGAATATGGAAATTTTGCACGCCCACGAGGATGGCATCCGAGGCTTCATCCATGTCAATCGGCACAGAGGGCGAAAGGAGGGACAGGAAGTGCAGATTAGGATTTGGGGTCTACAGGTGGGGTCAGGGGGTAACATACACCTTCATGGAATGCAGCACAGATGCTGGCTAAGGTGCTTATGTTAGTTTAGAATGACAAAATCTGGTGACAGGTTCCCTTTAAGCAGGGAGCAGCGACAGGCCTCCCCCCTTAAGCGGTGGGTAGCGCAGGGACCCCCCCACCCCACCCTTAAGCGGTAGGTAGCGCAGGGACCCCCCCACACTTAAGCGGTGGCCAGCGCAGGGACCCCCCCACCCTTAAGCGGTGGCCAGCGCAGGAGGGACCCCCCCACCCTTAAGCGAACGGTGGGCATCGCAGGGACCCCCCCCACCCTTAAGCGAACGGTGGGCATCGCAGGGACCCCCCCAGCCTTAAGCGAGCGGGGGGCAGCGCAGGGACCCCCCCAGCCTTAAGCGAGCGGGGGGCAGCGCAGGGACCCCCCCAGCCTTAAGCGGGGGGCAGCGCAGGGACCCCACCCATCCTTAAGCGGGGGGCAGCGCAGGGACCCCACCCATCCTTAAGCGGTGGCAGCGCAGGAGGGACCCCCCCCACCCTTAAGCGGTGGGCAGCGCAGGGACCCCCCCACCCTTAAGCGAGCGGTGGGCAGCGCAGGGACCCCCCCCATCCTTAAGCGGGGGGCAGCGCAGGGACCCCCCCCATCCTTAAGCGGGGGGCAGCGCAGGGACCCCGCCCCATCCTTAAGCGGGGGGCAGCGCAGGGACCCCCGCCCCATCCTTAAGCGGGGGGCAGCGCAGGGACCCGCCCCATCCTTAAGCGGGGGGCAGCGCAGGGACCCCCGCCCCATCCTTAAGCGGGGGGCAGCGCAGGGACCCCCGCCCCATCCTTAAGCGGGGGGCAGCGCAGGGACCCCCGCCCCATCCTTAAGCGGGGGGCAGCGCAGGGACCCCCGCCCCATCCTTAAGCGGGGGGCAGCGCAGGGACCCCCGCCCCATCCTTAAGCGGGGGGCAGCGCAGGGACCCCCGCCCCATCCTTAAGCGGGGGGCAGCACAGGGACCCCCGCCCCATCCTTAAGCGGGGGGCAGCACAGGGACCCCCGCCCCATCCTTAAGCGGGGGGCAGCGCAGGGACTCCCGCCCCATCCTTAAGCGGGGGGCAGCGCAGGGACCCCCCCCACCCTTAAGCGGTGGGCAGCGCAGGGACCCCCCACCCTTAAGCGGTGGGCAGCGCAGGGACCCCCCACCCTTAAGCGGTGGGCAGCGCAGGGACCCCCCACCCTTAAGCGGTGGGCAGCGCAGGGACCCCCCACCCTTAAGCGGTGGGCAGCGCAGGGACCCCCCACCCTTAAGCGGTGGGCAGCGCAGGGACCCCCCACCCTTAAGCGGTGGGCAGCGCAGGGACCCCCCACCCTTAAGCGGTGGCCAGCGCAGGGACCCCCCCCACCCTTAAGCGGGCAGCAGCGCAGGACCCCCCCCCCCACCCTTAAGCGGGGGGCAGCCGCAGGGACCTCCCTTTAAGCGGGGGGACAGCACAGCGACCTCCCCTTAAGCAGGGGGCAGTGCAGGGATCCCCCATTAATAGGTGGCAGTGCAGGGACACCCCATTAAGCGGAGGCAGCCCAGAGATCCCCCTTAGACAGGGGGCAGCGCAGGGACACCCCCCTTAAACACGTGAGAGCGTAGGGTTAAACAATAACAGCTGAGGCTGAACTGGAACATAATTGCTGCACCATTTCCAGGGGGTGCACACAGAGCTGCACAGTGCACGCTGTCCATGAGATAGCGGACACGTTTATGTGCGCTCTCAGGATCTGGGGGGGGGGGACGCAGCGACATACACCTCTCTTCTCACCTCCCCGAACCTCACGGATTTCAGGAACTTCTCCACACATTTCTCCATGCTTCCTGGTGACGCGCGAGCGGCCTCCTCCATTGCTCATGCAATGGTGCACGGGCAGAAGGCGCCTCAGCCTCATACGGAAGTGCAGAGCTAGATGTGAGGGGAAGCTGCCCGCCCACTAGTGGCTGCACAACAAAGGTGCTGTGCTTGGATTCACTCGTTTAATAAAAAGTCACAATAAAATACAATAGAGCGAGGTGCCCTAATGTGAATACACGGTAAGCTACAAAAAGAATAAAACTGGCACAAAAATGAACATCAAAGTGGGAACCGAAGGACAAAATTGAAAAAAAAATAAATAAATTACTTTGGGCCAGAGACCTTACACCACCTTTACATAATTCAAGTCACTCCAGCCTGGCCCAAATGGGTTCTGGTCATCAATATTGGCATCAAAGTGGCCAAATAGCCAATTCTCCCAGAATTGGCTAAGTAAGGCTATGTTCACACAGCGTGTTTTTCCTGACCAAAACCTGATCTTGTGGCAGGATGTGTCCTAGGAGTCATCTGCAGTTTTGGTGCGGTTTTTGTGGCGTTTTAAGGGCCTGTGCGCCCTAAACAATGGAATTTTCTTAAGAACATTCCAGACCCTCTGAAAGATTACTGCACCTGCGGTAAAAAAAAACGCAGAAAACCGCACCCGAAAACCGCATTCAGTTTTACTGCGGTTTGCTGCGGTATTGCCACGGTTCTTCTGCAGGTTCTTCCCTGCGGTTTTTGACCATTATGGCAAAAACCGCAGCTACCTGTGGGAAAGTCACTAGAGAGTGACTAAGGCGGGCTTTGCACACTACGACATCGCAGGTGCAATGTCGGTGGGGTCATGTCGAAAGTGACGCACTTCCTGCGTCGCTCTCGACATCGTAGTGTGTAAATCCTAGATGATACGATTAATGAGCGCAAAAACGTCGTAATCCTATCATCGGTGTAGCGTCGGCGAATTCCATAATTACGCTGACGCGACGGTCCGATGTTGTTCCTCGCTCCTGAGGCAGCACACATCACTGTGTGTGAAGTCACAGGAGTGAGGAACATCTCCTACCTGCGTCACTGCGGCTCCCGTCGACTATGCGGAAGGAAGGAGGTGGGCGGGATGTTTACATACCGCTCATCTCCGCCCCTCCGCTCCTATTGGCCGCCTGACGTGTGACGTCGCAGTGACGCCACACAACCCGCCCCCTTAATAAGGAGGCGGTTCGCCGGCCAGAGCGACGTCGCACGGCAGGCGAGTGCATGTGAAGCAGCCGTAGCGATAATATTCGCTACGGCAGCTATCACAATGCGACGGAGGTCGGGACTATCGCGCTCGGCATCGCAGCATCGGCTTGCGATGTCGTAGTGTGCAAAGTACCCCTTACTCTCAAGGAAAATCCGGACCCTCTTAAAGAATACCACACCTGCGGTAAAAAAACGCACAAAAATCGCAACGAAATGCGCATGCGGTGTTGCATTGGTTTGGTGCGGATTTGCCGCAGTTTATCCGCCAGTTGGTCCCTGCAGGTTTTTACCATTATCTATAGCAAAAACTGCAGCTACCTGCGGGAAAGAAGTGACACGCACAACAATTCCGCAGCGGAAAATCCGCGGGTAAATCCGCAGGTATAAAAAAACGCAGTGTGTACACTGCATTTTTTTTTATACCCATAGGTTTTACTGGGGATTGACTGCAGAAATGTTAGACACATTTTCTGCAGAAAATCTGCGGTAAAATCCGCAGCAAATCCACAGCGTGCGCATATAGCCTAATTCTTTTTGCTGCAGAACACATGCAGCAAAACCTGTTGGTGAAAAAAAGCGCAGTGGCGCACAGAATTTTTTTTACCATAGGTTTTGCTGGGGAAGGACTGCAGCAATGTTATGGACATATTCTGCAGCAAAACATGCAGCAAAACCGCAATAAAAACTACAGTGTGCGCACAGGGCCTTACAGCGTTTTTTCTGTGATCTCAAGACCAGCAGGGGTTCAAAAGTACCCGAGTGCTGGGCCGGACCGGGATTGACCTGGATACGACACTTGTGCTATACTTACCTCTCTTAGTCTCCAGTAGATGCTAGAGTGTATGGGCTCCTTCCAGGTATTACGTCATTCAACAGGCCCCTATCACACGTGGGCAGAGGGGCAAAGTGTGATTGTAGTGGGAGAAAACATCGCAAAGCTCACTAACTAAGCCGATCAGACCCACTAACCCAACCTGGAAGGAACCAATACATTCTAGGCTCAACTGTACTTGCTCCAGCGACCCCTCCTACTTCTGGTGCTGCTCATTAGCCTCATGCATATTCACTGCTTCCCCCCCACTGAAGTCTGTGATTGGTTGCAGTCAGACACGCCCCCAGCCTGTGTGACAGCGTCAGACTGCAACCAATCATGAACCTGGTCTGTGGGTCTATCGTACAGTAAAAAATAAATACATTTTAAAAAAATGACGTACGGTCCCCCCATATTATGAGACCCAACACGGATAAAGCCTACAGCTACAGGCTGCAGCCCCCAGCTGTTTGCTTATCTTGGCTGTGTATCATAAGAGGGACCCCATGCTGTTTTTAATTATTTATATAAATAATTGGGGAAAAAAAACAGCGTGCGGTCTCCCCAATTTTGATACCCACCAAGATAAAGCCCACAACGGGGCCGGGTATTCTCAGGCTGGGGAGACCCAGTCTAAAAATATCAACCTGCAGCCACCCATCCATTAGATGCGACAATCCCAGAACTTTACCCAGCTTTTCCCGAATTGCCCTGGTGCAGTGACAATCAGGGTAATAACAGGGGTTAATCGCAATCCACAGCTGCGAGTAAGCCCTAGATTGGTAATGGCAGGCATCTATGAGACACTCCCTATCACCAATCTGTAATAAGTGAAAATAAATAAATACAAACACCGAAAAAATCCTTTATTTGAAATAAGATACAAAAAACACCTTCTTTCATCACTTTATTAACCCCATAATCAAACCCCAAGCAGGTCCGACATAATCCAAAACGAGGTCCCACGACGATTCAGCTCTGCTACATCTGAAGATCACAGTGAGCAGCCATAGAACTGGACTGCCTACTGTGAGCTCTAGAGAATAAATGAGCCGCACGATTAGCGGTCACTTCACTCAAGTGATTTCCTGTCACAGCAGCTCAATCATTCTCTACGCTTGACCCACAGACCAGGTCTGTGATTGGTTGCAGCTAGATGCTGTCACTCAGGCTGGGAGCGCGTCTGACTGCAACCAATCACAGATGAAAGCAGTGAATATGTAATCAGCAGGGAAGTGGCGGAGCTGCGGGAGCGTACAGCGGCGCTGGTGTTTCGCTATCCCCACCACCATTTTTAAGTGCCGGCCAGATACCCTGGATCAATTCCGGGCTGGAACCAGGTTTTTTATTAACCCAGTTAGACCCGCCGATCCAGGGTATCTGCGAGTCCACCTGTCACTAGGTTGAAAAACTGTGGCAAAAGCACTGAAAAGAATTGACAGGTTCATTCTTTTCATAACGCAGCAAAACCGGAGGTGGTTCACAAAATCGTAAGGGAAATCCTGGAGGTCTTTCTTTGTGTGTGTGTGTGTGTGTGTTTGTGTGTTTGTGTGTGTGTGTGTGTGTGTGTGTGTGTATGAGATTTCAGAAATCTCCTAGATTTTGTTGGGACTGTAAAAAGGAGTGTTTTATTAGCATGGATTTGCATAAAACCAAGGCAAATCTGTAGCTTAAAAAATGCTGCAAAAACACCCTGTGTAAACATAGCCTAAGTGGTGTTTTTAGCCCTTTCACCCCCCCAGGCTGTTTTCACCATCCTGACCAGGCCAATTCTTTAAATTCTGACCAGTGTCACTATATGAGGTTATTACTCTGGAATGCCTCAATGGATTCCGGTGATTCTGAGATTGTTTTTTCGTGACATATTGTATTTCATGTTAGGCCGGAGTCACACTTGCGAGTAACTCGAGCGTCACTCGTGCGCGTCTTGTTTCGCATCACCCCCCACGGCAGCACACTCTCCTAACAGGAGTGGGTAAGTATTTCTGTGACGCCCTGGCAAAACCAGGTAGTCACAAATAGGCCCCTGCATAACACCGTTTCCTCATTAGGAAACACACAGCCAGCCATTAAACCCTAGTCACCCCCTTAGGGACAGATAGACACACCAGTGGGCGTGGCCAGGCGGTTGGTGCACGCCCACCCAGGGGTCCTGAAAGCCCAGGGCAGGAAAAAGAGCAGTTTAGTTCAGAGTTGAGTTTGGAGAGGAGTGTGGGCTGGAGCTAGGGGTAGCTCTAGCAGAGTCCAAGTTGAACGGTACCAGGAAAGGAGCCCTGATGCCATTGGCTAGGAGGCAGACGGTGGTCTCCGTCAGCAGGAGACGGGAAGATGGCTCGGTGGAACTGAGGTGGACTGGGCCAGGGTTGTAGCCCGCCGGTACCGACATGGTGAACCGACCCGGAAACTATAGCACAAAGGGGGGTACTCGGACCCTGAAGCCAGAAGCCAGAATTGACTGGAGTTGGTTAATTAACCGATTGAGGCCAGGACTAGAGGTTCTGTCCCACCCAAAGTCCCTCATAGAAGACAACAGCCCACTGATTAGGGATAAGAGGTCACCGCCAAGGCCCATAGATCCCACGGGCCAGGGTTTGCGGGCACGGCTCCTTAGGCCACATCCAGCCGGGAGCGGACTCCTACGTTTCACACTAGGAAGTCATTTCTACTTAAAGCAGTGCAGGACAAGGATAGAGACGACCAGCCGGGTGGGGGACCAGAACGCAGCCGGCCGCGGCACCGGCCACCACCACCTTGGTTTACTAGAGACTTGTGTGTGTTTCTAACTGTGAGTACACCAGCACCCCCTGCTGTCGCCATCCCCTGCACGCACCAACCGGGTCCTGGGGCCACCATCACTGCCCACGGAGGGGTTAACAACTCGCTGCACAACATCTCCCCCGTGTGCCCTGTAACAGCAGCGGTGGTGCCCTACCTCACCGCACACCGTGGGTGGCGTCACAAACTCAATACGGCCCAGTCCGTACATATACGACCCCCCATTTATTTGGCGTGTCCGTGTGAACCCCGGGTCCGGAGACCCTCGAGCCACCACCCCTGAAAGCCCGGACCCGAGCAGCGTCAGCTGCTGGCACGGGGGTGGCACACCCCGAAATTTGGTGTCACAAACAGGATATTTACCCATCTACTTACCTTGTGGAAGTGCGCCTTGTATTGGACAGTCAACGGTGATCGTTGCAAATTTTCCAGAAGTCGCCATTTTGGTTGCCATTTTGTCGCGAAAAAATACAGCCCAGTGTCTTCTTCCCCGTGAAAAGGGCGCGAAACCGAAGCCCCGCCCCCTGGGAACGCAGCCGGAAAGCGAGGCCGGAAGTCACAAAACGAAACTTACAGGCCTGACAGAGGAGTGCCAGCAAAAGACCAAAGGGGAAGAGCGGGAAGATGTCCGCGCCTAACCCTGATGGCGGAGTGGCGCCGGCCGCCGGAGCGGCAGTGGCCGCAGACGTGGCCGATGACGGAAATGTGGTGGCTCTCGCTCCGGGCGCAGGAGCGGGGGGAGCTTTGGCTCCGGCGGTCACCCAGGTAATGACGATCTCCTTGCCATACGTGCCCGGTGCTGCCTGGCTACCCCAGTATGACAGGAAGCCCGATGCCCTGCAGATGTTTAGGAAGAAAATTTGTACTATCCTCGATTTGTATGCCATGACCGGCAAGCAGCGCGAATCTGTGGTACTCGGGCAGTTGACTGGCGCCGTTGAGCAGGAGGTGGAGACCTGGGCAGACGCCGACCGGGTCTTGGTAACCGCCATTTTCGACAAACTGCAAGTCGCTTTCGAGACCCGTACTGAAGCGGAGCTGCGAATGCAGTTTTATAATTGCCGACAACGCCCGCAGGACAGCATCCGCGACTATGCCCTGAGGCTGCAGATGGCCCTACACACCCTGAAGCAGGTGGACACTATTAGTGAGGCCAAGAGCAACAAAATGCTGGTGGAACAGTTCCTACAAGGACTGGGGTCTGCCGAAGATCGCAAACAACTGCGGCTGTGGTCTCTGGAACACGCAGACTTGAACTTTGCGGTTCTGAAAGAAAGAGCCATTAAAGCGCTGCAGACGGTTAATGCCGGTACCGCTGACCCGCCACCCTGGCCAGCTAATACCGCTCCCGTCTCAGTGGCACCCCCCTTGTTGGCCCTGCCAGCTCCTGCAGCGGCAGCAAGTGAATATGTCAGGTGGAGAGATTGGTGGTGTGCGAGGGATGGATGTGGCGCCTCTTCCGCGGAGTGAGATGATGATCTGGTGTAGAGTGGTGGTGGGTCCCCGTGGACAAGATTATCCGGCAGTGGTGGAACCTCTGCCTTCCGAGCATTGGCCCACAGTGATGGCAGCTAGAGGGGTGATTGATGTCAAGAAAGGACGGGTGCCCGTGAGAGTGATGAACTGCGGAAAGGAAGAGGTCAGGCTACCCCGCTACTCCACCATTGCTAAGCTATTCACTGTAGATGCAGATGCCATTCACGCAGCAACCTCCCCTGTGACCGCACCCCAGCCAGGCAGTGATACCCCATCCAGACAGCTAGAAGAGTGGTGCCGGGAGTTACATGTAGGCACCGAATCCACACCCACACATCACAAGGCAGGGGTGTACAGGGTAGTGCAAGAGTATGAGCAGGTATTTAGCAAATACCCGTTAGATTTTGGGAGGATTAAGGGGGTTCAGCATCATATCCCCACCGGCACACACCCACCTATTAAGGAAAGGTATAGGCCGATCCCACCTGCACATTACCAGTGCGCCAAAGATATGTTGAGGAACATGAAGGAGGCAGGCGTCATCCGTGATAGTTGTAGTCCTTGGGCAGCTCCGTTGGTCCTGGTAAAGAAGAAGGACGGCACTATGAGAATGTGTGTGAATTACCGAAAAATTAATCAGATAACGCATAAGGATGCGTAACCTCTCCCCCGCATTGAAGAGTCGTTGGCCGCGTTGAAGGCAGCTAATTATTTATCTACTCTTGACCTCACTAGTGGCTACTGGCAGGTGGCGGTTGCAGAGGAGGACCGCGAGAAGACTGCATTCGCTACCCCGATGGGACTCTGCGAGTTCAACAGCATGCCTTTTGGGCTGTGTAATGCCCTGGGAATCTTTCAGAGGCTCATGGAATGCTGCTTGGGACATCATAACTTCGAGACGGTCTTGTTGTACCTGGATGACGTTATCGTCTCCTCCAAGTCGTACGAAGCCCATCTAGAGCACCTCGCGGAAGTGTTTGAAGCCCTCTCCAAGTATGGAATTGAAACCCTCTAAGTGCCACCTGTTGAAGTCCAGGGTGCAGTACCTCAGACATGTGGTGAGTGCTGAAGGTGTGGCCCCGGACCCCGAGAAAAACACTGCCATCCAGAGCTGGCCACGGCCTACCACGGTTAGATAGGTGCGGCAGTTCTTGGGCCTGGTGGGCTACTACCGCTGCTTCATCAAGGGATAAACTAAGATGGCTGCTCCCATGCAAGACCTCCTCGTGGGACAGACCAAGACTGGCAGAAATTCCGGACCCCCATTTGCCTAGGGTGAGAAACACGAGGAGTCCTTCCAACAACTGAAGTTGGCCCTAACTGGAGAAGAAATCCTGGCCTATCCCGACAATGGTCTCCCGTTCATTCTCTATACGGACGCCAGCAATGTGGGTTTGGGTGCTGTCCTGTCCCAGATGCAAGATGGTAGGGAAAAGGTGATTGCCTATGCAAGCAGCAAGCTCCAGCCAACAGAGAGGAATTCCGAGAACTATAGCTCTTTCAAGTTGGAGTTCCTGGCACTCGTCTGGGCGATAACTGAGAGGTTCAAACACTACCAGGCGTCGATGAAATTCACCGCCTATACAGACAACAACCTGTTGACACACCTGGACACAGCAAAACTGGGGGCCCTGGAATAGCGCTGGGTAGCCCAGCTAGCCAACTACGACTTCACCATTAAATACAGAGCCGGCCGTAAGAACACCAACGCGGATGCCTTATCCCAGATGCCGCACCTACCCGATGAAGGGGTGGATGAAGATGGGTTGGAGGAAATCGAGCTGCCCGCGTTCCACCAACCGAGGGACGAAAAGCCTTATGTTGGCCAGCAGCAGGCGAACTTTGACCCGTTACCCCACCATGGGTGGCAAGAAGCCCAAGATCAGGAAACCGCAGTCCGGCTAGTCAAAACAATGATTTCTCAAGATGCTTCCAGGCTAGAGCCTACTGCCCCCTCTGAAGCACAGCGGTTATGGAAAGAAAGGGGCTGCCTCTACTTGCAACTCAGCAAGCTGTACCAGGGATTAATCAACCCGAAGACACATGAGAAAATCCGCCAGCTGGTTGTGCCACAAGCATACGTACCTATGGTTCTGAAGGCTTATCATGACAGGGCCGGGCATTTCGGCTGGAAGAAGCTGGAGATGCTGCTGAGAGAGCGCTTCTACTGGAGTGGAATGAGAGTGTCCGTAGAGGCCTGGTGCAGAGTGTGGTCCCTGTGCGCTGAGAAGACGGGATGAAACCAGTCAAAAAGCCCCGCTGCAGCCAAACGTTACCCGCCAGCCGTTGGAGTTGGTTGCCTTGGACCACGTGAAGCTCACGCCTAGTAGGAGCGGTACACGTATGCCTTGACCATCGTAGACCACTACTCCAGGTTTATGGTGGTAGTCCCTATTAAGGATTTAACAGATCGCACTGCAACAAGAGTCTTCCAGGCGTACTTCTGCCGACCACACGGGTACCCAGAGAAGGTGCTTATGGATTGGGGCCCAGCCTTTGAGGCAGAGGTTTTCCAAGAATTCTGCAACTTATACGGGTACAAGAAAACCAATACCGCAACCTACCATGCCCAGACTAGCGGAATGTGTGAGAAAATGAATCATTTGGTTCTCAATCTCCTTAAGACCTTGCCTCTGGAGGAGAGGAACTTGTGGCCCGAGAAACTGCCCGGTCTAGTGGAGATGTACAATAATATCCCCTGCGGTTCCACCAAATGCACGCCAGCATATCTGATGAGAGCCCGGCCTGGGAAGCTGCCGGTGGACCTAGAGCTGGACGTTGAAGTGCCTGAGACCATCTCCCCCACTGTCAATTAGGACGTCAAGCGCCAGAAGCAGTATTGGCTGATTCAGGAATATGTAGAGAAGAACCTGCGCCAGAACAGAGAGAGAGGCAAGAGAAGCGTTTTAACAAGCGGGCTCGGGCTGCTCCCTTTGGACCCGGGGATGTGGTACTGAAGAGGATGAGACGGATGCACAAGCTGGACAACCAGTGGGAGAGAACCCCTTATGTTATCCAACCCACTGGATGGGAAGACCAGAAAACATACCTCGTCAGTCGGGATCAGGAGAGAACTACAGCCACTGTTTCCAGGGACCACCTGAAGAAGTGCCCAGAACCCCTAAGGGGGATGGAAGAGGTCCTCTCCTACGCCAAACATGGAGCAAAAGAAAGAGGTGATCCACACCGTGATGGGTGATTTTCCAGCCGACTGGCCCATGCAGAATGGAGCGGTGATTGTTCCCGTTATCATGTTCCCACAACCTGTCGAAGAGAGCGAGCCAGAAGAGCCTGCCAGTAGCGTACCCACACCAGCGCCCAGGGATGCACCTACACCCCGACCCCGTAGATCTCTACCGGCCATACCCGACATTAGGGAAGAGGAACCTGACACTCCCTCTCCTCCGCCAACCCTCTGTGAACCTAGCGGGCCTAGAAGGTCCATACCACTAACTTGGGCCAGCCACCACTTAGGTACAGCGAGACCGCAATATAGTGAGTGGTGTCTGTGCAATATGTAAATACGAGTGTGAATAAATACTAATCAACCGAGCCTGTCACCAGATTAAAAATTTTAAGTAGCGGTTCCCGGCTACCCACAGTTCAGTTCCCCGTTGGGACAGTGTGCCTTTGATGTTTCCCGTTGCAGTTTTAAAAAGTTACAAACCAAAAACAATGGCTGAGAACTTGCAGGCCAACCCATAAACATTTGGGCATTGTAAATAATCCTGGACCCTTCTTCTCCACACTTTGCAGCAGTCTCTGGAGAGGCTGATTGGAGGATGGGCCTGCGGTAGAGTAGGCCGAGGCCCAGTCACCATTGGGACCGGTGACTATCCTCCGGGTCAGGGGTCCCCTGGACATGGGGCCCTTGAAAGGACTGCCGGGTAAGGAACTTTTCACCCGGCCCGATTGGGCAACACCCGGACCTAATCTGGACTTGGGCAAGGGGTGCCAACCTGTGTTTTAGCGGTGGCACCAGGGCTAAGTTGTTTTGGGTGGTAAAGGCGAGAAGGACCCGGTCCCGTCCCGTCCCGGTTATGTTAGTAACGTTTAAGCAACCTGCCTCCCGTAAGGGAAGAAAACCAAGTATTCATGAACTGTAAATATGTTATGTTTATAAAATGTTTTTTGGTTTTTTTTATAATTCTTTATTTAACCGAAAAACATGGGAATACATCAATCCAGAACAGTAGCATAACAATTTACGACCATTGTACATTGTCACCCATCAGGCTAACTGTAACAACTGATAACTACCACCCTTTGACTCCTCCATGTTTACCCGGGAACTTTCAAGTATAGAGATTCTGTAGCGAATTAAGGAGAGAGAGAGAAAGAAGCAAGAGAGCAGAAGAAAGTAGACCATAGACGAATAGGAGGGAGCACACAAAAAGGGGGGAAGGAAGGGAGGGGGTAAAGAGCAGAACATAAGGGAACAAACAGCCACTAGGCAGAGATCCATCATCTCAGAACACCACTGTCTAACGGCAGAAGAAGACCCCCTCAGTCAGGGG